>NC_090437.1:991773917-992141417 GCF_031143425.1 Pleurodeles waltl
TGACAGGTGAGCTGTGCGTATTTCTCCTAGACAGCCACACACAATAAGGAGCTTAGGTTTGCTGGAAGGGCCACCACTAGCAGGATGAGAGAGAGGAGCCGAGCACAGCTCCTCTTACAGTTGAATGGGCTGTGTCCTGCTTCCACACAAAGGGCTGCATATGCCCAGTAGTTAGTCTGGAGCCAGGACAAGAGAGGCAGGATCCCTGGGGACTTCAAAGGGAAGCCTTTAGAAACAACTACCCCAGGCACAACTGGGTATAAATACTGGACCTCAGACACCACCACTTCAGTACACCTCTGGACCTGTGCATACTCTGCCAGGAAGGACTGCTGTGTTGCTGAAAGGACTGCCACTCTGCTGGACTGCTGCTCTGAAGAAACTACTGCTCTGATGTGCTGGCCTGCCGCCTGCTGCCCTCTTACCTGGGAAAGGAGAACTGGGCTTCAACTTCATCTTAAACCGAGGACACGAGAGTGGCTCCAAGGCTAGTCTGCTGGCCTCAAGATATGAGCCTCAGGGACATAAAAGACTCTACAACATCCTGTACCAGCTGCCGGACTAAGCTGCAGCGAGTTCCTAACCCCCAAGTGATGTCCCTCAGGTTCTGGACCCTTGGTGTGCCTCAGCAAGCTGAAATCAGGCTTTTGGGCTCTTTGCGACCACAAAAAGGCCCATTCGTACAAAGACCTCACTATCTATGCAAAGCACACCCTGCCCGACTCTTCACACTCCAGCATTAACTGCTTGCAGGGGACTCCAATGTGAAGCTTCAGTCTGCCAATCTGCAATGCCCAGACTGATTGTGCTAAGCCCCCAGCCTCCCGCGATTTTCTTTTTGCTTCTGGTGGCCATCTCCAATGAAAACAGGATTCTTGGGGGTCTTGTGGTTTTGGCCTGGTCCAGTGTGACCAGATGTCCCAAGTTTGCACATTTTGGTGCTATTTTTACTAAATTCTTTAAAAATCTATATTTCCAGTTCTACTGATTGGATTTTTTTGCTTTGGTCTGGTTTTATTAATTACATTATGCTCTTGTGTAGGATCCTCTTTGTGCAAAGTTTTCACTGTGTTACTGTTTGAAGTGTTTCACATATACTTCACAGCCTGACTGCTCCGTGCCAAGCAACTGAGGGTTAAGCATAGGTTAATTTAGGGTGTGTGTTAGCACTTTAGGGAGATAGGAGGTTTCCTAAAACTCCTCTAACTCCTAATCACTATACAACCACACAATACAGTGGAGCAGTGTCATGTTCCAAAACTAACAGTGATACTGATATTTTCTCCAAGTTTTCCTGGTCCTCACAAAGGTCAAGCCTTCTTTATGGATGGAAAGGCCTCACCCACCTAATAGCGGCATGCTTCATTATTGGCCAGTCCAACCTGCCAATGTAAGATGATACTGGATCAGCATCTCAACCGTAGCCCCAAAAGAGAACCAGCTCCTTTTGGGGCAGGTAGATCAGAATAAAGTCTATTATGGTCAATAGACAAACAAGGCTTAAGGGAAACTTAATTAAAACTACCTCCGTGCCAATCCAAAGATGATACTTTATTGGGGGTGGTATGAGGTAGGGTTAAAATACATTGATGGTGTGAAAATGATCTTAATTGGATCAGTACACTTTCATAACTGCCTATACAGGTGACAACATGTTTTGGCCTTTACCCAAGTACTTGTTTGGAAACTGTTTTCTGAAACCAAGAGTCCTTTGGCCTTCATCAGGGCAATGTCCTTAGTCTAAATCCTACTGTCCATCACACATTGTAATATCATACATGCAACAATGTAAGACTATCTCTTACCAGGTCCTCTAGGCGACTCCTGGGATCATGCAACAAAAAGGAGGAAGAAATAACATTTTTTTTAACCCGGATATCATAGTGTCAGTTTAAATACATTTGGCATGCAACTAAAACACCACTAATGGTGCAAACATGCGTGAGCACACTACACATGTTCCCTCATTCCGACCCTGGCGGTCTTAAGACCGTAAGGTTCATGGTGGCCGTCGGACTGCCACCAAGGCGGCGGCCCGACTGCCACATTACAACCGTGGCGTTCAGACCACAAGACGGTGTGGTGGTGCTGGCAGTAGTAATCCGGCAGGGCAGCACTATGGTGTGGTGGTGCTGGCAGTAGTATTCCAGCAGGGCAGCGCTGCTTGCAGCGCTGTCTTGGGGATTACGACTCCCTTCTCCGCCAGCGGTTTAATGACAGTAGCACAGTCATGAAATGACTAGTGGAGACCGGGTGCAGGGGGCCAGAGGGGGCCCCTGCACTGCCCATGCACTTGGCATGGGCAGTACAGGAGCCCCCTTGGCCAGCCCCATTGCAAAGGCAACTTTGCGATGGGTGCTAGTATACCTTATGCACTACAGCATTGCCACCGGCTCTATTACGAGCCAGGGGCAATGCTGTAGGCTGTTTCCCGCTGGCCCAGCGGGAAACCTGTGATGGGGCCGTGGGGAGGCGGCCGCAGAGGTGGCAACCTACCCATCAGGCTTCGGCGGACAGGCTTTACCATGTGCCAACGTCAGAATGACCCCCATGGTGTACGTAAGGGTGTTCAACCTCAAATTCAAACCCAGTTTGTTCTCCACTATTCCCAGTCATCCACTGTGATAATGCTGAAGCCTTAGTGCTGAGGCCCCATGTGTACTCCCAAGCACTTATATCTCCATACATTTAAAAATGCATGCATCCGCCAAATGGTCTCTCATTATCATATCACAGTTGTTTTTTAATCAGTGTCAAAATCACTCTTCTTGTAATTTTTGCGCTTCTCAGGACAGCTCCATCTGTGCTGTTCACCTCACGTACATACGTCCGTCCGTTGGGATTCACACCACCAAGTAAATACCCTTAATGTAGATATGTGCCCCATTTTTATTGTATGTCGAGGGACACTGCCATTTCAACAAAAAGAAAAAGAAAGAAGATGCCTGCCCCACCACCGCTTACTTTGTCAAAGTGGGTCCTCTGCTTCTCACACCTACTCAGAACCCCTCTAGTGCTGCCGGTTGAATGATCAGATTGGGGCTTTTAACACTGGCTTGTTACGTGTCTCAATCATGCTCCCAATGGACGCCCATCTCCCTTTGTGATGTCATCAGTAGATGTCTCGGTGGGATTGGAGTTGGAGTCCCTTGTTTCACCCCAGTGACACAGTGGAAAGTATTCACTTGCTTGCTTTTCTGACATCTTCGTAAAGTGTTAAGTAAAATATGAATTGTTTGGGGCTGTTCAGTGCACCTGAGTTGTTTTTAAATAACTTTCCAAATTGCTAATCACGCAAACACCAATTACTTAGCTATTTTTGGGGGCGATCCTTTCATCCTATTATGTATCCCTGTATCCTATATGCTAGCTGTTTGGTGAGTGTTTCATACTTCCATCATATTTTTTTTACACATTATAGATGCCAACTGTTGATTTGATAGGTGTATCTCCCTGGATCCCTCCAGCATCTAGTGTTGAGTATAATATAACCCTTCCCTAGATACATGTCCCTTGAGATATCCCCCTGATTATATTAACATTCTTGTTCATCTTTTGTCTTACAAATTGTTTCATTTGGTCCAGGATATCTCATTATTTAGTCTCTGCACAGCTGTATGAAGACGGAAGACCCATCTTTGTTCCATGTGAAATAGCACTTGAGATGGGTCCTTGTTTTGTTTTTGTTTTTCACTACTCTATGATCAATTACATACCACTTATAAATCATCCACATTGTGTCTAGCCTCCAAAAAATGGCGCATCATTTTTGTTGTTGACTTCTTACACCTGAATGTACTGATATACTCATTAATACGTGCCATAACTGATTTTGTGGACATCCTTATATAATTTCTAGTACTTTCTAATAATCTTTTGTACCTCATTAGAGAGTGGAGTGTAAGTGGTCACACATATTGTATTATTTTTTTCTGCGTCTTTTGTGCGTGGCTCAAGTAAAGGATGTCTGTTGCTGCTACGTGCTCTTTTATCTGCCATGGTTATAACCCTTCTGAGGTATCCTCTCTCACTGAGTTTCTTCGTGAGGAGTTCTGTGTGTTTTTTGTAGTCTTTTTTGTGTGTAGTTCGATCTTAGGCATAGGTATTGCCCCACTGTCAGATTGTCTCACAGCCCCCTCGGATGGAAACTCCTGTACATAATTTATGATGTGTATCTGATGTACCCTGACTAGGATTGTGGCTCCTGCTTGGACAGGGTTCATACCTCTGCCAACCAGAAATCTAATTTCTAACATGGGTACTTCTCTTTTTCACATACCAATAGATCAGTCTTGAACTACTAGGATACCATATGGTTATTCAACTACTCTCATAACATCTTCCCTATTATGATAGGTGACTTGTGCTGCTCCTGGTTTTCCTTTATCGCAGTAGTTAATGTACGCCCTAGAATTTCCAAGAAACTCCCAATCACAGAGAATATTTCTAGTTAGGCTGCTGGTGTTTGTTTTTTAGCATGATATTTTACTGGTAATGTTAACTGTTTCACCAGTGGTGGTAGCTTCTATTGTAACATACTGTTGGAGCTGTCAAAATGCTCCCCGAACGATTGGTAAAGACAGCATTCCAGATTTTCTTTGCCCTCATATTCCAACCTTCATCTTCAAATTAATTCACTGTCTTGATGATCTAGTTCCTATAAGTTGAATCATCCAGGGCTGAAGAAAGAATAAAGGTAGATAGCCTATGTATGTCCTTTGGATCCAGTATAGTAGCATAGATGTAGACTTTTGATGTGCACTTTAGCTGCAAGGGTACTTTGTGCCAATGACAACGGAGTACCCTCTGCTCCAAAGTGAAGTTCTGCCCACCTCATTTAGAGTCAGACAGTACTTCAATATGTAGATGGCAGAAACTATCTATCCTTCGTACACCTCTGATAGCCTGAAGGAGAAAGGGCTGTTAGAGGTTTGTCCATGTGTTCACCTACCTATCTGGAGTGGAAAAACACATAGGCAGTTTCCACTGTCTGTCACAGCCAGTAAAATCTGGCTATAAGCACCAGTGAAAACTGCAAAATGACCCCCATGCCATCTGAAAAAGTGCCATGGTGAGGGGGTCATTTTTATTTATTTTTGAAAACAAAATCTCACTTTGGGACTTCGCTTCAAAAAATAGAAAAATGTTGAAAGTTTGAAGTACAGTTCTGTTGACGGATCCTTCCATCAAACTTTCAAAGCTATTACAGGAACTGCTGTGATGGCGCCTCCTGTAAATGCAAGAGATGTCCCCCGGGGCAGCAGATATTTCAAAATTCAATGGGTGGGGTACCCTCGCCATGGCGGGAGCAAAGTAGTTCGCCATGGCAGCAGTACTTAATCTGTCCTCCAAAGTTTAAGTGAGGCCTTTGTCTTGTATTTGTATCCAGATGAAGGAGTAATCTGTTGACCAAATCAGCTGCTTCTTCATTAACTTTGGCAAATGTTTTTTCTGTCTTATGCATACAGGCCTTCGTTACCTCCAGTAAAGGGAAGTCTTGCCTCATGGTACAATTTTCCTTATTTATTTCCTGAGTCAAAATCTCAAAATGTGAAAGCACTGTGATAAGGTGCTCTTCTAGCCACCATTCCTCAATATCCATCAACATTAGTTTAGCAGTAGTGTCTCTTCTCATTTGCAGCATAAAATAGTTTATAAACTTCTAATGCTAAAACAGACATTACAGCATCAAGAGGAGTGACAACTGTCAGCATCTCCTATAAGATAGATTTTAAAGGACTTTTATTAGCACATAGATGATCCTCAAGCACTTCTGTGCTTTATATGAATGGAAAAAATGTGTACAAATCCTCTCATAGGTGGCCAGTAAGCTGACAACAACTTCTTCCTTTTAGATAACGTTCTGCACAATCCGATTGATGCATTTGGCAAAACAGAGCACTCTTAAGTAGCCACCATCGACCATGGCGCGGACAATATCTTTGACAAGGCTACTTAGACTGTTGGGTTGAAGCCATTTGTAAATTGTGGAAATCCGTAAATTCTTCCAAAATGTTGTCAGCTGTATTTAATTACTGCATAGAGAACACTGTAATTGTTGAACGTGGAAGAATGCCTTTATAAGCATTACTACTGGTTCTACCGAGTAAAGGCCTTCCTTTAACCACCATGCAGGAGACCATGTATGCACTGATGCCAATATATTCTGTGGCTTGACAATTGGTCCACATGCCTGTAGTGAGGTGTATGTACTCTATTGTGCTCTCTTTCATTACTTTAGCAATCCCAGCACTTCACATTGCAGTTGTGGCACAGTGAATATTGGAAAAGAAGTCTGGCTGGAAGCCTTCCATTTTGGGCATACAGTCTCCTAAACTCCGGAAACCTCTCTCTTCTCACATTACAAAAAGGGGAGAAGGTAATTCTTCTCTTCATTATTTTGTCAAATTTCTGTTGATCGTGGTGTTGCTTTGCTTTTTTGGGGATGAGCCTGATAATGATGGTGATCCCACATCAAGTGACTTCCATGGAGGTACGCAGCTTGAAAGCTTTGAGATGACAGGGATATCCTTGTGTCAAGCAGAGGTTGCTGGTGGTGCTCCATGCACACTTTGAACATCTGTGATGCTTTCCCTGCAGACATCTTCTTCACAAACATTTACTCCTATCAGTTCAGGTTCATCTGGTTCTTCTGTCTCATCAATCTGTTTTAAGTTTTGTTCCTAAAGGATTGGATGTTTGTCTTTCATATAGGCCAATTGACCAAGGTTTCACAGTGTCCAAATGGCATCTCACAATTCACTTATTTGTGGCAAACTATATAGTCTGCAATGTATTCTTTATTGAGGCTAAATGCAATAAATTTCCAAATTGGGGAGGAAAGCTTCTTAATACGGGAAGAGCCAGGGCAAACACGAAGAACATGTGGAACTAGATGGTGTCTGCTTTTGCTTAAATTGGGGGATATAGCTGCTTGGTTTTGGGATTTTGAAAGAATGTAAGCAGGTGACAGTAGTACAACAGGAGGTGGAAGAGAGGTGATTTATACTTTGTTTGTGCCACTCTTCACACAAACAATTACAGGTTCATCACTGCTATCTATGCTTTCGGAACTTAAATTGTGCCTTGTCTCCCACAATGTGGCTCAAGGTACACTTCATCTGAAGAGGGGCTTAGATAATATGACAGGGTTGCCTTTCTTTTCTTTAGAGGAGGAAATAGTGAAGCTCATGTGTATGATGTAAGAGCAAACAAAACATCCTGCTTTGTTGGATGCCCAACATTGTGCTCTGCTCCTACATCAGGAAGATCAGGAGTAGCAGACTCTTGTTCCTCTTGCGTTTCCTGGGAAGATTTGGTTTACTGGGACAGTTCTATTTTGGGCTCACTCATATCTCCCTTTACTGCAGTTATAGCAGTACTAAGAGGAATCTAATTTTCTTTTGTTTGAGGTGGTACTGTAAGTGACTATGCTCCAAGCTATCTCAAACCTCATCTTTGTAATAGTCTACTACTGGATTCAGCTTTACTTAGCTTTCAGAAAAGTTGTGAAAACCTATCTTTTCATTAAAATATGTTTAATTGTACTCCTGTTTTATCACTCCTAGTGCCAAGGTGCCTAAATTGGTGAAGACGCACTCTATAAATAATAAATCACCCAATACAATACAGAAGGTATACTGTGTTGTGCACTTTAGCGGAAAAGGAAAGCAGCTTGGTGACAGTGCTCTTTGCATCGGTGGCAACAGAAGTCTTATGCCCACTGGCTGCTTTCTTGGCAAGAGCCTATTTCTTGGATGCCACTTTCTTCACTTCTCTTTGGCTACGAATAGCATTGATGATCATATCTGTGGACTCTAGTATCTAAAGGCCCACTTGCAGGCAATAACAAATAAGAAGCAAGTCAGACTTGGCCGTTCAGTCCATAAAATACAAGTCATCATAATACATGACAAAGATACCCGCTTGCACACTAATGGGTATATCAGGCATCCAAAAATAACAATGGAGAGCAACAGAGATGATAAAAATGTTTTTTTTCAGTATGGAAAACTGCTTTCATATTGGCGCTTAATCCTCTCTACATCTGATATAACAACACTACAACACAAAACCCTATGTTGAAGAGAAAGAGATAATAGCAGCCCAGTGGGCCCAAACACCATGTCAGAAAATATTGGCGAAAAAATCTTAAAAAGGAGAAATAATATTCTTTGTCCACCCAGGGCTTCTGGGACCCCCATGAGAGGAAGGTGGTACTACATTTAACAACCAAGAACTACACAAGTTACAACTAGCAAAATTACTGGTGGGTCCCAAAAGGGTTGTACCATACAATACTCACAGCAGAAGGATTTTAAAATTGGACAAAAAGGGTTGCTAATCAACTATCAGACACATACACTGGTTGCACAAAATGGTGAATGAGCAGGCGATCACCCACAGGCACCTAAAATATCTATTGTATAGCTACAGGAGTGAAAATGTGAAAAGACATTTAAATAATAGCTAAAACAATATTCACAGGCTATTTCCTAAACAGTAAGACACCACAGTATAATCACGAATCTGAACATAAAACGAGGAAAAGTATGAAACATATATATCCCATGCTTCTACCATCCTAAAATGCCTAATACCTTTGAATTATTGTCCGTTAATCACCACATGGACCTGCCCAGTTTCCCCTAGTTCAAACACCATCCCATCCAGCATCAAAGAAAATTACAAAAAATACAAAAAGGAGAAAAAGTTGATGATGTCTGCCCTTTCAAACATCAAGGAGTTTGGAAATTACTGAGTCAAACTTACTTGATTTTCCTGCAAATACAAAAACATATAATGGTGGATGATGCACAAGAGTTTAGAGCTAAGGGAAGATTGATGCTTTTCTTCCATAATCCAAATTCAAAATGACCAAGGACTTAACAAAGCGCAGGGAGGAGTCTTCAGAGCAAGAAGAGGAAGTTGCTATTGTATGTACTCTTTCGCACTCCCTCTGTTAGAAAGTGGATGATTTTGTGCTAAAAAGTTTGTCTGAATGGTGATCGGGTAAAAAAACAGCTTATAATGAAGTTTGTTCAATAATTAGTGCCTGGTGACAAACAACAGCATGCACAACAGCTTCTCATGTTCTGTGAACTCTTTGAGCTTTGTTTTGTCTTGCCATTTTCAGTTGTTTACCCAAACAAAATCTCCTAAAAATATTTTCAGCTAGACTTAGGGCCTGATTTAGAGTTTGATGGACAGGTTACTCAGTCACAAATGAGACAGATATCCCGTCGATAGGATATAATGGTATCTGAATACGGTGGCCGGGATATCCATCACGTTTGTGACAAAGTAACTCCATCCTCCAAACTCTAAATTAGGCTGTTAGTATCTTTAGGCACATAGTAGGGGGTTTATTTTCAAAGCTATCCTTGTCTTTTGCCTGTGAGTGGTGCAAAGTACTTTGCAAAGTACTTTAAACGTAATGCTGGCATTGCATGAGCCTTTTAGCATGCCAAGTGCAAAGTGCATATGTACTCATGCAAATTTCAGGTTTGAAAATTGTGCCTACAGTATTCATGCTTGAGGAAAACATGTTCACCATGTGCCGCAGGAGAATGGCTGCCCATGGGTGGCTTGGGTGCAGGTCACCTGCGGGTTTGGCCATATGTTCAACTTAGAATATATATATATATATATATATAAAATATATTAAAAAAACAGAAAAACAAAGGTTAAAGCAAGGTTGCTGTTAGGTGTTGAAATTAGATAAGAACTAACTTTTAAAAACTGAAAAAACTCTATACCTGAAATTCATCAGGTATAGCTTAGTGAGCTACTTATTATTTGTACCTCCATCATGCACTGCTTATGATCTCACATATTACATCCCTCAAGACATGGTAAATGACATAATTGATAATGTCACTGATGACGTCATCCATTGTACAGTTTTTCACATAACCCTTATATAAATTTAAAAAAAGAAAGTTGATAGCAATAGGTCTATACTCATGTATAGCATAGACTTACTATGTATACATGTGTGGGTGCATAAAATAGAAATAGAGTGAGCCCTGAAGCCAAGTTTGGCAGTGCATGCTGAAAGTTAGACAGTGCCTGGTATATGGGTAAACGTCTGTGTACAAACAGTACTCCATGTTAAACTGGGTAAAGATTTAGTGCATCTTGAATGGGTTGCAGAGGCATGTTTCAAAGTAGGTTGTGGCTTAACATCAAAGGCTGTTGTCTAAAGTCTGTAAGAAAAGCCAAAGTTTTTGTTCACAATAGATTATCCACATTTGGATGTCTAGGTGGCACGTGTTCATGTTAAAAAGTTGTTATACAGTGCTATAGTCAAGTTCAATATAACGTGGACATTTATAAGGTGTGGATATTTATTTCCAGACCTTCACTGAGGATTCTGAGGCTTTTCACATTTTTGAATAAGGTAAAATTCAGGTGCTGCCCACTTAGAGATGGTTAAGCTCATAGTGTGGTTGCAAGCATAGCTCTAAGGTTGTATGACATTCTGCTCATTTCAAGAATGTGAGTAGAGTATTTTGCCAAACTATAGAGGGCTACCCATAGGGCTTGACTAAAAGTTTCTTATCTGTGGCTATTATATACCTATCAACTTTGTGACTCACAAATTGTGTGTCATGTGAAGTCTTTGAAAGGGTTATCCCATTAAGGTAAATAGAGAACAAACATATTTTTGCAGGGTAATCAAGGTTTAAAAAGTGAGTGGTGCCCATTAAATCTATGTAGACCATTTAATTTGTTAGATGGGTATATACCAGTGTAAAGAAGGTAACATTCACCAAATGTGGAAGAGCTGACAGACATGCTTTTTCTCACATGTTGCCAATGCTATGTCCATTATCTGTTCACTGATGATTGAAAATTGGGCACAGGTGTAGCTTTTTGAATTGCTACTAGTCCACAAAGGTAAAAGCACACTGTAACAACTGTTGGATGATGTTATCAGTGATGTAATCAATGATATAATTTGAGAGGTCATGAGAAATGTAACATGTGAGGTCATAAGCAGTGCATGGAGGATCAAAATGACAGTTAGCTCACTGAACTATAAATGGTGAATGTCAGTGTTTTTTGTTTTTTACACTTTACATTGTGTGTGACTTTGTGGTCTAGCTATAACATCTCATCAATCATTTTTTTCAGTAATTTTCCGAGTTTTTCTGATGTAGATTAAGATTGTTTTTTCATATCTAACTATAACATCACTTTAATCTTAGCTTTTTTCAGTGAATTTCAGTTTTTTTTGGACGTTAAAGAGTTGTTTCCATTCCTAACTTTTTGCTTTTTTAGTAAACTATAGATATATATCTATAGCCATATTTATATAAGGCTAAAGAGACCTTACAGTTAGGTTAGAATTTCAGTTGGGTCAGTACTTATTTATCGATGATCAAAATCATTACAATATGAAATGTCAGTAAAAGTACATAATTTCCAATTGTTAAACAATTCTATTTAACTTCTATAACAATGAAACACTAACTATTTGATTGCATAAGAAACAAAAGTGTAAATGCTTTGTGCATATCAGATTATATCTCCAGCTGTTTGCCCAGGATTATAGCTTGTGTTTATGGGGTATTAGGGCCTGCACAATTGATCTCCGATGCCTAAACTAAAGTGTGAAAAGCTTAGGCAGTCTCCAACAGTTAAACATTTGAACCCTGGTGCTGTGAATCAACAAGTAATTTTTGTTTGCTAGAGGCACAGTGAGCAATTTGATTTACTATCATACGAATGTAAGACCAACTATTTGATTAATTTAAAAAAAAGTGCAAATGCTTTGCACATATCAAATTTCAAAGTTTATTGATAGCATACAAATACATTTTCATCATCAAAAATGTGCAAACAGAAAAATAAACACATCACTAAACAAGAACTGATTAATTAGTTCATAATAAAAGATAATAAACCCTATTACATAAATATTTTTTTAAAAACAGATAATTTGCACCATAAAAACTTTCCTCATACTTCAGTTTACTGCAGTTGTGCTAATAGTTTTTGCCTAATAGACCACGCCACATACAGAAATCTGGAGACTGCCACCACAGCAACAGTTGAGGAATCACTAATGTAATTTCTGAGGGGTCTTATATGATTTGTTAAAAATAAACACCTGCAGAGAGGAGCAATTCACCTGCACCTAGGGGCTGCATGTTTGTGACAGAAAAAAAATCAAGTGTCTCTTAGTTTCATCAAAAGAGGTAGAAAACTGCAACTTAGAGGAATCCCATAGCCTGGTACAGGCATCAATTGGCAAGGTCCCATATCTAAACATTTCTGTTTGCAGGGAGGATTGGAGACCACGCAGCCTTTTTGGTCATTCTAAGAATAGCCCCTGTTCTATGGGTTATAGAAGGAAAGTTTTTAGCAAGCTATAGTGCCCAAGATCCAGAGTCAGCCAGTCTGATCCCAAGTAATCAAATTCTGTAACCCTTTCCACTACTTCATTCTTCAATTTTACTGAGGTGTTCACTCTCCTCTTCCTGGAGTAAATCATCCATTACATTTTGTCAACATTTACCTGAAGAACGTAGTCTGGTTTTGTAGGCCTGCCTCATTTTTGCTAGCAAGATAGTATCATTAGCATAGAAAAGACCCGTGATTTTCAGCCCTGCAAGAGTACGGGAATCATTGGCACAGTTAATTATATATTTTACACAGTTGTTAATATAAAGCAGGAACATAGTAGGAGCCAGGACGCACCCCTGTCGTACGATCTTTTTAATACAAATTGGATCTGTCCATTCCCCCTTAGTGCTGGATCGAACGCTGGCATAGTTCCCCTTGTGAAGGCGAACTATGATTTTTAACTCGTCACATGGGATTCCCTTCTATTTCAGACCTAGTCAAGGCAGCACAAAGGTCGACAAACACCACAAAAAGGTTGCCTCCACTCATGTGAACTGTTTTCCACTTAACCTGCAGGAAACTGAAAACCTGGTCGATAGAGCTGGTCTTTGTTCTAAATCCTGTGTGCAATTTGGAGAGAACATGAATGTCATTTACCCGTTCTAATAACTGCTCAAAATTGTATTTGCATAAAACCTTCTGGAGGTTATCCAGGAGGCTATTTGGGTCGTAATTGGATGGTCTTGAAAAGACGAACAATCTCAGCCCCCTCCATGTTGGTGGTATCAGTGCCCTTGCAGCAGTAGCAGTAGTAATGGTGTTAATAAATGGAACCTAGATGCTACTGACCAATTTATAAAAGTCGTCTGAGATTTTATCTAAACCTCATGCTTTCCTTTGCTTCATTGAGTTGATTGCTATTGCAGGCTCTTGTAAGGAGAACTCCATCAGACCAAAAAGCTCATCCAGATTGAACATATCAACAGGTGCAGTTGATTGCTATTGCAGGCCCTTGTAAGGAGAACTCCATCAGACCAAAAAGCTCATCCAGATTGAATATATCAACAGGTGCAGTTAAAGGCAAACTGATGTTTGGCTCACATGAATAAATCTTAATGAAGTTGGCAACCCGCTCACATGGCCACGTAGATGACTCTGCAGGAGTCCAAGAATTCCCACCACCAACTCTTACTAAACACCAGAAACGTTTCTGGTCACTGACCAAAGAGGCCTTGATGAGGTCAGCTCAAAATTTGCACTTGCAGCCAACTGTCACTTGCAAATTTTTATGCCTGTACTGGGCTCTACATACTATGATTTCCTGCTTATTTCCACTTTTGATTGCTTGTAATAGGGTGTTTTAGCCTCTCTATAGTGCTTGGTAAACCACTCATTTATGGTACTCTCTCTCCAAGCACTACTTGGCCCAAAAAGAAAAAAATCCTGAGTCAACCAAAGAGTTTGTTATGTTCAGCAATAATCAATTCATTATTCCCCAAGTTACCGTACAAGATTTCCATCCGTACACAGGGGTCGTATGCAAGCCCAACATGACAACTGAAGAGGAATTCACTATCTCCCATTTCACATTTCACATTACTACATTTGTTTGTAACCATCAACTGTTTATCCTACACGCCAGTTGACCTCAAAGGGACTGAAGATGGCAACTGTTGGATATATAATGCTAGGGGCTCATGACCACTCTAATCCTGTGCTATTACTTCCATATCCTCCATTTTCCTCCATAGCCTAATGTCTAAAAGAACATAATCAATAAAGCTGACATAAGTCCCACATCCAAATGTTGGAACAGATGTGGCATAAGAAGGTGAATGAATGTCCGCAGCCCTTTGGCTAAGGTGATGTCCAACACCGGAAGAGCAGCCCTGGATAAATTCTTCCTGCTGGGGTTGTTAACTTTGGAATAACCCATAATTGGTCCTTGCCATGGGATAATTCCTGTACTACGGAAATTGGCTCAAATGGAAGATTGAAGTCACCTACTACAATTAAGTAAGGAGAACCTGAAAGGCCCTCCAAAATCCTGTCTAGCACATGACAAGAGTTGGAGATTCACAGCACTTCCCAAGATTTCGATTGTATATCTTAACTAACACAAGAGGCATACCGTTTATAAAGGAAAAAAAATAACCCTTGACTATCTAGGGATCATAAATGGAATTCAGCTACTGTACAGGAAAGAGATGTGCTTACCCAAGAAAGCAACCCAACCAATGGGTGCTCGCTGTGGATCCACTATCTGGGATCCAAGACCTCTTTAAACCACTCCAAAAAACAAGATCAATAGCCCAGGTCTCCTGAAAAAGGAATATGTGATATTTTGCCATAAATTGCCCCTGTGCTGGATTATCAACCTTGGATCTAATCCCTGCAATATTTTAACTAAGGATACCTTCTGGATTAACTGGTTGAATAAAAAGGAAAGCTTTAGTGGAAGCACTACTGGATGTGACACATGATGATCGATGTACATTTGATGGCAATGCTAATGGAAGTTCCCCAGTGTGTGCAGAAGTAGACCTAGCTGATGGACACTCAGTGACTGCTACTGAACTCAGTGGCATAACAATAGCCCCTGCAGCCCCTGCGATGCGGGGGTTCCTGAGCTCCAGGACCCCTCACCCCACCAGCAGCACGCAGTCATGCACCACGCACTGGCTGGCACTGTCTAGGGCAGTGGCCCCTGGCATAAGAGGTCCAGACAAGGTCAGGGACTTGAGAGGGGGGACCCTCAATGCACCTTGCAGGGGGTCCCCTCAAGTTTTGTTACACCACTGACTGAACTGAAAAGGGGAAGCACTAGCTCCCTCCATCTGGAAGACCATAAGAAGAAATGAGGTAGGGAAAAAATAAAAGACGGGCAACTCAAGCAGCAAGAGTCTGGCAACCCAACACACCCCACAGCCTTTCCTCCAATTCAAGCAAGCTGGGAGATTTATTCCAACCCCAGCAGGAGAGTACAAAAAGGAAATTCAGGCAGGAGTGGAAAATAGGTACACACCTGGATGGTAAGAAGAGCTCCTGCCAATTGTACCAAACAGTGAAAAACAGCACAGAAAAGGGTGGGGGCCCTACCCTGCCTGTTCTCTCCACTGTCCAGGTCAGCCTGCCCTTGACCTGGGCTTTGCCCAGGTGCAGCCTCCCCACATCCCGTACCGCTGGAGTTCACAAAACATTTCATAGTGCATGGTGTGGGAAAAACAGGAACCAGTCTCTCCTCCCCCTGGGGCACTGAGGTGTAGGCTTTGATTCCCTGCAACAATGATGACAGCATAAGTGTCCCTTATCATAGAAGTTGACAAAGTTCTTTATAGTGTATGGTACAGGAGAAACAGGAATCTGTCACTTCTCCACCTGTGGCATTGAGCTGTGGGACTTCAAATCCCTGCAACAATGATGGCAACAAAAGGGTCCCACGTTGCAAGAGTTGAGAATGCGCTTTATAACATGCAGCATTGGAGAAACAGGAACTAGCCACTCCTCCTCATGGGGCACTGAGTTGTGGGACTTCGAGTCCTTGCAACAATGATAGCAAAAGCGTCCTGCACCATGGGGAGTTGACAAAGCACTGTATAGCAGGCTGTTGAAACAGGAATCAGACTCTCCTCCTCCTGGGGCACTGAGTTTTGGGACATAGAGTCCCTGCAACAATGATGGCAGGAAAAGTGTACCTATCAATTTATTTGCCTAGGATTACAGTATATCTTGTGTCGATAAGGAATTAGAGCTTTCACGATTAATTGCCTTATGCATAAACTAAAGTGCAGAGTGCTTAGGCAGTCTCTAACGGTCTTAAGCATTTGGATTTTGAGTTTGTTTCCTTGTGGCCCCTGGTGCAGCGAATTGCCAAGCCATTTATGCACTAGGTGCAGAAAAAAATTAGTTTCCTGGCACACTAGGGGAATAGTGTTTTCACCCAGCCACCAAATTACAACTTGCCTACAGTTGCATACATGCAGTTGTAAGAAGACTGATCTAAGTAACTTCCTTCTGTGTTCCAAGAGAACAAGGCATGTGCATTAAATGTGGGTTACTGACTTGTTTGTACCCACATAGAGAACAGTTTAGAGTTGTCGGCTGGCTTTTCCAGGAAGGAATAAAGGGGCTCATGTACATACCATTTTTCCTGTCGCAAATGTCCTGATTCGCAGAATCGGACCGTTTGCGACAGGAAAAAAACATTTTGGTATGTACAGAGCCTATTTTGTGATTTGGTAATCTATTTACCGAATTGCAAAATAGGTCTGCGAGTCGCAATTAGGAAGGGGCGTTCCCTTCCTCATTGCGAGTCGCAGCGCGATGTGGCATTGTTTTGTGACTGTGAATGCGGTCACAAAACAATCGCAGTTAGCACCAGTTTCAAACTGGTGCTAACCCATTCGCAAACGGGAAGGGCGTAATGATGAGTCCAGAATAAACCAGGATAGGTAGGTTCTTTATTTGAAGTATCCCATCCACGCAGATAGAGCCAACAGCTCTCTCCAACTCCAACAGCTCTCTCCAACCCAAGCCTGAGGAATAGAATCCCCTTACATTCTATAGTCCATATGATGTAATACATTCCAGCTACCACACACCTTCCCCCCAAAACATATGATACAAGATACACGAAAAGCAAAATCATATATTTCACCACCAAACGAAACAAACAATACAATTTTAATAATGAGAAACACACAAACTTCATAACTCATGAACTTTTTTTCTTTGAAATCACAACACGATTGAGATTCCATATCCTCCCGTCTTTAATTTTGACAGCATTCCTGAAAAGCTTGATGACTTCAAAAGGACCCATGAACTTACTTCCACTTTTACACAGAGTAGGTTTCCTGACTAAAATCTCATCACAAACATTCACACTAACGGTACGAGTACTCTTTTTCTTGTCAAAAAATTATTTCCTTCTTCTTATATATTTCTTCTCACACTCACTCCTCCCCCTCATACCGGACCTAGAAACACTGTCATTTTTATCCCACGACATCCAACCAGGAACCAACAGAGTGTTACCTTTCCTACCTCTGAATAATTCAAAAGGAACTTCACCAGTAGTAGAGTGTGGTGTGAACCTGCATGCAAGCAAGAATTTGTTTAAGCCTTCTTTCCAATTCCTACCAGCTGCAACTTCCAATTGTACACATTCCTTTACACATTTGTTAAATCTCTCTACAGTCCCATTTCCTTCAGGGTGATACAAGGAACACAATCTATGCTTAATGCTCCTGCACTTCAGAAACTCCTTCATTTCAAAAGAAACAAACTGCGGCCCATTATCAGTTACAATGGAATTTGGCAATCCTTCTCAACTGAAAATTTAATTCAACAATCCAATCACTCTCCCAGTTTCAATACTACTGACAATTCCAATTTCAGCCCATCTGGAGAATTGATCCACCAAAACTAAAATATAGTTGGCCCCACCTTTCCCATGAATAAGTCCCACAATATCTATTGCCACTACATCCCATTGCTTGCTAGGGAAATCTCTGACACACATCGGTGGTACTCTAGCTTTGTATACCTAATCATTATTACAACAATCAGGACATCCTCTGACCACCCTTTCAATCATCAAGTCCATGTCTGGCCACCAATAGCTAAGACTGATTCTAGCTTTCGTCTTACTCATCCCTTGATGACCTGCATGTCCTAGCTCTATGATCCTGTCAGTTAACACAAATGGAATGACTAGTCTTAATCCACGCATTAAGAAACCTTCCGTTACAGACAACTCATCTTTCACTCGCCAAAATCCTCTCAAAACTTCATCTCGTTTTGCATCCGAATTCCAACCACACCTAAGCGACTCACACACATGCTGTAACACAGAATCTTCAGCTACAGCCCTCACCCGTTCATCTTGCTCAACTATCCCTTCAGTAACACAGCACACACTAAAAGCATCCTCATGACTTTTGACCAAACTCTCCTCAGTTTCAGAGCTGAGTCTCGATAAACAATCAGCAATTCTGTTACTAGGCCCTGGAACATAAAACACATTAAAACAGACATCTTGATGATTAACAACCCACCTGCTAATCCTACTAGAAATCATATCTAGTCCTTTCTTCATAAAAACTTCAACAAGTGGTTTATGATCAGTGAAAACATGGTATTCCCTTCCCCACACAAAATTCCTGAATTTGTTGACTGCCCAAAACACACTCAAAGCCTCCCTCTCAATAATAGAATAATTTATCTCTGCCCCTCGCAAAGTCCTGGAACTGTACACCACCGGTCTGAGTTTATCACCATCACCAGATTTCTTTAATAAAACTGCTCCCAGACCTTTAGCACTAGCATCCGTCATGATCACACATGTTTTTCCTGGATCAAATGAATTCAAACTTTCAACTGTCGATAATTCTCTTTTAATACACTCAAATTCCTTTTCACACTCTACATCCCACAAGAATTCAGCACTTCTCTTGAGCAACTTCCGCATATACCCTCTCTTGGAGGCCAAATTGGGTAAAAACTTAGCATGGAACTCTACCATACCAAGAAAGGACAATATCTCCGCTTTCTTTTCCGGATGATGCAATCTTAAAATGTTCATAACCAGATCATCCTTTGGATATAAACCCTTAGAGGTGATTTTATGACCAAGATATTCAATTTCCGTCTTACTGAAAGAACACTTCTTTAACTTGAGTGTCAAACCATGATCTCTCAGTATGGTTAATACCTTCCTCACTCTCATTCCATGTTCTTTTTCTGTCTTTCCATAAATTAATATGTCATCCTGGAAACACTTAACTCCAGGTTCAGAACCAAATAGATTGTACATCATGCGCTGGAATTCAGCTGCAGCTGGCACCAACCCAAAAGGCATTCTAATGAATCTAAAAGTCCCAAACGGTGTAATAAACGTAGTGTAATCTCTCAAGTCAGGATGCAACACGACCTGATGATATGCAGAGGCAAAATCTAGCGTGCTGAAGTATTTTGCCGCATGTAACAATGATACCATCTCAGTTATGTTGGGAAGCGGAAACTGGTCACTAATCACACACTTATTGAGATTCCTCAAATCAATACATAATCTGATCTCGCCAGAAGGTTTGCGTGCAACAACAATAGGTGAAACCCATTCAGAGCACTCTACTGGTTCAATTATGCCTTCCTTGCATAACCTCTGTATCTCCTTCTCAACATCATCTTTCATAGATACAGGAATAGGACGTACCTTGGCTACCACAGGCACAGACCCTTCCTTAATCTTAATGCGATGCACATACTTCGCCAAACATCCCAACTTGTCACTAAATACTTCCTTGAATTTGTCAACAATGTCAGGTAAAGACACAGGCCCTCATTCTAACCCTGGCGGTGTAACACCGCCAGGGCAGAGGGCAGAGGAAGCACCGCCAACAGGCTGGCGGTGCTTCCTGGGCCATTCTGACCGCGGCGGTAACGCCGCGGTCAGAAAAGGGGAACCAGCGGTTTCCCGACGGTTTTCCCCTGGCCCAGGGAATCCTCCATGGCGGCGCTGCTTGCAGCGCCGCCATGTGGATTCCGACCCCCTTACCGCCAGCCTGTTTCTGGCGGTTTTCACCGCCAGGAATAGGCTGGCGGTAACGGGTGTCGTGCCACAGGCATGGGCTGAACTGCCCATGCCACAGGCATGGGCAGTGCAGGGGCCCCCTAACAGGGCCCCACCATGATTTTCACTGTCTGCTGAGCAGACAGTGAAAAACGCGACGGGTGCCACTGCACCCGTCGCACCCCTGCAACTCCGCCGGCTCCATTCGGAGCCGGCATCCTCGTTGCAGGGGCATTTCCGCTGGGCCGGCGGGCGCTCTTTTGGAGAGCGCCCGCCGGCCCAGCGGAAATGTAAGAATGGCCGCCGCGGTCTTTTGACTGCGGTGCGGTCATTTGTCGGCGGGACTTTGGCGGACGGCCTCGGCCGCCCGCCAAAGTCTGAATTAGGCCCACAATGTTTTCATTTTGTACTGAAAGTTCACATACTTCACGCAACATTTGAACATATTCACTCTTAATCATAACTGGCGTAGACGCATTTGGGTCTAAAATAACATCAGCTCCTTCTGGTGTGGCCAACTCAGAACACTGTCACCCTTCACAGGAACATAAATTTGACCAAAAGTCGTGTTAGTCTTGAAAGTAATCTCAGATTCGAAATAACCCCTCAGTTCTATAACTTGCCCACCATAAGCAACAGGAATTACATCAGGATCTTTCAAATCAACACTATAACCTAAATATTTATCAAATAAGTCATTAGACAATAACGTCAACCATGCACCTGAGTCAAATAACACTTCACTCTCAATTTCCAAAATAGTGACGCGATCTTTTGGATGTTTTTTCTTACAATCTTGTGCCCTTACAGTCAAAATACAATCTTCCACAACTTTCACAGAAGTAAGACTTTTGCTTGACTTGCAACACTTGGCAAAATGTCCCTTTTTGTTACATAACTTGCAAGTCATATTAATAGCCGGACACTTCCTGTAAGAAGCATAATGGCCAACGTTACAACAACAAAAACATTTAGGGCCTGATTACAACTTTGGAGGAGGTGTTAATCCGTCCCAAAAGTGACGGTAAAGTGACGGATATACCACCAGCCGTATTACGAGTCCATTATATCCTATGGAACTCGTAATACGGCTGGTGGTATATCCGTCACATTTGGGACGGATTAACACCTCCTCCAAAGTTGTAATCAGGCCCTTAGTGTCTTTGAACCTAGATCATTGCGCTTGATTGACTTTCCCATCTTCTTTATCTCCATCTCCTTCCTTGCACACATTTTGTTGTTCCTTTTTCAGAGCGATCTTGTTTATAGCAGGAATCTTGCTTTTCTCTAACTCCTCAACAGAAGCAAGAGTATGTTCCACACCCTTAGCTAAGATTATTACTTAATGCAGAGAAAGATCATCTTTACTCCATAGCTCTTGTCTTATCTTGTCACTGGAGCACTTCAACATAAACTGATCTCTAATACGCTCATCAATATTGGCTCCAAACTTGCATGTCACTGCTAACTTCCTTAAAGCAGTAATGTACTCTTCAATACATTCACCAGATTTTGCCTCCCTCATCCCAAAATGATAACGCTCCAAACTCGTGCTAACCTTAGGTAAATAATGTAAATCCAATTTTTGTAAGCATATCTCAATCTCGTTTAAGTCAGTTCCTTCATCATCAGGGTCTGGTAAGTTTTCAAAACCTTCCTGTCCTTCACTACCCAAACAGTGCATAAGCAAAGACGTCTTCCTTTCACTGGATAAATTCGTACCACAGACTCTTGAATAATGAAAAAAAGATTTTTTCCATTTAGACCATATTATGGACCATATTATGGGCGCTTCTCCTGGCATAGTCAAAAAGAAAGGTGGAGGAGGTGTATTTTGAATTGTGAAATAATAGTAAATAAATCACCAGAAAGCTCTGTTTTTTGTAACTTTTTTTTTTTAAACCCAGAAAATTGAAAGTCTCAGTAAATTCCTTTTAATCAAGTCCTCAAGGAAACCGTGTTTTCTTTGTATACTGTTTGAGAAAGCGTGTGAATCACCGTAGTACCGACAACGTCATTGTAGCTCCAAACACCAATGAATAGATTTTTTAAGGAAATCACCCTCCTTTTTTTTTTTTCTTGCGTGCAGGAATACATCACCAAACTCCTTCCTACTTCCTGGCCTCTATTGCCGTAGGTCTGCTGTAGATGAAGACGCCTGCAATTATAAAGACACAGGAAATGCCGCACAACTCTAAGAACACTCAACTTAGAGAAATGCACGAGGATGCAGGACACGCGCCCAGTTCGAAAAAAGCGGGCGCAAGAGTATGGGAAGGTGGCGTTTGAAGAGGTTTGAAATTTTTAACGATTGCTTAAGGAAAAGTTGTTAAATTCGCTAAACACGATCATAAAGTCGCTCACCCTGTATCAGCTTAAAACATACAAATTGTTTTCTTGCAAGTTGTGCAATTATATGTTGATGAATGAGCTTGATAGGTTCACCTCGTAGTCAATGTCTTGAGGAGGATGTAAAAGGGCTGGTGTTAGGATACGTCTTAGCCACAGCTTGTCGCCAGTGTAATAATGAGTCCAGAATAAACCAGGATAGGTTGGTTCTTTATTTGAAGTATCCCATCCATGCAGAAACAGCCAACAGCTCTCTCCAACTCCAACAGCTCTCTCCAACCTCAGCCTGAGGAATAGAACCCCCGTACATTCTACAATCCATATGATGTAATACATTCCAACTACCACAAAGGGGTCCCCATGCGACCCGTTCCCCTTTGTGAATGGCAGCAAAAATATGTTTTCAGAGCAGGCAGTGGTCCGAAGGACCACTGCCTGTTCTGAAAAAATGAAAAGAAAACTTTTCATTTTTGTTTTTGAAATACATCTTGTTTTCCTTTAAAGAAAACGGGCTGCATTTTAAAAAAAAAACTGCTTTATTTAAAAGCAGTCACAGACATGATGGTCTGCTGTCTCCAGCAGGCCACCATCTCTGTGGGGGCGGCCATTCCCGATGGGGTCGCAAATTGTGATCTACCTCATGAACATTCATGAGGTAGGTCATTTGCGACCCCATTGGTAATCACAAACAGCGTAAAGTACACTGTTGTACATCCGGTTTTGCGACTCGCAAATTGCGAGTTGCTAAGACTCGCAGTTTGCAAGTCGCAAAACCGGATCTTTGTAAATGTGGCCCAAAGTCTTTTGTTTCAAACTGCCCACATTGAAACAACATAAACTTGTGTTTCAATGTCAGTGAAAAGTGGGATGTTAGGTATGCTCGGGGTTTTAAATGCTGGTATTAAGGGATAGCTGCCAATGCGTGGCATTTGGCTGCTAATATATTCTTATCTTGAAATTCTGACAGGGCATTAGCCGAAATGTGCTTTTCAAGGGAATGGTCCAGGCTTCCTTTATACCTAGGGTATTAATTGATGAAAATAATTATGCTCTCCATGATTTGTGTAAGTTTTTACTCATCTGCAGCTCTATTTCTTGCCAACACAAGGTGTTCAGAGAGCCTTTTTCTGGGCCCAACATACCTTTACAAAAGCATTCAATCTTTGCAACTCTTAGTTCATTAGGCCAAATTCCAGCAGCACTTGGGCTTGAGAGGAGGACCGTGGCAGACAAAAGAGGGATTTGTAAACATTTGTTTGGAGAAGATTTAGGAGGACCATCTTTTTTTCATGGGTGATTTCCAGCCTGTTTGAAATCGGTGGCTGGAGCTGTGCAGCTATAATTGTAAGCATATGCTGATATGATGGGCACCCTAGCGTCTTTTGCAGCTGATGTATTGCGAAAATTAAAGAATGTGCTTTGGCTGTATCATGGCAAAATGGCATTTGAAAGTCAGCTGACTTCTCAATCACTATTCCACGGTATTTTTAAGAGATTGCAACACTTATGCGATTGCCCTTCGCAAACTAGTTGTTCACTAGGTGATCACCCTTGTTTTACTTAAATTCCGCTAAAGTTCTATCTGCTTGATGTAACCAATCAGTTCACTTATGGACCTTTGTAGGTCAATGGGGGTCTGACTTAAAATGACTATATTGTCTGCATATTGGAGATGATCTATTTATCAGATGCCAGTCTTGGTGGAAACCCCTCTACTTATGCCAGGTGTCAATCGATGTCGGCCAAGTAAAGTTTGAGTAAGCAGGAGGCCAGAACACACCCCTGCTTAAGGCCAGTTTTGAATTGGGTCTTAGATGTGACTCTGCTGCCAATGCCAACTTTGACCTTGACCTATGTATCACTGTACAGGGCAATGATTAAATTTAACAGTTTTTTAGGGAGACCCCAATGTGCCAGTTTTGCCTAAAGATGTGCATGGGGAATTCTGTCAAAAGCAAATTTGAGGTTGACGAAGCATGTAAATAGTCACCCCCTTTTTGTATTGCCTTTTCTGCCAAGATGCTAAGTACTGATAGGCTTGTATTGTCCCCATGCCAGACCTAATTCCTGTTTGAATTTTTGGAATTAAGTGGTTCTCTATCACCCACACCTCGAGTTCTTGAAGCATACAGACGGCAGATAATATGGCTTCCATATCTATTAAGGCTGTCAGCCTATAGCCCAGAGGAGATAATTGGCTGCCACTCATATATATTCAATTAAATATACTCCATCTCCATGAGGGTAGAAATGGGTTAGTGCTATAAACTGAATTGAAGAAAAATGTTAGGTAACTAGCCCAAACTTGGACATCTTGACTAAAAAGTGCATTAGGAAGACTATTAGGGCCCAGCATTCCCTCAGGCTTCAGTTTCTTCAGTATCTGATCCAAGCGTTTGACATCTGTTAATGGTCCTTCAGAGTCTATTGAATTGTTGAGGATTTGTCAGTGAAATCGTTTGAGAGGCATCGATGCTTAAGTCACCTTTTTGCTGGCAATGTTTGCAAGGGTCTACTGGACTCAGTTGATGATGGTTCTGCCCCTGATAATATCTGGCTTAGGTATCCCCATTTTTCTTATATTTGTACTTATCCCACAGGTGGTAACACCACCTGTGGATAAGTACATAGTATGAATGTGGGACACACAGGCATCCTCGGAGATCCCTGCATTATAATAACAATTTTGTCCCAGGACCAGCTTATTTATCTCATCCTCAGATTGTTTGCTAAAGGGTTGCTTGCTGTACTGTAAGAGCTTATTCCATATTCCTTCCTTGTAGTTCATTTTCACTTGCCAACATTCTTTATTATAAGTATTTCTTAGCTGCCAGAATGATGATCTAAAGAGCACCTTGACAATTTTTGCATTCTGAAAGAGCCTTCTTCTTCTCTATGGATTTGTGTTTTGTTTATTTCATGAAGCTTTTTGGGTACCAAATCTGGCTTTGGGGGCAACAAGAGGCTAATTTTTCTTCCTGCCTAAAATTGGCCAATGGGTGTGTTGAAAATACAGTAACCAAATTCCTTATGAGATCCTCCCATATGTAGTATCCTGTATCTTGTATGTTGTTTGCACCCTGAGCGCTGTCTGCAAGGGTGTATACCAAGGACATAATTCACTCCATACCCTTGTCTTGCCATTTAAGATTTTGACAGTGAGGAATTGAGCTTAAACCAGTTGTTGTCATCTATTGACAGGATGCAAATTCTATTTTAAAGGCTTGCCAGAGATGATCACTTTTAGGACGGGGTCCATTTGGAATGACCCAACAAGGGAGAATGATTTACTGTCTATTAAGGTGTAGTCGATGACTGAGTGAGTTTCACTGTTAAGAAATGTTGTTCCTACCGGCTTATCTTCTTTAATGTTACTATTCAATATTTTTAAACCTTGATTTTCTAGCTTTCAATGGACATTAAAAGATGAACCACTTGTGTTTGGTTTCTTACTTTGCTATGAGAAGGATAGATTTGAGATGACTGTGTTTTGGAAAACTCTGATATTAATGTCCTCAGTAACTATTAAGTGCAAATTTGTGTATATATTTTGCAAGGTCTTTATTGGTAAGCTAGTTCGATATCCTCTATGCCCTCTTTGATTTACATGGATGGATATATAGATTTAAGGGGATATGAGCCTTCTGAGCTCATACTGACCTTTAAGTTCTAGTTTAGTAGCCTGTAGCCACTTGAACCTCAGGTCTATATTTTCCTGTAGCCATTTGTGTATTGTGGAGATTATATGGTATTCCGTGTACCCAGTTACTGATGTTAATTATAAACACCAGGTTTTTTGCAATAGGATAATGTCAAAATATGTAGATAATCCATTGCAATCCATTTTTCAGGGACATTGTACCAAATGTGTGTACATTCCCGGAACAAATGTTTATATGGTTGGGCTCAGGTGGGACTTGCTGCTCAGGATCGACTGGGGCCTAAAGCTTGCGGCAGTCAGGCCCACTCTTGAAATTTCTCATCCAGAGGCAAAGTTATAGAGTGCCTTAGGGGCCCTTTCTCTACTAATTTCACTAATGTTAACTTTGAAAGGTTAGTGGGTGGAAACTTTGTCCTCAAGGTGCCCCCTAGGACAACATGTTTATCGGTTGCACTTATTAATCTGTCCTGCTTTGAGACTGAATTAATAACAGATTGATTTGTTGGTAACAGTGGGGCTGGATATCTTGGTGACTTGACCCTTCTCAGCTCTATCCCCATTTTTTGGAAGAGCTCCTGGTGATGAAAGACTTGGTTTGGGATGTCACTTGTAACCCAGGTAGCTAAGATTGCTTCCCACTCTCTTAGATAAAGATGTGGGTGAAATTCTCTTGGTCTTACATGAGATGATTTAAGCTACGTAAGTGTGCTGATTTCCTTTGTTAGTTTCAATGCCCACTTCTATTTAGAATGTCAAATGCCCCTCTTGCTGTATAATTTTAACTTAACATTAATTTTGTAGATGAGGTTTTCTGGGTGGTTCACTGTGTTTTTGCCAGGGCCTATATCATGTTCTGGTGGGGAATCACTCCCTCTACTTATGGAGCAGCATGCTAGGTGTGATTAATTGTCAGGGATTTTACTTCATATGTGTTAAGCTGGTAGCAATCTTTTTAGGATGGGGGTTCCCTTCCAAGAGTTTGTTAACCTGGGGACACACCTGGATTGGCCAGGATTGATCTGACACTGGGTAGATAGTCCCTACATTTTCACAACATGGTGCGTTGGCCACTTTTTCTTTGCCTCTAGTCTTCTGCAAATTATCGTGAACTTTGCGCTGTTTTTGTTTGAACATTGAAAAACCTTTACCTTGAGTCATTCGCAAATAATCTTGACTTTGCACTGTAGCCCGTGGTAAATTTCCGGTTTGCCCATGGTTGGCATCTGTGGTTAAATTATCACCTCCCCTTTTCAAGAGAATAACTGGCAGATGCTACAATGTTGGTGTGTTTATTGTTTCTTTCATGATTTTCTACATCTTTTCCACTCTCTTTTAGTTTGGGTAGCTTATTTGTTAGTCTTTGAAGTTTATCAACCTTTGTGTCCTTTGGCCTCTGATGGACTGGCACTGGACTTACAATGTTTATAACTAATTTGTTTGGTGGTGAAGAGACCATGGGTGGTAATATTGAGTTCACTGAAACTGCAGAAGTTGGTGTTTCGCCTGATGATACCTTTTCTATCGCCCTGAATTCCCCTGGCACACTACCTGATTGAGTTTTCAATTCTTGCAAAATCTCAGACAAAATGTAATATATGTAACTTGTTGAACAGAGAGGAGCATTGCCAGAGAGTTTGTTGTATGTACCTTATATCCATCACTTCAAAGCTTGTGAAGCACTGGAGTCTCAACCTGATCTCTATGGTTCACAGAACCCCACACACAAAACGATATATTCCACCCTCAAGGTGACAGACTAACTCTACCTGGCGTGATACATCGATCAATAAGAAGTCATCGAACTTGCTTGGGAGATCCCAACTGTTAGACCTGACAGCCTTAGGGTGGTCACCCCTAACTTTTTGCGTGCCTCCCTCCATTTTTTGGACACTGTTTTTGCTGGTTTTAGTACTCTGCGCACTTTACCACTGCTAACCAGTGCGAAAGTGCATATGCTCTCTCTCTTAAAACATGGTGACATTGGATCATACCCAATTGGCTTCTTTAATTTACTTATACTTCCCTAATTAAGTGTACTATAAGTGCCCAGGGCCTGTAGTTTAAATGCTACTAGTAGGCCTGCAGCATTGATTGTGACACCCACTGAAGTAGCTCCCTAACCATGTCTCAGGCCTGCCGTTGCAAGGCCTGTGTGTGCAGTTTCACTGCCAATTCGACTTGGCATTTAAAAGTACCTGCCAAGCCTTAAACTCTCCTTTTCTACATATAAGTCACCCCTAAGGTAGGCCCTAGATAACCCATAGGGCAGGGTGCTGTGTAGACAAAAGGCAGGACATGTATCTGTGTAGTTTACATGTTCTAGTAGTGTAAAACTCCTAAATTCGTTTTACACTGCTGTGAGACCTGCTCCTTTCACAGGCTAACATTAGGGCTACCCTCATATACTCTTTAAGTGGTAGCTTCTGATCTGAAAGGAGAAACCAGGTCATATTTAGTATGACCAGAATGGTGACTGGTGAAGTTGGATTTAATATTACTATTTTAGAAATGCTGCTTTTAGAAAGTGGACATTTCTCTGCACTTAAATCCTTCTGTGCCTTACAATCCACGTCTGGCTAAGTTTAGTTGACAGCTCCCTTGTGCATTCACTCAGACAACCCCAAACATAGAATGCTCAGTCACACTTGCACACATCTGCATATTGAATGGGTCTTCCTGGGCTGGGAGGGTGGAAGGCCTGACACTTACATGTCAAAGGGCAGTAGCCTGCCCTCACAGAAAGGACTGCCACACCCCCTACTGGGGCCCTGGCAGACATGATGGAACTGAAAAGGGACCTTGTCCACTTCTAAGCCACTCTTTGAAGTCTCCCCCACTTCAAAGGCACATTTGGGTACTTAAACAGAGCCTCTGACCCTACCATCTCAGACACTTCTTGACCTGCACCTGCAACCTGTCAAGAGGAACTGCCTGGCTGCCCAAAGGACTCACCTGACTGCCTTTCTGCAAAGGACTGCTGCCCTGCTGTTGCCCTGCTGTTGCCCTGCTGCCTTGCTGCCCTCTGGCTGTGCTGCAGAAGTGCTCTCCAAGGGCTTGGATTGAGCTTGTGTCCTGTTTTCTGAAGTCTCAGGGCCAAAAAGACTTCATCTCTGCAAAGAACTCCCTGTGCAGCAAAAATCGATGCACAGCCTGCAAGAAACAAGGCACAGCCGGATCGACGCAGCCTGACTTCCCGACGAGGAGATCGACACAGCACCAGCATTGCGACCGGAACTTCGACGCACGGCCCACTGGATCGACGCAAATCCAACCCGGAATGATGCAGCACTTGCCATGTGACAGAAATTTCCATGCATCGCCCACCTGATTGACGCAGCTCCTGTGACTTCCGCCTGCACACCCAGGATTCCCACACCTCCAAAAACCCCGCAACCTGAAGAGAATCCAAGTCCACACACCGGAAATCAATGCAAATCCTTCCCTGCGTGGAAAATAAATGATGCATCGTCTGTGTGCAGCTGGAGAAATCAACGCACACCTCCCCGTTTTCCACACATCTCCTCCTCTGTGGTCCCTTGCGGAGAATTTGATCGCAAACCAGGTACTTTGTGCTTGCAAGAGACACTTGTTGCTTTTTAAGGACTAAAGATACTTCATATCATTTTTACAGTGATATTTGAACGTCTACTTAATGATTCTTGATTGTTTTGACCTGCATTTTACCAGATAAATATTACATATTTCTCTGAACCCTGTGTGGTGTATTTGTGTGGTGTATACTGTGTTATTGTATGATTTATTTCACAAATACTTTACACAATACCTTCTAAGTTAAGCCTGACTGCTCAGTGCCAAACTACCAGAGGGTGGGCACAGGATAATTTGGATTGTGTGTGACTAACTCTGACTAGAGTAAGGGTCCTTGCTTGGACAGGGGGAAACCTGACTGCCAACCAAAGACCCCATTTCTAACACCGACCCTACATCAATCCTATCTCCAGACCCCAGGGGATCACAGACCACCTTTCCAAAGCTGACATTCAATCCCTTCTGCTATTATATGCCACTCCGCATAAGGACTCATCACCCACGCCAGTCACTATCCAGACTATTTCCATCAACCCACTGAGACAACCCAGTCTCAACTATAGAACCATGAACAAGCACAACCTACTATGAGTCCTTTATTACACACCAAGAAACTTTAGTTACTAAATTCCACTTCAGGTCTATTCTTCTCAAGTGCCGGTCTATGGTAAGACACACAGTCAACATCACAGATCTCATTCTTACACAAGACCTTGGTCTTCTTACGTTAACTAACACTTGTCTCATTGACTCCTCTGTGCCCATTCTAGACATTCAAGTACTACCCAACTATGACATCATCAAACTAGACAGATCCAGTAGGAGGTGGCATAGCATGCATCTACCAATCCATGCTCACCCTACAACATTCACAAACTATGCTGCTGACCTCCTTCGAATACCTAGGTATCAAAATATGGAGCAATGACAAGCTTGTGTGCAAACGTCACATGATTTATCACCCCCAGGTAATAACTTACCTTTCATAGAACAAATTATGGAAACCACCTCCTCAAACTCAACCCAACACGCCAATCATATCTTCCTTGGAGATTTTAACATACGCTGTAATGATTCCAATGACCTCATTCTGCACACCTTCAAGGCATTCCTTATGGATCTCAACCTCATCCAGTATTGCGACGGATGAAAACATAGTAGAGGCTACACATTAGATCTTATCATCGCCAAGGAAAATGCCATACAACTTGAATGCATTACACCCTGTGGCTGGTCAGACCATTACCTGTTCTCCTTCCTCATCCTAGAAATGGTGTTGTCTGGAAAGGGCCACCCTTCTTAGAACCAGACAATGGTCAAAAGACCTCGGAAATAATAGTAATAATATTCTAGATTCTATGAGCAACAACATCCTACCCCCTCCCACAAACATGACTAATGTGAATGATCTTTCTGAACATTACATCCAATCCATGTCAGACATACTGGAATCGATTGCTCCAAAGTAGCTTAAAACAATCCCCAGCAGAATGTCCAAACCTGGTTCAAAAGCAACCTAAATGAGGAAAGGCACAATCTAAGGCTAAGAATCTAGAGAATTTCTTCATCAAGCTCCCATCTCAGGCAACTGAGATTGATAAGAAGCTCTTACAACAAACTCATTAATAGGTGAAAACAGAATACTTTAGGTTGCAACTAGACAATGCTAAAAACAGACCCAGAGAACGATTCAAAATTGTGAAACAATAAGCAACTTGCCACTCTAACCACCTCTCAGTAGATATTGGAACTCTGTCAAGTGGCGATGAGCTCTCTGCCCATTTTATTGATAGGACAAGGAAGATCAAATATGAACTGTGTTGGACCTGGCCCTTTTTACAGGGTCATCACCAAACATTTTCCTTCCTCCTCCTATTTTTTCTGACCCATTTTGTTGATGTTAGGACTCTGGGCACTTTACCACTGCTGATCAGTGCTAAAGTGCATGTACTTTCCCTTGTAAACTTGGTATGATGGTTGTACACCTGATTGGCATATTTAATTTATCTGTAAGTCCTTGAATAGTGGTATCCCTATACCCAGGGCGTGTAAATTAAATACTACTAGTGGGCCTGCAGTGCTGCTTGCGCCACCCACAGAACTAGCCTGTCTCAGGCCTACTATCGCAGGGCCTGTATGCGTAGTTAAATGCTACAGGGACCTGGCATCTAAATTTAGATTACATTTAAATTCAGGAGAGGAGGGCACATTTTTAAAAAATCAATCATAGTAGAAACTGATTTTTGGAGGTTACATCTGGCTGAGCCCACCCACTGTTGTGACTAAAAATTCTAAACACACCCCTCTCCTGCCCTTTCCTAATCTAATCAAGAGGGCACCTAATTGTCTGGGGTTGCAGAATGTGAGGGAGGTGCTGGGTTGCTCTAAATGTCCTTCCCTGCCTTTGAAGACTGGTTTTGCAGCCCTCCCTCCTTCCTGCTTCCCCATCTGCTGAGGCAGATCTTCCGCCCCCCTAGGCATTTCCTTTGTGTTTAGTCCAGGCCACTTCACACCTCATTAAGGCAGCCTGGCTGGTCAATCAGAGAAGGACACTACAGAGCTAAAGTTGGCAACTTTTTAGGTAGAGTTTAAAACTCTTTACCTGAACTAGTTATATTGAATTCAACAACTGAATGTTGTGAGATTTATTATTATTACAATTAATTTGATACCAAACTTGAGGTATCTGTCACTTAAGGGGACTTTGTTAATTAAAATAAAGTCTCCCCATTTTAGCCTATGGAGGTCATTCACTACAGTGAGAGAAAAAACAAATTTGGATATTTTACCTCACCAGGGCTTATAAAACAATTTTTGCAAGGTCCATGCTTAGAGTTACATGGCACTCAACCCTAGGGGCACGCAGGGAACAACTTAGGGGTAACTTATATGTAAAAATAAGGTAGTTTAAGACTTTGAAAGTACTTTTAATTCCAAAGTCGAATTTGCATATAACTTTGGTTTAAAAGCAGCCAGCAAGGCAGGCATGCCTTTAAAATGATACTGGCCACCTAAGCAGTGCACTTATGAGTGCACTACTTATGATGGGGTCCCTAAACCTACATGCCCTACTAGGGATTTATAGGTAGGTTAATACTGCCAATTATAATTAGCCTAATTTGCATATCCACTTTACACAGAGCACTGGCGCTTGGACTGGTAAGCAGTACCCAGGGCACAGCCGAGAGTCAGTAACCACCAGTATCTGTCCAAACGTTTTGGGGATGACCAGGTAAAAAAGGAGGACTTTCCTACAAGGTGTCACAGAGGTGCTTCTACATATTGAATAGTCTTCCTAGGCTAAGAAAAGCAGGCACACCTGCATTTGTAAAGGCTGTGCCCTGGCCTCAAACAGAGGGCTTGTTTACCTCCCACTGATGTCTGGAGCCGGTGCTGGAGGAGAGAGGGGACACTCCTAGAACCAATTGGGGTGGTTGGATTCCCTTCTGCCCCTTTTGTGGAGACTGTGCAAAATGAGTATAAGTACAGGGGGCTTTCTCCCACATTTTTAGAGCACTTTTGGACAGGGAACCAAATCCCTGCCAGAGAGGCTATTGGACTTGAAAAAGGACTCATCTGGACTGTCCTTCTGTTTGTTGCCCTGCGGCCTGGCTTCTGCTAAGTGGCACAAAGGACTCATCAGGATCACTTTTCTGCTTGTTGCCTTGTTGAACAGCTGCCCCCCTAGGCATAGGCTGGACTGGCTCTGCTGAACTGTCTATAGTGATCTCCCCTACCTGCCTGTGGGGTGCTGGTCTCCCAGTCCACTGCCACCTGTCTTCGTGTACCCCCCTTTGGAGCCCAGTGCATAAGGAGCGATCTGTGGATAGCTCCTAGCTTTGCTTTACTTCGCTGCAGGCCGAGCGCATGAAGAGCGCTTTGTGTAGTGCCTGCAGTGCACAGGAGTGCTTCATAACATGTCCCCGGGGCACCGACAGGCGCATGCTGAAGGGTGTCTTCACCGCAGGGGCCGGAGCCGCACTAGGAGGATGTCCCTTGCTGGAACTGACAGGAACCCACCTCCTGGAGGAGCTGAGGATCGGCTGAGCCCCACGGAAGCCGGGCTGTTGCCGCACCATCGTGGGGACAGTCCCCCCAACAGAGGGAGCAGCCCCAGGTGAGCTGCGCCCCCTGCTTAAACTTTTACGGCGCTCAGGACCCTCGTCCTGCGGTGCCACCCCAGACAGCTGAAAGGGAGCAGCCACGCCGTCGGAGACTCCTCTCAGGGGGGAATGTATCCCATCCCAGTTTACCCTGCCGAACGGTATGACCAAGCGTAGCAGGCCCGACAACTTTGCCCGATTAGCAGCTGTCCTCGCAGGATGGGTTGGATGCCTCAAACGAGGCTCTGTCCTGCCAAGGACAATTCATCCTAGTTACAGGCAGAGGAGCATACGAGGTCCTGTGCCCGGCCTTGGGGAGCGGTAACTACCGTGTGTCCCCCAGCATCAGTACTACAGCACTCCACCCTTTGTGCAGAGGAAGGCAGCTGGGGAAATTTCTAGTTGGGGCAATTCCACACAGCTCCTCTGCCCTTTTTATTTCTCCCCTCCCCATAATGATGACCTGTGTGGGAGACAGTATTATCTCATAACAGATACACTCTGGAGCTGTGACTTCCTATATGTGCATTCTTAGTGCCTGACATATGCCATATGAGGATGTTTCATTCTATGTGCATTCACAACCGTGGTTTGGCATCTTTAGTCTTATGGTTATCCTGACATTTTTTTGGTGATAATGACAACCTGACTATCGCTTGTGTTGTAGAATAATCAGTAACCTATATGTTTACCTAACCTATGTGTTTTATTACGACTACTGTTGGTTTCCATAGAGTAATAGTACCTGAATAATGTTCAGACACCTGCTTGTGCAGCAGGGTATTACTGATACATGTTGTGTTTGGTTGAATGATGTTTTGTGCAATACAGTTTATTTTTATATAACTTGGTGTTCTGTTTCCTTTGTGGTGTATTATTGAGTCACGTGGGTTGTGTGTGTTGTGCAATCACTTTGCACATTGCCTCCAGGTTAGGCCCGACTGCTCATGCCAAGCTACCAAGGGGATGAGCAGGGGTTATCCTGGGTGTGAAATCCCCTCGCCCTGACTAGAGTGGGTGGAGTCTGCCCCCCTTAGGTGCATACCCTAGCCAACCAGAAACCCCATTTCTAACAAACTGCAACTCGCCTCTAAGTTTCTGCTCAGTCACTCTAAATTAGGCCCTTTGTCTTAGAATGTTTTATTAGACTCTCCCTTTAGATGCACTGGGACTTCAAATGAGCTATCCAGCTAAATGTATGATTCTTGTCTTCCTCCCCAATCTTATTCCATTAACAAACACCAACAAGGGTTACAGAATGTGCCTATTTTTGATGAGGGAGTTCTAAGCCCTATGTGACATCATTGACTAGATGGCTTCTTTAAGCCTTCGTGTCACGGAGGACTGTCTTTAGAAAATGCAACAGATTTAAAATACTTATGTCACTGTTGTTACATCTGCCATAATGTTTGATGTTTTTAAACTTTTACTTGTTAAGTACAGGGCCACTGTTTTACATTGTTTCTATTATTACCATGAAACAGAGTCAAGGTGAATAATATAAGTTTTAAATTGGACCTAGTTGATTTGCAGGATATTGTTTCTAAAATCATAAATTACTCAGATAACTCAAATACATGTGCACTGAGTAATGCGTTTTTTAAATATTTTTATAGGTAAATAAATGTAGTCAAAATATTGCATAATTTAACAACTAAGGCATATATCTATTACATAAGTTTAATCAACAGCAGTGAGAGCTATTAAAATGCATATAGTTCTCATTTGGCTGTAGAAAAATTAAAATGACCTGTAGCATTAGCATTTGTGTATTTGATTAGTTTGCTCTTGAAGTTCTAGAGCAACATAAGTAAAGATGCAGAAAAAACAGCTCAAGCTAAGAAGGCATTATTTTCCTGACACTAATATTGTGATCAAAAAACACATATGCGCTCGAATGTATGCACTGTCCTTACAGTATTCTTGCAGTCAGGAGCATACTGGGGGCTTTCCTAATAGCTCACTCAAATACTTCTAAGATTCAGAAGGATCCATACTTTCAATTTTCCATTGACCTTAATGCCTAATGAACATCTGCACAATTTTATAAGCCAATGTCACCTACAAGACTGTAATTAGGTTGGTAACAACACTTTATCACAAAACTGTACTTTAATCACAGATAAATGAGCAAGCTCATCACACGTCTGGCTGGCTGACTTAGTTTAGAAATATCATGTAATGGCATACAGATAGACTTGAGGTTTAGGGTCTGAATCACAAAGATACAATTACATGTGCAGATCTACTCATGTCTATATCTACTCATACATCTAGGTGTAGCTCTCCACTTTTTTACTATTCACCATTCAGTATAAATGTATACCTAGGAGTAGGCTTGCATGGCTCCGCCTACAATGTCAGGATGAAAAATCAAATCAATAAATGAACAAGTATAAAATCATTACAAGTACTTTTTCACCTGTTGGTAGAGATGGTCACCACTGGGGTGGAGAACTCCCCATGGGAAAAAATAAGGACATTTAACAAAGTTTGTTTTATTTAAAAGTATTTAAATATATTTTAATGATCTAAAACTGACAACATTAAAGTTATAGCACATTAACCCCCTCAAATTAAATGTGTATTAAATAATAAGATAATTTACATAGATCAATTTATTGAGAACTGGTAATAGTTACACAACAATTTAAAGCAAAACACCTGCTCTCATTAAAATGATTATTTTCTCTTTCAATAAAAGAGATTATAAACTTAAAATGATTATTTTTTTTTTCAGTACACTTGGTTACAAGTAATCTAATTAATTAAAATAAAAACATTTTATTTATTTATTTTATTTATATTTATAAATGAGTTAAGAAATGTACTTCTATATTTTTTTTAATTAGTACATTATGAACTTTAAAAATAATAAAGTTAATCACTAATTATATTTATTTTTATCACTAAATATATGTTTATATGTACATGTGAATGTGTAGATAGATGGATGGATGGATAGGTAGATAGATGTATAGATAGATAGGATTTAAAAGTATATCTAATTTACATATTTTAACATTAATTCTTTAGTTTAATATAATTTTTCCATTCTTTTCTATGGAAATGTGCTTCAGTACCAGTGGTTGGCCATATATGGTGCATGACCTAATCCAAGACTGGACTGGAGTACATTTAAAGCCTTTTTCAACATCGTTAGAGCGGTAGTACATTTAGAAGTGTATTTTGTGAATTCAAATAGCCTGGTGTGTGTGTGCGTTTTGTATTAGCATGCCCCTTTTAAAGCCCTCCTCACGTTTTTCCCTTAACTCCACTGATTTTTGTGTAACTACTCCCCATTTTTTCAGCATTCCCTATGGTCCCTCCAAAATGTAATAAAAAAAGGTATACCTATATGTGTTACTGAGGTGGAGATCTCTGAACAGGAAATATAAGAGAGGTGGTGGTGGGTATCTCAACCTATGGGTTTGTGAGTTGCATTTCATGGTAAGTACGTAGTAATACTTTACGTACTACAAATTACCATTTCTGAATCATAAAATGAAGAATAAAGCATATCTCTCATGCCCATCCTGACAGTGTTTAAATAGGTAACCCCATACTTGTTTTTTTGATTAGTGAGCTTTCTCATCAGATATCTTAGCAGAAGTAGTGCATCATCTCACAGGTGCAAGCTCACGAGGCACAGAACAAAAAGAATGAATTTGTCAAAATCCATCTCATATAATCTCGCCCTGTCTCTGGAGTCACATGTTTTTAGCACATTTGCAACCTCTGTGGGTTGCAAGTGCAGATCAGAAGGACTCCAAGTCTAATCAAAGAAAACAGGCGATGAATAGCCCATGCCTGGGCCCAAAGCCAGATTCCATTCTACAATTCCTGAATTGCTCCATCTCAAATCTATCTCAGGTTTGCACCTGTATCGGCACTGGGCCTATGTCACATGCACCACTGGCACTACTCTCCTTGAAAGTACTCCAGTCATGTTTTTCTTTGCCTATGAAACCTGGTCAAACGAAGAGAAGCACAAACTACACCATGAGAATGAATATGTCTGAATTTGCTCAGCCTATACATTGATATTTATATTCATAGATCATTTTCTATTATTATCATGCCATATATCCCATTATGTTAGATCACAACTCTTGCATTCAATCAGGACTATTATTGTATGACCTTCTCTGTAGAAACTCCCTTCTTCACAAAGTTGACTTTTCAGATTAGAGCTATTCCTCTTTCGTAAAGCCGTAATGTAAAACTCAATAATAATATTCGAAAATGCAGTGTATTGTGTCCCCTCATAAAAAGGATGCCTTGACTGAAACAGTCAAGCCAGTGAAACCGGGAACTGTGTTACTGTAGGATAAAAAGACAGTTGCTCCATCTCACTAAGACAGGGATCCCCACATCCTTCTATGATGAAAGCTGCTTTTGATTCATGAACGTTATCATGAGTTACTCATAGATCTCACCTTTATTACAATATTGACAATCCCATGTATGACTCCTAATAGTGAACACCCACTGTAGTCCTGCACGACTCCACTCTGGGTCCTGCGGTCATTCTTCTTTCCTAGCCCAGTGTTCACACACACAGTGTGACTGATAAAGTAAGCTAGTAACATGACTAATCTCTGTAGAACCTTGATAGATTGACAGTAGAGACAGGCAGGTAGTGTCTTCCCTTCTTCCATTTGGGCGGTTGCATTTGTGGTTGTGAGAGGCTGACTGGAGACGAGTAGTGCTTTCTCCTTCAATACCCATTAACATCTAAATGGCCTAATCAACTACAAAGGATTTTGGGGGCGGGGGGGTGAATCATTTGACATGTAGGTTGTCTAAGGAAAATATATCTGGTGCTTAATTCTCCATATATAAACATTATTATATTTGCTTCCAGTGCAGGATGCCTACAACAATTCTCAATCTTTGCTGAATGTGTTTGATACTTCTCCAGGTGTAGCAAAAAGCAAGGACATTATAGGGGCACACTATAGAAACAGCTTGTCCATGGTTTGTAAATTCTGATAAAAATTTGCTCCTGATGCCAAGGCAATAGAAGGCAGACAATATTAGATCTTTCTTCATAGAAACGCAATGTATGTAATAATAGTAGGAGACACTAGATAAAACACATCCAAAGGAAACTTGGAGAGATTAATACATTTGTTAAACAGATATTAGTGGTGTGAGGTATTTACTGGTTGTGGTAAATAATACTGAATACAAGATTACCATGTGAAAATGAGCAAGTTCATATGGGAAGAGTTATTTGACAGACCTGTTTCCATACATGTCAGATTTGTGCAAATGTTCTCTTTTTAGATTTCAGATGGTCTCACCTGTCAAATACACACAGGGCAAAACTGCATAAAATCAGAATTCTGATTGCTATGCAAACTTTTGTTTGTGCAAAGAACACGATTAACCACCTCACTCAAACCAAAGTGCGTGCCTCAGTTGATACAATAAATAAGAATGGTCCTGGTGGTATCTTTGTATTTTGTAGATGTGGTCTCTTTCTATGTGTTTTTGTAGGTCTGCATGACACTGAATCAGCTGATATATGGCCTATAGTGGCTCGTCTTAAAGTTTTAATATTGTAAAACTTTTCTGAATCCAGAAACCATGCTTTTACACTTCACTTTCCTTACTTTTTAGTTATAAGATCCTGAGCATGTTATGCTTTTAATTAAGTACAATTAATAATATATGACGAGGTGCAGTTTTGAAAACCAAATTAAGGCATGCTTCAGAGATAAATTTGAATAATAAAACATGTTTTGACAGCACTCCCCATCTGCTTCTATATACTGTAAAATGAATTTAACGCAATAGGTTGTATATTTTGACATAAGAAATAACCTACACCTGCTAAATCGCACACAAATGGCCATATATTGCCACTGTTTCACACCTAACATGCATGCCAGTGTTAAAAGAATACAAGCTGAGGTTAATCTATCAAAAACAAATTTTTGAGGTTCATTGATTCTTCTTTCTAACATATAATTGTCCCATGCCATCATGATAGTGGACATTCAATTTCAAAGGATGTTTTATTTTTATATTTCTGATCTATTTCCCGAAATAGCAGTAGACCTTATTTGGCAATTTTTTTACTGGAGCAGCAACACCAAAGTCAGAGATGATGCACACAGGTAGGTAAGGAGCCCTGTTGAGTCTACCACATTTCTTTAATTGGGAGTGATGAGGATATAAGAATAATTTACAAATAACACACAATAGAAATAAATGTGCAATTTGTATTTATAATTACATATATTTGAAATCTGAGGCAACAAACCTGGTTATGTGCACTCAGTAACATGATTTTGTTTGAATGACTAGAGCTAACATTACAATAGAAGAATCCACGTCAATGTACCGACCATGAAGAGTAGGAAGAGTATCTACAAGTCTTCGAGTCTTTGCTAGGAATAGATTCCAAAGAATAATAAGGACTAAGCTTTACAGATATAAATGCTAATATAAAATGTTTCCTGTTGAAATGTACATGTTGTTACACTTAATCTTTCCTTATGAGTTACCTGTTACGTCTGATTGTCCTGGTAATGCAAGTACTGGTCCCAACTAGATTACAAGCAATGAACAATCAACCCTTACGTTTTCCCTAGGAGATGCCAGTTGCACAAAGGAGCTGAAATCCTTGGGTTAAAATGCACGCAGCAATTACAAATAACTAGGGGAATCCGATTCACTACATTCCAATTCCCTGGATATTACCCATACTACAAAAATGTTTCATAAACTTTTACTGAAAATGTATAATGTGAACAATTGTAGTCTCTAATGTCTTGGGCTCTGTCAGCACATCTTATTTTTTGTGTTTAATATAAGATCATTTCATGTGCTCAGTGAAGCCACTGGATTGCTGGTTAACTCCTTTCCTGTTTTGAAAAATATATAAAAAATAATTTTATTGGATTTTCAAATGTTATTTTTTTCTCCTTCCCCCAATGCAGTCTCAGGTATGTTAAGTGCATTTAAAGTTTTGTTATATGTGTTATAATATTTGCACATTATATTCATTTTAATGAGCAAAATATTGCAAAATTGTCTTACTCATTTGTGGGTGTGTTTTGTAATTACAAGTCCTTTCTTAAACTCCCCGTAAAATGTCTTTAAACCTCTACCATTACATAGTAAATATTCCCCATTTCCAATCACCTCCTCTTGTCTCTTTCACATTTATGACAACAAACCCTCTGAGTATGGAGATATACACACTAATGCAAGAGATTACTGCACAGGCGAAACAGGTGACCAGAGATTTTAATAGAATTTGTAAGTAAGTGAAGTAGTACTATTTCTTATACTCAAAAATGCTTTTGAGACTAGGCCCCATAAATGTGTACTGGAAGCCACATCAGGTTGACCACATGCATAATGTATTATGATGCAACTGAGAACACTTTTCCCCATTGCCTAATTGCTTTAGAATGAAAGCTGCCATACGTTTAGTGTTCCTGTCCTCTACAACCGCTTCTGTCATTTGTTTCACTTGTTTAGTTTCCCTGAAACTGAAAATATTGTGATGATAATCAGATGAAGATCTAGGGACAACATCCCAAAATACAGTAACTTCTATTAAATATCTTGAACTAAAATGAAGTATAGTTAATGGGGAGCTGGCTTACTGTGATCCCATACAAAGCCTTTTCTGAAATATTCTAGATAGAAACTTTGGAAATTTGCTGAGGGAAGAATAATGACTGCCTTGTTTAGCTGCTTTGTGGTTGCTGTGGATTGTGTTTCATGCTACCTGCAATTCTTCCTAGATTATATTAGAACAAAAGTTTCATGCTACCTGCAGTTCTTCCTAGATTATATTATGATAAAATTATTGCAATGTTTAGTCCCTGATTAAGTCCTGGGACTACTGGGAAAGAAGTTTAGATAGCTTTGACTTCACTGAAGAATCTCATCAGGAGCCCAGAAATTGAAGGTCAAATGTGTGGATGTTATTTTTTAGGGTCAAAGGTGAGGGAATGGTGTGGTATCTTTGGTTTGGATAGATGTCCCACCATCTGCAGAATGCTCCACCTCCCTTCTTCAACCCCTGCACAAGTATGATGAACTGTGAAGGACTCTTGGATCAAAGGCTGAAGAACTAGCATAGCTGTCAACCACTGTCTAGAGCCTTCCGAGTGCACCGATTTTTGCTTTGTACTCCTGAACTCTTTGGGGCTCCCTCTTCAGTGTTGCCAGTGCATGCTTTCTAATTCTCCCCCAGTAGACCTACTGCATTGCCATGAAAGAGTGGCACTGTGGACTCCCATTGCGACTGGACTTGCAATACTGCATGTAGAAATGGGAATTGTGGACTCTGGTTGTTACACAAGTCGCTCCAAGGAGCGTGAAGGCCTCATGGCAGAAAAGTACAGGCTCAGAGTGTTGGTGTGTGGAGTGTACCACCTCCCACCTTGACTACTCTTGACAGACTGTGAGGATTTCCCTGCCTCATCAGCCTATAGATAATGACTGCTAAAACAAGTATGTCAATACAGCTAAAATGTTTGCAAAACCCCACAGGTCTCATATTTACCCTTCATGCTCTGCCAAATTGTAAAAAATAGTCTGCTCTCAGACTTGCTCAAGAAATCAAGTTTTTTCCCAAGGCCTAATGCCACATTTTTTCATCAAGCTGCAATGAAAGTAAACACTTGACAATCTTTCTAAATCTTCATAAATAAACATTCCACCAGAATTGCCAGCACATCTAATTCTGTTGAACAACTTCATAAAATACAACCACGACCTTCAGTTAGCCAGCTTTTCGGCAGCGCATTGTATGATAAATGAATGGGTGTCATTTGGCATATTTTACCAACAAATACTGTGACATTTGACAGTGGTTCCTAACTAAGCAACTGATCTATCTTTGACTTAGGATGTATGGAGTTTACATCTATTCTCAGAGTATTCTCTAGTGTGCTATGGTCAACAAGAAATGCTTAATTCTGATCACTACTACTACTGCAACTATTACTAATGATAATAATAACAATTATGATGATAATGTTGATGGTGAGCATAATATAAAATATTGCGCCTGCTATTCATTATTATTATTATTATTATTGTTGTTATTATTATTATCATTATTATTATTATTATTAATAATGTTACTACTTCTATTATTGCTATTGTGTTTATTATTATTTGTGGGTTTTGTGTTGTAGCTGCTGTTTTTATTATTGTTATTATTCTTACTGCTACCATATTATGAATACTAGTAATAGTAATAACATTAGTATTATTATTGAAATGAAGATGTTGATTATGATGTTAATAATCTCAACAACTACAATATTGATTGATTGATGATGATGAGAATAACTAAATCAAAATGTACTTCAACTGCCATTAATTACAAAGTATTAATAGACCATAGGGCTCTGTACATGTTCAGCATGGCTATAGAATTAGGGCTCCCAGTCCGTAGCCTCCTGTTAAAATATCCAGTGGAAGTATAATATTTTTTGGGATGCACGGGCTGCAACCCAGGATAGTGCCTACTGACCTCACCTTCTAAATTATGTCTAGTGAGATGTGGGAGTGTTCTGCAGTAACCCCAGTGACCTTTCACATCTAACACCAAGATTCAGTTTGATGATGTTCCTGAACTCACACCAACTTCAGAGTCAAACATCTGTTATTACAAAGCTGAGCTTTCAGCAACCAGTAAGGTAATAGATTGCTTTAGCACTCTGTTTCCCTCTTCTTTTGAAATTTGTCCTAAATGTTATATGTAAATCTAGAAGATCTGTTCAACAGTCTGTGACACTGTAATGTCAAAAGGTGCCCACTATGATTGATGCCTGACTGGCTGTGGAGAACATAGAAGAGTCCTGTCCAGGTGTCAGCAAACATTTGCATGTGACAGGATAGTCCTCTTGAAGTACACTCCCTGTGTAGTATGAAAAGCCCTAGCAGAACTGTCAGGGTAGATGCAACATTTAAAGAGGATTTGACACACAGGCGGTCATTCTGACTGCGGCGGGCGGCGGTAGCCACCCGCCATGCAGTCACCGCCATTTGGCCGCTCCACGGTCAAAAGACTGCGGAGGCCATTCTGGCTTTCCCGCTGGGCCGGCTGGTGCCCGCCAAAGGAGCGCCCGCCGGCCCAGCGGGAAAGGCCCTGCAACACAGAGGCCGGCTCCGAATGGAGCCGGCGGTGTTGCAGGGTTGCGACGGGTGCAGTTGCACCCGTCGCAATTTTCACTGTCTGCTATGCAGACAGTGAAAATCATGCTGGGGCCCTGTTAGGGGGCCCCTGCACTGCCCATGCCAATGGCATGGGCAGTGCAGGGGCCCCCAGGAGCCCCACGACACCCGTTCCAGCCATCCTGTTCCTGGCGGTCAAAACCGCCAGAAACAGGCTGGCGGGAAGGGGGTCGGAATCCCCATGGCGGCGCTGCTTGCAGCGCCGCCATGGAGGTTCAGCCCTGCCAGGGGTATTCCGGCGGGAAACCACCGGATCCCCTTTTCTGACCACGGCTTTACCGCCGCGGTCAGAATGGGCAATGAAGCACCACCAGCCTGTTGGCGGTGCTTCCGTTGCCCGCGGCCCTGGCGGTTTAGGACCGCCAGGGTCAGAATGAGGGCCACAGTGCCTAAAAGGATCCTCCCAGGCCTCCTTGCATGTTCTGTAAGGCTCAGAGCGGTCATCTCTGCCCATCCTGGCCAGCCTATTGTTTTTCTCCTGGGGGCTAGTTCACACCTTATTCATACCTGCTTAAATGCTAATTACTGGCTGGATGAAGTGGGAGAACAAAATGCATCTTCAGCTTTCAGGGGCACCAGGCAGGGCAAAGTTAAAGTTTTAAAGAACAAATCTGATTTCAACATTGAAGTGGACTTGTAACAGCTATTACAAATAGGTGTTTAATTATTTGTGTAACTAGTCCCATTCCCTAGATGCAAGATTAATACTTGATATTGCATCCCGTGTTTTCCTGTGGAATAGCCAAACTTGCTCCAGTGGAAATAGCTTTGATGTCATAGTGACTTTAAGGACATGTTTAACATTGACCTTTTGCATGCCATACCCCTAAATATCCGCATGTATACCAATTTTACAATGTTGGAAAGAGGAGCACTAGCATTATACCACTGGTTAGCAGGGGTAAAGAGTGCAGGGTTACATAGCCATCAAAAATAGGGTCATCAAAAAGGTAAAAAAAAAATCAGGGTGACCCTGCAGAAAGAGCAACATTCCAACAAACCCCATCCACCATGGTCTGATGGGAACACACGAGGTCTCCTCGCCGAACAGATGCTACCATACTAGATGCATTTAGGCTATGGCCACCAGAGTCCATTCATCCTAGAAACCCCTCTGAGAAGTGTACCTCTGTTTCAACATGGTTGGTTTGAGTCTCAAACTGTAATGATTGGCAGTAGGCTGCTGCATTACTGCCAGAATTCTGCTTACTGAAAAGCGTCTTCATGCCAGACCCGCCCGTACTTCCACGACATTGTTCCACGTTTAACCAATTTCCTCTTCACTTGGAATGTGAAGACCATGCTGATGTTATTTTGGCCTTCCCTGTTGCTGATACTTAAATTGCTTGCCGGGAGGCACCCAACAGAGACCAGAGGATGGCTGCCTCAAGAAACTATTGTGAGAAGTGCACTTTTCTTACCAAATGACCCTTACTTGAGTGTAGTGTAAGCACCCAGTCAGATTAACTTTTAGCTGAATGAAATTGGGTTTGGTTGGTTGAATGTAAACGCCCCTGTATGTTTGTCGTCATTGTGAGTCACAATGCTCACCCCTATTGACCAATGTTGGTCCCTCTTTACTGTGGAACCACTAATCTAGAGCCTCTAAGGCCCCCAGGCTATTGATCTCCTAATTTTAAGGAACAAACAGCACCTACTTATAAACCAGGAGGTAATCTTATCATTCAGGACCACATTATTTCAATTCACAGTCTCAAAGACACTTCAATTTCAATTGCAAGGTTACTGTTGCATTAATTCTTACTGCCATTGATTTTTCATTGTGTTCTCTTTTGGGATTACAAATGGTAAGCTTAGTAAACCATAGCACAGGTTTAGTTTAGGATTGCTATCCTCCATTATACAATGCTGGGTTTGTGATTGAGTAGAAGTCATAAACATTTCATTTGTGCAATAACTGTTTGAATACTTACTATATTAATGTCTTGTGTAGTTCATAGCCAAGAGTGTTGTAGTGTCCACGATAAACTAGAGATGATAAACAATATGTAGACTTTATATACAGTGACCTTGGTTTATCATTGTATTACGGTGTATTACTTTTTTTACTGTGTATTGTGATCTGCATTATTTTTGCTATTTGACCTTCAGTTTTGCTGGATATATATTGTAAGTTGTTAGAAATGGGGTCTTTGGTTGACAGTCAGGTTACCCCCTGTTCAAGCAAGGACCCTCACTCTAGTCAGGGTAAAAGAGAATCACCCTCAGCTAACCCCTGCTTACCCCCTTGGTAGCCTGGCAGAGCAGTAGGCTTAACTTCAGAGTGCTAGGTGTAAAGTATTTGCACCAACACACACAGTAACTTAATGAAAACACTACAAAATGACACAACACCAGTTTAGAAAAATAGGAAATATTTATCTAAACATAACAAGACCAAAACAACAACAATCCAACATACACAAGTCAAATTTTTAAAGATAAAACTAAAAATAGCGCTTAGAAAGACAAAATGCTTCGATGAGGTGTTAACACAGCATTGTGACAGAGTTGTTCCCAACAAGCTGACACCAGCGGCACTGGACACGGAGTCGCGTAGACCTCCAAGTACAGTACCTTTGGTGAAGAGTGAAAACAAGTCGATGCGCGAAGTCGGGGATCACGGCGTTGGTCACAACGTGGTGCGGCGACTTCCACGGAGTCGCGGACTTCAGCGGGGCTACAGTGGCGTCGGGCCTGCGAAGGTCGTCGCGTTCCAGAGAAGATCACGGAGCTCATAGACCCCAAACTCCACATGTTCATCCACTCCCAAAGGGAATCAACACTTTAATCAGATTTAAAGGTAGCCCCATGTTAACCTATGAGAGGGACAGCCCTTGCAACAGTGAAAAACAAGTTTAGCAATATTTCACTGTCAGGACCTATAAAACACATTACTAAATGTCCTACCTTAACCATACACTGCACCCTGCCCTTGGGTCTACCTAGGGCCTGCCTTAGGGGTATATTACATGTAAGTAAAGGGAAGGTTTAGGCCTGGCAAGTGGGTACACTTGCCAAGTCGAATTTAAAGTTAAAACTGCACACACAGACACTGCAGTGGCAGGTCTGAGACATGATTACAGAGGTACTTATGTGGGTGGCACAACCAGTGCTGCAGGCCTACTAGTAGCATTTGATTTACAGGCCCTGGCACCTCTAGTGCACTTTACTAGGGACTAGTAAATCAAATATGCCAATCATGGATAAACCAATCACACACAATTTACACAGAGAGCATATGCACTTTAGCACTGGTTAGCAGTGGTAAAGTGCTCAGAGTTCAAAAGCCAACAGCAACAGGTCAGAAAAAATAGGAGGCAGGAGGCATAAAGATTGGGGATGACCCTACATAAGCAAAAAGGTCCAACATAAGTACTGACATATTAAAGGTTATATATTTACAAAAACTCATAAGAAGGAAAGGGGGCACCCAATATTTAATGGAAGTGTATAGGGGGTTTCTCCACTGTGTAAAGGTTGTGCCCATTAAATTTCAACTACACCACAAATGCACATAATTATGAATAGGAGAAAATAGAATTTATTAATTTATTTTATTGTTTTTCATCATCAGTCAAAAACATCTTATTCCAATACTTTAACAGAACTGTTCATCTACTGATATATTTAGTTATATGTTTACTACATTTGAAACAAAACTTCTACTAATTAGACTTGTTTTTTTATTTAGTATTTAGTATTTTTATTAGATTAGAATTGTATGTTGCATCTTTAGATTTATATCACACCTTCAGAATACATAATTTGCTTACTGAATGGTTATATAGACAAAAATTAACTCTGTCCAAATACACACCATGGCAGAGGTAGCGGGTGTTGTTAACCAAACTGAAGCATAGTTACAGTAAAAGGGTATGCACACAAGAAAACAAAAACAATGCTGATGGAGTCACTTTAAGCCTGAATGACCAGCCACAATCTGTTTAGATGTTGGAGGCCCCACTTACACCAGCTCTTTAGTCACAAGCCTGATGTATATTAAATGGTCGGGAGTGTTGGTGAGGAATTTTCAACAAAAGTGCTCCTGTGACATGCAATAGAAATATTGGCAAAAATGTAAAGCTGAGCTGCTCACATGTCACACAGGGACTTTTTTCTCTGTGCCTCAAGGGCACTTCAGCTTTTTCTTTTTCATGACTGCCATGCTTCACATGGAGATCGTCAATGGTGGAGATGCCAAAAACTCAGTGTGAGGAAATGCCTTGGCATGGTTACCCCCTAACTTTTTGCCTTTGCTGATGCTAAGTTATGATTTGAAAGTGTGCTGGGACCATGCTAACCAGGCCCCAGCACCAGTGTTCCTTCCCTAAACAGTACCTTTGTCTCCACAATTGGCACAACCCCGGCACTCAGATAAGTCCCTTGTAACAGGTACCCCTAGTCCCAAGGTCTCTAAGGGCTGCAGCATGTCTTATGCCACCCTAGGGACACCTCGGTCAGCACATGCACACTGCTTCACAGCTTGTGTGTGCTGGTGGGGAGAAAATGACTAAGCCGACATGGCACTCCACTCAGAGTGCCATGCCAACCCCACACTGCCTGTGGCATAGGTAAGTCACTCCTCTAGCAGGCCTTACAGCCCTAAGGCAGTGTGCACTATTCCACAGGTGAGGGCATACGTGCATGAGCACTATGCCCCTACAGTGTCTAAGCAAAACCTTAGACATTGTAAGTGCAGGGTAGCCATAAGAGTATATGGTCTGGGAGTTTGTCAGACACGAACTCCACAGTTCCATAATGGCTACACTGAAAACTAGGAAATTTGGTATCAAACTTCGCAGCACAATAAATGCACACTGGTGCCAGTGTGCAATTTATTGTAAAATACACCTAGTGGGCATCTTAGAGATGCCCCCTGAATACCTACCCTACTTCTAGTGTAGGCTGACCAGTTCCTGCCAGCCTGCCACACACCAGACATGTTGCTGGCCACATGGTGAGAGTGCCTTTGTCACTCTGTGGCCAGGAACAGAGCCTGTACTGGGTGGAGATGCTTCTCACCTCGCCCGTGCAGGAACTGTAACACCTGGCGGTGAGCCTCAAAGGCTCACCCCTTTTGTTACAGCGCCCCAGGGCATCCCAGCTAGTGGAGATGCCCGCCCCTCTGGCCAATGCCCCCACTTTTGGTGGCAAGGCTGGAGGAGATAATGAGAAAAACAAGAAGGAGTCACCCACCAGTCAGGACAACTCCTAAGGTGTCCTGAACTGAGGTGACCCCTACCTTGAGAAATCCTCCATCTTGAGTTTGGAGGATTCCCCCAATAGGATTAGGGATGTGCCCCCCTCCCCACAGGGAGGAGGCACAAAGAGGGTGTAGCCACCCTCAAGGACAGTAGCCATTGGCTACTGCCCTCCCAGACCTAAACACACCCCTAAATTCAGTATTTAGGGGCTCCACAGATCCCAGGAAATCAGATTCCTGCAACCTGAAGAAAGAAGAAGGACTGCTGACCTACAACCCTGCAGAGAAGGAGGAAGACGACAACTGATTTTGCCCCAGCCCTACCGGCCTGTCTCCAACTTCGAAAACCTGCTCCAGCGACGTATCCGACAGGGACCAGCGACCTCTGAAGCCTCAGAGGACTGCCCTGGAATACAGGACCAAGAAACTCCAGTGAACAGAGGCCCTGTTCAAAACCAGCTACTTCTTTGCAACAAAGAAGCAACTTCCAAGGACTTCACGTTTCCCGCCAGAAGCGTGAGACTCTACACTTTGCACCCAATGCCCCCCGCTCGACCTGCAGAAAACCAACACCTCAGGAAGAACTCCCCGGCGACTGCGAGCCCGTGAGTAACCAGAGACGAACCCCCGAGCCCCCTCAGCGACGCCTGCGGAGAGAATCCAGAGGCTTGCGCTGACCGTGACTGCCTGTAACAAGGGACCCGACGCCTGGAGCCAACACTGCACCCGCAGCCCCCAGGACCTGAAGGAACTGAACTTCGACACAGGAGTGACCCCCAGGCGACCCTCTGCCTTGCCCAGGTGGTGGCTGTCCCGAGAAGCCCCCCCTGTGCCTGCCTGCACCGCTAGAGTGACCCCCGGGTCCCTCCATTGAAACCTATACAAAACCAGGCGCCTGCCTTGCACACTGTACCCGGCCGCTCCTGTGCCACTGAGGGTGTGTTTTGTGTGCCTACTTGTGCCCCCCCCCAGTGCTCTACCTGCTGGCAGACTGGAACCGGAGCACCCCTGTTCTCCATTGGCGCCTATGTGTTTTGGGCCCCTTTTTGACCTCTGCACCTGACCGGTTCTGAGCTGCTGGTGTGGTAACTTTGGGGTTGCCTTGAACCCCCAACGGTGGGCTGCCTATGCCCCAGAAATTAGACTTGTAAGTGTTTTACTTACCTTCTAATCTAACCTTTACTTACCTCCCCCAGGAACTGTTGATTTCTGCACTGTGTCCACTTTGAAAATAGCTTATTGCCATTTTTACACAGACTGTAGGTGATATTGCTTTCATTCAATGTTCCTAAAGTATCTAAGTGAAGTACCTTACATTTAAAGTATTAACTGTAAATCTTGAACCTGTGGTTCTTAAACTAAACTAAGAAAATATTTTTTTCAATATAAAAACCTATTGGCCTGGAGTAAGTCTTTGAGTGTGTGTTCCTCATTTATTGCCTGTGTGTGCGGGTAAAACTTGCACTGAAACGTTCTTAATGGGTAGATTACTAACTGGAGACTGTTGCAGACCAAAGGGAGAAATAGATCTTCTTGGGGAGATTTGGAACAACAAGGGCACTCCCAGGACCACTATGCTCAGATCTCCCTTTATGAGTTTATAGCCTCTGATTCACGATACACACAATAAAAATCACATACTACAGTTTGATTTTTTAAAGGGCTGTGTTATTGTCTGAGAATTGTACAACACAGCAGAAAAAAAAAAACCTGTGAACAATAAACCCTTGTTAAATCACAGCACTGTTGGGTAGAGTCTGTACAATCATTAGCCATGTATGGCCTTTTTATTGTTTTATGCATTTTGTGAAGGCCATGTACATTCCAGCGAGTCTTCAAATATTTCTGAACATACTAATTTAAGATTTGGGCTTTATCGTCCGTATTATAATGTCTATCAGCCACATCGATAAGGATCACAGTCATGTTAATGAATATAGATGAAATCCTCATGTGGTGCCAAAAATATTATTCATGGATCTGGTCTTTTGTAACAATCATGGGGACCATGAATAAAGGATAGCAAACACACAAGTTCACCTTTACAGCTATGCACATGATAGTCACACATGGAAGCTGGCAAAGTGGCATGGTGTACCTAGTGGCACTTCATACTCGCCTATGTGTGATTGTTGAAATTATTAATGTAACTTGACAGCAGCTAGAATCAAGACGTTCAGGCAGTAAAATCATTCAAGAACACAATAAACAAAACAAGATAAAGACAATAACCAAGGTATGAGTAAGTGTGAGGTTAATCAATAGAAAGCCTTTATGTGCAAACCTCCAAGCCTGGTGAAACTCCAGGTGATCCTAAGTATAGAAGACATCTGTATTTTAGAAACTGAAAACGTGCAAAACCACGCCTGTCTTGGGGGAAAATGCATGATTCAAAATGTCCACATTTGTATGCGTAATTGCAGGGCAGGCCTTTTATAGAAAGATATTTATATAGTCACACATGATCTTAACCACCTCCACGTTGGATCTGATCTTCCACAATGGTTGTCTTACTTAAAAGGCCTGAATAACAAAGAAATCTTTAAATGTTGAACTGAGTAGCATACCCAAAAGTACTCAAGAGAATCCAGTCAGGCATGTGTGTTATTTACAAGTTGGGGACGTAAATGTCTTTTTCGCTGCTACGTTTTGTGAAGCTCTTGATAGTCACCCTTGGTGGGGTCTGTGAAGTTTCACAGTTTATTTCAGTCCTGCCTGTGCAAGGCTTTCATCTGCATAGCTGGATAATCTTCATTACTTTGTGAGATACATTTTCTCTGATCAACACCAGTGAGGCTGTAAAATATTGCAGCTTATTTCTCTGGAAGTATTTCCCTTATGCAGCTTTTTTGTGCACAATATCAAGGTAAACTGAATTTTCCCTGCAACTTTATCCTTTGAATAGTTTTTCTATTTCTGCTAGCATTGTAAAGATTAACACTGTTTTGTTTCAGTAGTATATTTGTGTAGGAAAGTCCTCCTTTTTGCCCTGGTCACCCCCACGCTTTTTGGACAGGTACTGGTGGTTACCGACTCTTGGCTGTGCCCTGGGTACTGCTTACCAGTCCCAGGGCCAGTGCTCTGTGTAAAGTGGATATGCAAATTAGGCTAATTATAATTGGCAAAGTTAAGCTACCCATAAGTCCCTAGTATATGGTAGGGCATGGAGGTTTAGGGACCCCAGCATAGGTAGTGCCCCCATAGGTGCACTGCTGAGGTGCCCAGTGTCATTTTAAAGGGAGGCCTACCTTGCTGGCTGCTTTTAAATTAAAGTTACATGCAAATTCGACTTTGGAATTAAAAGTGGTTCCAAAGTCTTAAACTACCTTATTTTTGCATATACGTCACCCTTAAGGTGTTCCCTATGTGCCCCTGGGGCTGGGTGCCATGCAATTATAAGCAGGGACCTTATAAAAATAGTTTTATAAGCCCTGGTGAGGTTAAACAGACAAATTTGTTTTTCCCTCATTGTAGTGAATGGCCTCCATAGGCTAGAATGGGGAGACTTTATTTGAATTTTAAAAGTCCCCTTAAGTGACAGATACCAAGAGTTTGGTATCAAATTAATTGTTATAATAAATCCCACAACTTCCAGTTGTTGGATTTAATATAACTTGTTCAGGTAAAGAGTTTTAAACTTTACCTAAAAAGTTGCCAACTTCAGCCCTGCAGTGTTTTTGCTGCTCTGCTCTGATTGGCCAGCCTCTGGCAGCCTGGTCATACTGCCTTGATGAGGTGTGAAGTGGCCTGGCTTCACACAAAGAGATGTGCCTGTGGGAGGGATCTCCCCTCAGCAGATGGTGAGGCAGGAAGGGGGAGGGCTGCCCACTGGTCTTCAAAGGCAGAGAAGGACATTTGGAGCAACCCAGCAACGCCCATACATCCTGCAAACCCAGACAGTTAGGTGCCCCCTTGATTAGATTAGGAGAGGGCAGGAGAGGGCTGTGTTTAGGATTTTTAGCCACACCAGTGGGTGGGCTCAGCCATATGTAACCTCCAAAAATCACTTTCAGACATGATGGATTTTTGAAGAATGTTGCCTCCTGGGATTGATTTTTGCCACACTTCCCGGGATGTGATCATCGCAGGGGGAAGGACTCTGCCCCTGATTGGAGAACCAGGACACCCATGCTTTTCGCCCAGGAGCAAGGATAAAACTGGCAGACCTGCACCCTCACCTCAGATCCCTATCAGATTCCAACAAGGAAGAACCACAGGAGAAGAAGGACTGCCCTGCTGGACCCCTGGCCTGCACCTGGACCCTGCACTCTGAAGGACTGCACCAGCTGCACACTTGGGCTTCACCACAAGAAGGACTTTGCCTGGCTTCAACTGGTTCAAGGAGGGACTCCCTGTTTGCTATAGGTGAAAATTTGCTAACCAGAGTCCCCTGCACCAACTCCTGAAGAAATCAACCAGCTGACCACAGTCCAGTGGCCAAAAAGGAGTTTGTGCTAGGTGCATTCTGGGAGTTGTAGTCCACACCCCCCAAAGATCATCTCAGAGCGTCTGGAACCTTGGGGTGAGCTGTGGACCCCAAAAGAACCTTAAAGGGTCATCTGGAAGAAGATCCAGAAGTTTGAATAAGTTTGGAGAACTTTTGAAAAAAAGCTCCAAAGAGGGACCGACCCACCGCAGCAACTCTAGCTGGCTTGCCTCAACCGCGACCTGGCCTGATTTGCAGGTTCGTCCCGGTGGAGAAAATCTCCAAAAAAGAGACTAAGTCCGACCATAGAAAGTTGACTGGGACCTCCCAGCCAGTGTATCCGAGGAGGGCTCCAAGGACGTCGGATCAAGATCCAGTTTTGCCCCGGTCCAAGGATTTTCACCTCGAAAAAAATGACTACGTCGGAAGGTAAAAGTCTCCACCGAGGGCTCTCGTGACGCGGTTCCGGAGAAGAGTTCCAGGAGGTCTGACTGGACTGGCAGGTTCGTCCCGCTGAAGAAAATCTTCAGAAAAACGACTAAGTCCGAAGGTAAACTTTTGCCCGAGGCCTCCCGCGGGCTGCAGCCGAGCCGGGCTCCATCGCAGTCGACCTTAAACTTTGACTTTGCCCCAGTCGAGGTGCGACCAGATGACCAGATTGGCACTTTTTGTTTCTAGGCGCTAGAAAACAATAATTCTTTTTTTTAAACTGTTTCCTGTGTTTAATTTAATGACTGTTTTGTGATATTTGAATGCTTTACACTCTGTCTCCTTAGTTAAGCCTTTTCGCTCTTGCCAAGCTACCAAGGGTTGAGCTGGGTTTAATTTACTGAGACCTAACTTGACCTTAGTGGAGGTTAGTGGCCTATTGCTAAGAGTTGGTACCTACCTGCCCTTATCAATAACCCATTTTCCAACAATTTGAAAAAAACAAAATTCACCAACTTGGAAAGTAATGCCTAGAACTTCAGAAAGACAGCAAAAACAAAATTGCACACCCCAATTTATGAGTTTTGACATTTTTGTAAGTTAATGTGTGGTTCTGTATTGTGATGTACCAAAATATCACACTCTAAATATAGATGTATTGTGATCAGAAAGCCAGCTCACAAAATTTTGTCATGGTGGCGATAATAATAGTAAATCCACATTTACCTTCGGAGCGTTTTTAAAATTGATGTTATCATCACATGACATAAGTAGGTCGAGGTTTTGAGCGAGTTATTGTGCTATACAGCTGTAGCATACCTAGTACGCTTGTTTCCCATAAAATTACAAGTGGGGAGTCTTAGCCCCACATAGTTTTCATGTGTGTAGACTAAGGAAGATAATATAATCCAAAGTGCTTTTTCAGATTTATTTTGTTTCTTCTTGGAAAACATATTTCCATGAAATGTCTCTTCTTCCTCTGTGGAAGTAACAATGCTGATATTCTTTCTCATTCTTTCTGCAAGAAATTTTGACAGATTAGTCTGGTGCAAGTTCAGTAGTGAATATAACTTATATTTACAAATGTGAGCACCCACAAAGCTATCGTCATACTTGTGATATCGAGAACACACAGTGTGTTAGAAATGGGGTCTCTAGTTGGCAGATGTATGCACCTTACACAAGTAGGAACCACAATCCTAGTCAGAGTAAGTCGGTTACATACCAAAAATGAACCTGGGCTCACTTTCTGGTATCTTGGCTCAGAGCAGGCAGGCTTAACTTAAGAGGCATTGAGTAAAATGTGTGCAACACTTAAAACAGTGAAAACACCACATGCAAAGATACCACATCTGGTTGGAAAAATAGAGCTTAATTTAATTAACTAAACGAGATCACAATGACAAAAATCCAATAGGTAGAAGTCACAATATTAATTTTTAAAGACTATCTGCAAATATAGTGCTTAGAAACATAAAACACCGAAAGGCTATCTGGTTGTGCTTGACCAGGTCAAATCTGAAAGTTCAGGCTGACAGTGATGGAGTGCATGTCAGATACGGGAACCGATCTTGTCCCGTTGAAAAAGTATATTTGGTTGGAGGATGCATAAATGTCGAAGACTCGATGCAGGGAGCAGAGTAGGCAAATCACTGGCATTGATCCCTTTGGATGCAGGTGATGTGTCTGTTCCGAACTGCGCAGTCGGAGATGGATCATCAGCAAATCCTTTTCGATGAAGGTGATGCATCGCCATCGAGCCACACATCTGGTGATGCAAAGACCTCAAGCAGCGATGCATTGAAGGACATTCTGACCATCGCAACAGCAGCAATGCATGGATTTGGTAGTTGCAGCACTTTATACCCACTTCCAAGGTCCCAGGACTTCCAATTAGCAGGACACAATTAGCAGGAAGCGAAGTCCAGGTGCTGTAGGTGATGATGGATTTAAGTCTTTTGTGTCCCTGAGAATCAAAAGAATAGGAGGCAAGTGGGCAAGCCCTTGTAATCACTCTTGGTTCATGTGAGATGGACCTAGTCCTTCCTTAGCAGGGCAGAGGGCAGCAGGCAGCGGGCAGCACAGCAGAAATGCAGTTCTTACAGGGCAGCAGTCCAGAGTGGCAGTCCACGTGGTAGCACAGAAGTCCTTCTTCCAGGCAGAGTTCTTCACAGGTCCAGAAGTGTACTGAGTTGGTAGGGTCAGATGTCCAGTTCTTATATCCAGTGCTGCCTTTGAAGTGGGGGTGACTTCAAAGAAGGGTTTTGAAGTGCAGAGTGGTCCTCCCTTCCTGCCCTGGCTCCAGACTCACTCCAGGGGGTTAAGCAGTCCTTTGTGTGTAGAGAAAGACTGCCTATTGGGGAGTAAATGTCAACTTCTCCCTTCCATCCTGCCCAAAATAACCCATCAACTTGCAGATGGCCACTCAGCCACACCTACCTTCCTTTGTGTGAGGCTGTCTAGAGGGAATGCAGGAAACTAGCTATCACCCTTGCCCAGACATGTATTGCAGACAGACTGCAAGCACACGGGGTATGAGCAGGAAACTTTGAACTTTCAAACAGTGGCATTTTCAAAATTGTAATAGCAAATTTGGCTCTACAACTAAAGAGGATTTAACATTACAAACCCATAGGTACTAAACATGACAGTTCTACTCCTTCTCAATAAGGAATTACACGTTAATAAACGTAATAAGGAATCCCCAAGTTTGTCCTATTAGAAGGGTAGGCCTCACAGTACTGAAAAATGAAGTGGAGAGTTTTTCACTACCAGGACATGTAAAACTGACCTGCCTTTTTATTACATAGCACTATGCCCTATGGGCTACTTAGGGCCTACATTACAGGTGACATATGTGTATATTAAAAGGGGAGTCTAAAGCTTGGCAAGGGGTTTTAAATGCCAAATCGGCTTGGCAGTCAAACTGCACACACAGGCTCTATAGTGGCAGGCCTGAGACATGTTTGAAGAGCTACTTAAGTTGGTGGCACAATCAGTGCTACAGACCCACTAGTAACATGTAATTTACTGGCCTAGGACACATATACTGCACTTTACTAGGGACGTATAAATAAATGAAATATGCCAATTGTGGATACATCAATATTACTGTTGTGGGTTCATTTTTAGATCCTTGTTTGGGCACATACAATTTAGCTTAGGCCAGCAGCCTGTGCCATTTTACACAGATGCATGCTTTATTTTCATACATTCTTTTTTAGTCATTTTAGACAGCCTACTACTAACGGGGATGTTTTATTTTTCTAATCATCTGCTATTTTACAAATGCATTGCTGTTGCTTTCAGTGCACGACATTTTCACAGTGTACTTCTGCTCAAGGTTGTCCATCGCGGTACATGATGATCTATCTAGTATTACCGCCACAAGAGTGCGCAGATAGCCCTAAACTTAGACATATGATCACGTCAGGCCTGTTTCTCAGAACCCAAACATGTTTTATTATAAAAACATCACACAGGCCTAAAAAGTTTTGAGAGGTCATTCCAGCCAGGGGATCCATCCATGCTGTATGCCATTTCACTGCTACTTTCCAGTCCTCAGCCATGTCTCTGCAACCAACCAAGGAGACGGCGGGTAGAACCCTGTTTTCAGGAAATTGGGGAGGGTGTTCCTTCCATGGACTAAGTAAGGGCAGATATGGGCTATCACCGCTACGCTTTCACTTAGAAGCCAAGTGTTTGGGTGGGATTTCTATGTATGTTTATTCCAATATGCTACAGTTGTTTCTTTGTTTTCACTTGTGATAACAATCCTGATTGTGCTTTGTCTAATCTACCTAAAAATTGCAGCCCATATATTTTATCATAGATTGCAGTATTTTCAATAAATGCTTTGAAAACTCACCTGTATCACTCTTTGTCTGCCTGTGTGTGTGTGTGTGTGTGTGTGAAATTTGTGCTAATGAGAGAAAGGGGTAACATCTGCCAACCATGACTTTCCTGAGGAGTCATACAGTGTCATGCATCAGGCTGCCAAAAAAATCACATTTGCTTTGGCTCCTTCAGCATTCACTTCAATTGGCATGTCGGATGACTGGCTTCTGCAAGTCACTGGTAGACAGGGTTTAGTTGACTGTTGCTATTGGACTTAGTCAACATTCTCATGTAGTATTTCCTGTAATCGTTGGCTGGTAATAGGGCTTGAAGGGTGAGACACTGCAAGTTATTTGCTTATCTCTTGCTGTCACCATAGTTATTATCCTTGCAGTTATGCACAGTGCTGTTGTGTCATACCCTGTGTCTGACTTCATGCATTGTGGTTGTTTCACCAGCACGCACTCATCTTTCTTATTGTGGATGGTATGTTCTTGCCTTGCAGTGTCTACATATCACTTTATCTTTTCTTTTCCTTCCTGATCCATTGCACATATATCTGCCCCTGACTTTCACATTTACTCATGATACATGTTGGTTCTAGCTGGGACTTTGAGTCTTGAGTTCACAACCAAACATGAGGGTGGCCAGACACTGGCTAGTGATCCTGTGAGGCATGTTATGGTAGGCTCTTAAGACTATGCTGATAGCTTGTTGAAGTGGCTGAATTGCAGTGGTCCTGCAGTAATGGGAACATTTGGAGTGGTAATGGTTTGGGTGCCTTGCTGACTAGTTGACATTTATTACACTTCCACAGTGTCTCTTCAACCAGCTGATGCAGTCTGGAAACGATCCTCGGTCATAAAGTTCTCCCTTGTTTGCCACCATCCCTCGATGTCCTTCATGAGATATGTCTACAAATTGCTGTTTGAATGCTGACATGATTACAATTCAGCTGTCTCTCAGTAGAACGTCTTGCGAAGGTATTGTAAGCTTTTCCTGAACTTGTCGAAATAAAGATAGATCATTGTAGTTCATGCCATCTACGAGTGACTTCTTTTCCAATGTCTCCACTTCCTGTTTGTGTTCATTTATTGACCTCTTCCAACATGAAGTCAGTCTGTGTGGCTTCTTCGATGATGTGAAGAAGCATAGCCTGTGGAATTGTTTGGCTTATTACAAAAGTAAGGTATGTTTCAGCAGGGGATGTTGTCTTCCTCTAGGTTGTCAGTGGGGGTCAAGGTATGTAGTTGACATGGTATAATTCCCTGATTTGTGTGGGACTGAATAGGAATACTCTTGCAGGCAGATTCCCTATCATTCAATTTGCTGCAGAATTTTTACTCTGGAATTCCCAAAGATCGTTGTTACAGCCTGATAACCCATCACTGTGTTCAAATTCTTCCCATATACAAACATATGATCATTTTCACATGCCCATGCTATTGTCAGCCTTTCTTTCTCACACTGTGAATATGCCCTTTCAATATCTGACGTGCTGTGACTGGAGTGGGATACAATTTGCTGATGGTCATTATCTCTGCACTGTTACACCAGGTATGCTTCCAGTCCTACTGGATTATAATCCTCCTCAAGTTCAGTGCACTTAGATGGACTAAAGTAAGCCATGTTAGTGGTGTTGTTGACTCTCCTTTAAAGGCACGGTCACATGTCAGAGTCCACTCAAAATTGTGTCCTTGCTTTGTCAACTCTCAAATCCAATACTGATGGAGGCATAGTCTTTTATGTAGAAGGCACAGTAGATGGCCATGCCTATGGAGGATGGAACATTGCTGACATCCTTGGGAGATGGTGTGTCCTTGATAGCTTAAGCCTCATGCCTCATGCATTGTTCAAGAATACATGTCCATAAAACTTCAGATGGATTTTGTGAAATTCGTAGTATGGGAGTGTTTTGAATTATATTTGCTTTTTGCAGTGCATAACACAGTTTTCCAGGGCTTGGTAATGTACTTCAGTCCTGCTTCCAAATGCTAGGATGTCATCCATGTAATTTGAGGCACTAATGAATAGGTTGATGACCCTTTGTATGGCTTTGTGAAATACCTCCACTACAGATGATTCTCCAAACCTGAGTTATTTGCTCTGGAACAAACTCAAATGTGTCCGGTGAAGGTTGTGATGTACTATGAGTTTTCATAAGGTACCAATGTATGGATCTCTTTGCTTTGGTATAGCTTGGAGAAGATTTGTGCTCCCTTTGAGGAGCATTATCAGGTCAACCTGATGGGAACCAGGGTGTCTTTCCCACTGAATCGAACTGTTTGGCAGGCTCATGTTGACACATAAGTGCACCTTAACTTCTGTTTGTTACGTTTAGGTACTACTAATAGTGGTGATACCCAGTAGGTTGGCCCTTTGATTTGTTCAATGATGTCTGCAACTAATAGCCCTTTGAGTTCATTTTCAACTGCCTTTTAAAGATGGAAAGGCATACCTTGCAGTGCTGACTAACTGGTTTAATGTGCTTGTTTATGTGTAGCTCTATTGTAAAGTGTTTCATTTTTCCAAGCCCCATGCAGAGTGTTTCTTTAATATTGGCGGCATGTCCTCAATCATTTTCAGGTTGTTTATTGGTGGTTAGATTGAGGAGATAGTCAGCTGGGCTTGGCCCATCCATGACAATTATTTCATTTGTTTACTGTGTGGTCATTGTAGATGAAAATTGTTATGAACTTCTCAAGGCATCGAAGTGGCTTCTGAGCCATTCAGGTATGATTAATTTACTCCTTGATTCTACCTTTTCTTAGGATGGCAAGTTGAGCGTGTACTGCTCATAATCTTTGCTTTTTTCTGGTAGGACTCTCTTGTCAATGACTTCTTTCGCTTTTTGATATGTAGCTGACTGTGGGCATCAGTCCCTTGATGATCTTGCAAACTTCACTGCTTATGATATTCCTCATTGTTGAGAGTGTTTGTTTTTCACCTTTTTCTCCTGATGTTTTTATGAAGACATCAAAGTCATCTAGCCAAACCACCTTGGTCCCATACTGCTGCCATTTGTCAAAATGAGTCAAACTTGAGGGAATACTAATGAGGCTGATCCTTTTTCAAACTTTGTTTCAGTAGGCAGTGTAGATATTGTTTTGAGTTCTTTTTTTGTTTTTGCTGTGTCTCTGCTGGTGCCTGTTTACAGATGTGTTTCTCACTTTGTACTTTGTCCCTTCTTGATAGCGCACATTTGCTGATTTTTGCAGGTGAGCTTTGTTGTGTGCATGAGATCATCTGACCTCAAAGGTCGCTTCTGTTCACTTTAATAGGAGCATGTATCTTTTAAGTGTTGACTTCAAGTATATATACAAGGTCACCAGACCTAAAAATGGCATCTTCTGTGTATTTTAATAGGAGCGCCTGACTCCAAAAAAGGTAGTGCTTTGACTTCTCCAGAGATAACTACACCACAAAATGAAGGCCATGCTCAGATTGGCTTTGGGCACCTGGCTTTAAGATAGCAGGCACACTGTTTGCACTGCTATGTTTATATGGTCTTAATGTAGCAGGAGGGTCCTTGTTCACCTCCGCATACGGTGTTGCGCGATAAGCAATATTGGTGCAGCTGTCTGTAGTGGGGTGAAAGAATGTCTTTACAGAGATTCTTAGTACATTTTTCATGTTACTGCTTGGCTTCGGAAGGCCTTAGATGCTTAGAAGGGAAATTTTTTGCATGATAATGATGCACAGTCACTTACTTTTCCTTCATTTGTACTAGCAGTCCATTGATGTTCCCCTTGCTCCAGCAGCTACACTTGTTTGCATGCCTCCTTTCTTCTTTCCTTTACCTTTAGCACCAGTTGTAAAGTCAAGTTCACTCAGACAACATGGGAAGCTTTCTGATCATTTATTAGAATTCTATCAAGTGCGTACAAGGACCAACTTAGGTCCAGGTGCTTTCTGTGATGTGTGTCTCCTTACTCCTCCCTGTTTATTCATTGTTCCGCTCCTACTTTGTATCCATGCATACGCACAGTAAGTGAGGTGTGATGATCTGCAAGACTGCTGATCTCTATTAGGTCACTAGGCTCAAAGTCACTTATCCAGCGGCATAACAGTTACATCTGAAAAAGCTTTGTCAATTAGGCACCAGTATTCCACAGTACTAAATGTCACCAAATATATGTAATTTAAAAAAAGCCTGATAAGCAGTAGATAATGGCATCGGATCAAATAGACTTTCATGAGCTGTAGTCCACAAAATCCTTTCATATACACCTAAGCAACGTTTTGCTTGGAAGTAAGGTTCCTGTTTCTGATAACTCTTCAACAACACAGTTTCAGGTAACACTGACACTATTATTACACATTGAAATTAAATACCTGGCTGCCAGTGTGGTTGAGACAATGCCCCATGTTTTGAAGTAAAACAAGAGAATGTCAGTCATGAAAGACCACAACAGATATAGAGTCTATGGCAATAGGCATATTATATGCATAGGACATGAAAATGCTGGATTGGCCATGGCAAGACCTGCGTGGCTTGGTGTTGAAATTTAAGGATGCTAAAACAATTGAAATTCTAGAATACGTTACAAAAAATCAATTGTTTTCATCATGAAATATGGAATAAGAAAAGTCACTGAGACTCAAAAGAGGATGCTCAGATTTGAGAAAAAAATCTTTATAATCATTTTATTGTAAACGTACTTTTCCCCCTTCAATTCTGAATATATATGTAAAAATATTTGAAGATAAAAGGATGATCACGAAGCAGATTGTTGAATCTTATCTATCCTAGTAAACCCATGTATTTAGCTAATCTCGCCCTTTTCACAATTCACTTCTGCCATGAATCTGTTCTCTTTGATGCCTGAGGGCCCCTTAGGAATAAAAGTAATGGTATTGTCACTATACAACTGATGCAGCTATTTATAGACTTTAATGATTTTTAGTAATGATTAAAGCTAGCTTTAAAAATATATATGTAATTAAGTCATTGCTTACATGTTAGTATCTGTTAGACCTGACACCGTTGGCATAGTATTTCCCCAAAATTTCTACCTTCACTCCCTGATTTTGGATGCATACTTTTTGTTGGCATTAGGACTCCGTCCACTTTACCCCTGCAAACCAGTACTAAAGTATTTGAGCTCTTGCTACTTAAAACATGGTGAATAATTGGCACATTAAATGTACTTGTATGTCTCCAGTAAAGAGCACTATCTGTGCCCAAGGCCTGTGAATTAAATGCTACTTGTGGGCAGCAGCACTCATTGTGCCAACCACTAAAGTAGCTTTCTAAAACATGCCTCAGGTCTGCCACTGCAACCTTCAGGGCAGTTTTAAACTTCTATTTCAATCTTGCAAAATACATTTTTTGCCAGGCATAAACCATCCTTTCTATTACTCATAACTCTCACCTTAGGCAGGCCCTATGGGTTCAAAGAGCAGGATGTATGGTATGTAAAAAGTAGGACAGTGTGTTTAAGTTCAACACGTCCTGATAATGAAAAACTGCCAAAGTCATTTTTTGCTGTATGGCATAGGTCTCCCATAGACTAACAATGGGTTTCCATATACCTTTGATAAGTACTAAATCCAGATTGGGAGCAGATAGAGAAATGATGTACACATTCAAATGAGTTGTACTTTAAAATCCTCTTCAATGGTGCAGTTGGATTTTAAGTTTCAATTATAAAAATGCCAATTTAGGAAAAGTTGGTATTTTTCTGCCTCACTGTGCCTTCTTGCCTGTATTCTGGATCACATGGCTGTGAATAGCTCTGCTGTTGTGAGTTGTGTATTTTTTCCACACAGTGAGATAAACACAACCTGGTGAGGGTCTTCCTGATAAGATGGCAGGGTAGGAGCTGTACCCTGCCTTAAATACACTTCAAAGGGTTCTGTCTGAGGCACACACAAAAGAACATGACTTTGCCTTGCCTTTGTCACTATAGATAGTTTGGAGCCACGATCAGGGGAAGAATTGACTAGAACCGGTTTTGAGGGTAGGTCAAGGAATTCCCATATGCCAAGCCTGGGACCAGGTATAAATTTGGGACCTTCAGAACCTCTCATCAGAACCCTCCTGGATCTGTGGAAGATTCAGAAGATGGACTGCCCTGCTGCCAGAAGGACTGCTCTGCTATTTGGAGGACTGCCTTTCTGTCTGAAGGAGGAAGATTGGACATGCTTGCCTTTAACCTAGGCTATCCAGAGTGACTCCAAGGGTCAGTTGGCTGACCTCCTGTGTGAACTACATGAACGCAACAAGCTTCAAGATGCCTGCTCAGCCACTGCCCAGCTGGTTAGCACCAACTGGACCTGCCTGGACTTGCCTAATTCCTGCTGCTGGCACCTACTGGAGTGGATCCTGATCCCAAAGAGGTGTCCCATGTCATGGAACATTGGCTGGTGTCAGAGTGTACTCCTCCCTGCTTCACTCAAGGTTCCATGAAATCCGACGAGAAAAATCTAGAGCCCTGCTAAGCCACACAGCTCCAAGCCAAAGGCTCCACCGGAACTGGCACAAAGCCTCTCAGGGCCACTCTGCACTTATTCCGTCTGAAAGCTGCATGATTCCAATGCAAAGCAATGCTGTAGCCCACGCAGCCATGCAGCTCTTACCCAAAGGCTTTATCAGGTCCAATGTCGAGTAACACAAAGTCCCAAAAAGTCTCGCTGTCAAGCGAAAAGCTTCACTGAAACAGACGCTGAGTAGTACAAAGCCTTTCAGAATCACACCGAGCTGACCTTGCATCAAGGACAAATGGTATGATTCTCAGTGGGCCGAACATGGCCCTGTTCCTTACACGTGCTCCATTGCAGTCGGTCTGAACTTCTGACTGTTGGCACTTTATGCTTCTTGGTGCTATTTTACCTAACACTTTAAAAACAATATCTCCAGTTCTAGTGATTGGATTGTTGTCATTCTGGTATAATTGTATTTATTCAAAATTACTTGGGATTTTTCTTGTGTTGTGTGTTTCTTACTGTTTATGTGCTCCATAAACAGTTTACATGTTGGCTCTAAGTTAAGACTGACTGTGTTTGTGCCAAGCTACAAGAAAGTGAAGTGCTGTTTTTTTTAGTGACAATAGTGGTTCAGCCTGACAAGGATTGTGTTTATTATTTGAGTAGGGTCTCCACCCCATCAACTGATAGCCCGATTTCGTACAGAATTCTAATAATTAGTTGATGCACCAAAGGTTAGAGTGGCTGAAGAATGTTTTAACTGAGAGTAGTTGAAATTTTAAATTGTATCCACAAAGTTAGGCAGTCAGAATATTTTACCTTGACGTTTCTCAATGGGATGGGTGGAAGTCGTGGAGTTTCACTCTGTGGAATACCGCAGGGTTAGAAGAAAACTCAGCGCAGTTCAGCGAATAGGTGCAAATAGTCTACGCTGCTCATGCTGATTTTGTACCATGCACCACACCAGAAGGCACAGCTTCTTGAGTTGTTTTTGCTATAACTTGAGTAGATTTTCTACTCGAGTGGCAGCTTTCTGACCGTGAACGGTTGTGACCACCAGCATTGCAGAAATCTTGCCAGGTGCCCTCCTATCGACCGAAAATCATGCTAGAGGACACCCAATTTCGCTCACGCTCACCAACTTACCATTGGAGAGCCAAGTGCAAGAAAAAACTCTGCCACACAGCGGTTGGTGGAATTTAGCTGGAACTCCGTGTTACACCAAAATTCCATTACCTTCACTGGTGGAGCAGAATTTATCGCCCACTTCTATTTCCCAACATTGCCTGGCTTCAACTTTGGTGATAAATACCTGGCACAGTAAATCCTACCCACTAGGGGAGAAATCTGTTGGATCACCACCACACAAGGAAGAAAATGCCAAAGTGAGTTATAGGGTGGGAGAGGGCTCAGACAAGGGACTTTGTTGGGGGTTAGGCTTGGTAGGGGAATGGGCATCTGGCTACACAGAGGAGAGTTATAAGGGGAGTTTTTGTGCATCCATTAGAAGATGATGACAGATGGGAGCTTGGTGCTGTGGACAGCCAGCAAGTGGTGATGGTCCGCCTAGTGCCCTTAGTGGCCTTAAGTGATAATAGGAACTATTTCCCTCCACTGTAAAAGGCTTCCAAAATTGTCAATTTTTTTAAATAGCTTTGCATGCTTTACAAATCACAAAGTTAGAACATTTGAACAAAAATATATTTGCAAGACAATTGTCTTTACAACTTGGCACACTCTTAGCTTCAATATAGTACTTAAGACATTTAACTCGTTATCCTCAATTTAGCTGAGGGGTCTCATTAGAAAGCAAGCACTCTTGAAATACCCAAGCATAACATGCAACAGAACCTTCTACACTTGATACAAAAGCATACCCTTGGGGCACTCAGAAAGGGCCCAAGTGTATGATTTTGCTTCTGTTTTTAATCAAAGAAACAGTAGACAGAGCAAACATTGTACTCCTAGGAACCTGGGCAATCAATAATATAAAGAAACAATTGTTCCCTCTGAGAAAGCCCTAAGCCTGAGCTTCTTTGGACTGAGCAATCAGCACAAACACAAAATTAAACAATACCAAAATTAGCTATTATCAGTCTTTTCAGATCAACAATTAGATGGTGCATGCTCCAGTGAACAGCGCAGTGAATGTAACATGTGCACACAATTGTCCACTGAGTGTGATTCAAGAACAGATCAATGTAGACTAATTTTCAAAACAATTTCATTTCGGGCTCATAGTTTGAGTACAGTGTATGAGAATCACAATAAATGCAAGTCTACAAGGCATAATTATTAATGTTTCATCCGCCACATATTATTCTTGGAGGGCTCTTCATCAGGACTAGTTGGTTACACATAAAATATTTTGAACAAGTGTATGTAATGGCTACTGAGTCCCAAAATCCAGAATGTGTGTCCTCTTTTGTGGGTAAATAAAACTGCAACTAAAATACAAGCTACTTTCAGCCAATCAGGCTAGAGTCTCTATATTGTGTTTGGCTGAAAGACTGATAGAAGTAAATGTTGGCATTGTTATATTCTGTGTGTGTGTTGATTACTCAGGCCAAGAAAGATCTGGCTTAGGGCTTTCTCTGAGGTAGCCATCGTTTTCTTATCCTTTTGTTTAGGATTAGGGCATCAGACTTAATGAAATTAAGAGTTTCAGGACACCACCACGGGTCTGGTGTTTTTCACCCAGACACTGCAGCTGGTAGAAACTGCTGCAATGTCTGGTAGATACTCATTTCAGAGGGCACCTTAGGGTGACATCCCATAACTCCCAGTAATCCCCAAATGTTACGGATAGCTCCAATATCAAGTATTCCAGTCCTGGTGTTGGAACCAGCAATTATTTTGTAATGAGGTTTGCAGGCTCTCCTTATTTCAATAGGGCTGGTTCAAAACTTACTGTTTATATAAAATTTAAGAGGTCTGTGATTTTACTATGGATGCAGTATGATTTACTTGTGAACTTTGCCTGCTTTCTGCAGACAAAATCTCTAGGTAAAACTCTGATGGAATATAACAAGGAATTACTGGTGGGACCATGTTCAAAATCACTGATTATCCCATTTCCGAGGGTATTGTGGTGTCAATCTCCTGATAGCCTCTGGACTCAGGTGTTGCCAATATAACATTACCCCCAGCATTTGTAACCCAAGGAAAAGATAGTTGGGGAACAACCATTTCACTCATAAATAGGGGTGGATAAATTCCTTCTGTTAATCTGTTTTAAGTGACTGTGAAACATTAGGCGACTCTGCTGAGTTCCACTGGGATCACATCCCCTGGCTCTCAACTAACACAAGGTGGCAAGCAGGCATAATGTCCTGCAGTACATTAATTCTTCAATCTGTGCAATGAGGAATGCATGTAATGAGGAATTCATGTGCTAATCAGCATTGTCAAAAGCAGTATGGCTACTTCAGGCTGCATTCTTTCTGCCGACGGGCATGGTACTGTCTTCACAGCAGCGCATAATGAAATAGTGCTGCAGCTGTAGGTGGCAAAATGCGGGTCAACAGGCTGAGAATGGGAGCAAGGGTGCAAGGGGGCACCCCAGTTAAAAAAAAATAAAAGAAAGTGGCAATCACTACATAACAAATACAGGCATCAAGAGAGAGTTGGTGTTTGCAGTACAGTGAAATATCCGCAAATTGTCTGAAGCTGAACAGTGTAATTACTTTATTGGTATTTGCATTAAGCTCGTTACACTATCCGGCCCCTGATGGTGCACCAAAACAGGTTTCCAAGCAGGGGAGCCTCTGCATGGTGTCTGTCATGTAGGGATCTAGGAGGTCCCTGCAGGTAGAACTGCACACATGCTTTGATGCTAGGGAAATTGCATTCAAGAGCACTGTCAGTCGTCCAGGTAATGTATTCACCGTAATGCAATTGTCATTAAGGTAAATACATTGCATGGTCCCTCACAGTGCTCCTGATAGCAACTCTGTTGGGCTTAAGTTTTTTTTTCCATCTGCAGAGCATCCTTGATTCTACTCTGCAGGCTGAAAAAATAGGTGAATTTTGCAAATTTCCAAATTTTACCAAATATTTTGACCACCCTCTGTATAAAGAGGCCCTTATAGCATTTGCTGATTTGCACAATAGCTATCCAAATAATGCTTTGTTTTTTGGGGGGAAAATGTTCATAAGGAAAAGTAGTATTATCATTTTAATTCAGAAAAATGGTTATTTAGCCGTTATATCAGACTAAAAGTAATTATTTTTGTAAAAGTAAAGAGAAATTTTGAAATTAAATCTTCCAACTGAGAAACGTATTTAAATGTTCAGTTTTGCAACAGGTTGGGGAGAAGCTCTAATTAAATCGAATTTATCAAAGCACAAGCTTAGATTTTATTCAATAAAAATAAGTCACACCTATTCATGATCACTGTGAGACAGAGCAAGACATCCCAATTTTATTATATTTATTTTTAGACATTTCTGTATGTATTTATCCGTATCCATTCGTTGCTAAAGGTATCTTTGTTTATCCATATTTGTTTTAGATTTTGTTGAAAAAAGGACATTAGCATAGCTTCCTATTTAACTGACAGATGTATATAATTACTTATACTTCAATGCCTGCCCTGTTTCAAAGCCATGAATACCCATAAATGATAAATAATAAACTAATAGAAAAACATGCACATTTTAGTATGAACCTTGTGCACAACTATGTCTGTTTAAGCGTTATATTGAAAAGTATTGTCTTTTTTAACTCCCTTACCTGTAAATCTGATTAGCTATTGGTCTGTCAGTCATGATTGACAGTATTTAGAATCACTCAAAATACAACTTAGTTTCCTTTACTTTGTATATTTAAAAATAATTACAGACATGAAAGTAGATGGTTTTCTGCCTGTGTCTATCTGTAAATATCAGTCAAAATTAAAAACTCGGAGCCCTAGATATGATTTGGTGGACTGAGTGCTAAATTGATAGATCTGTGAGTGAAATGTACCTGGGAGCTTTTAAATTCGTGGTTGGCTAGATAAAAGACATAAGCCTCATTCATAACTTTTACTAATTGTTGCTCTTTTTAAAAATTATAGGAGTTTTTGAAGTTATAAAAAAGTTGGTATTTACTGCCAAAACCTAAACCAAACCTAAACTTATATATCATATGTTTGTGCGTGGATGGAGACGACCTATGATTTCCTTCTTTCTGAGTAGATCAATTAATTTAGCAATAATATACTTCTTCAACCTACGAGACACGTTTGAATACATAGACATCTTGGCCTTTAATTTCCCTACATAGAAAACATGAGTGCATTGTAACATATAGGTTACTGTTAGACTTGACATCCTCGGCGTGGTCGCCCCAAACTTTTTGCCTTCATTTCTCTTAATTTGATCACTTTGTTTTTGCTGTTATAAACAACAAGGGAAAGCCATGGACAACAAGGGATCAGGGGTTCACATATAATTACTAAAGAAACAACGTTCCCTAATTAAGAGATGAAATATATGTACGCTTACACAAGAACAATCATACCCATGTGCACAGTCCAATCAGCATAAGTTGTATTTTATTAGCACTTAAATTATGCAAAGAAATGTAAGTGGGAAAACATGTCCAGTAGGAACAGACTCAGGCAAATTTGTGACAAAATTAAATGCATCTGATAAGTCACAATTCAACAAAGACACAACGTAGCCCTTATACATGTAATGAGCAATGCACATGGGGTCAAGATGTCAAACTCGGCGATGTTTCAATCCTTTTAGCTATACTAGGATCATCATCGGGGCTAGAGTAAAAATAAGCCTGAGGGCACTGAACACGGAAGGGAAACTACATTAATACAGACTGACAATGAGCAATAAAAATTTCAAAAAGAGCTGCTGCCATCATAGTAGGACACGACTGAAAAACGTAATAGAAGGACAGCGGTGAAAATAACACCCTCATGCCAACCCATGAAGAGAGCCCTCAGAACACCCGGCCTGTTAACATCAGCATTGCCTGATCCTGATTCTCCTCCTCCCCCCATAAGGTGATGGGACAAATGCTTGCAAACAGTCTAACCGCTAGCAATGGCTCAGTATAGTAGTCCAACTCATTGATTTTCCACCCAGTGTGTCAGTCCAGAAAGAGGACCACCTAAGGCAAATCAGTATTGATGCTGTCGTTCTTTGGAACTGTCTATCCCAAACCTGTGACATCTCATCTCTCCACCCACAGGCCCATTTTTTTTTTAGTTGGTAAATTTGAGACCCGACCCCCCCACCCCCCCCCCGAATCTCACTGGTTAAGCTACATCCCTGGTCAGACACTCTCCCTTCCGAATGCCCTAATTGATGCTTTAATTTTTGAATGAACAGTTTGTGAGTAGGACACACAAAATTAAACTTTTCACATCCTCAAACTATGTGTTTTAACAACAGGCTATGTATAAATCTTTTCATAGTTGTTGCTTGTGCTAGATTTTTTCTGGGAAATCTTACAGATTAATTTTACAAGTTTGGCTTTTGAGAGAAAATTCAATTTTAAAACTGAAATGAATTAATGAAAGTTGTAAATCAATTACTGACGTTCTGGGGGTGCACATTATAGATAACTTAAATTTACTTGAATCAGCGTACGTCTGAATTTTGAATAAATTACTAATTCAGCTCCTCATTTTGTCACGAAAGGAGCCAACTAATCTATGACTTCGAACAACAACCTCACATTTTATGCACTTTATCACAGTTATTATCTTCAGAGTCAATCACAAGTGTTTGCTTTGAAAGAAAGAAGGTAAACATTCTGCAGTTTCATTGCCCATTTGTAATGTCTACCTGTGTGGCCACGTCAAACCCTGTATTATACCTCTTACATGTTGGTCATTTTTCTAAAACCCATCTAAAACTAATTTGACATATGGGCATTGGCAGGTGATATATTTGCAAATGTTACACCAGAAAATGTGTTTTGCTACAAAACAATGTTAGCGAATTATGGCCCTGGATACCTAAAAGCCCCTTCATACAATGTCAGCCCTCCTTTAGTACTCAGTTCTGAACACTAGACCAATTTCACACATTCTCACGGTGTAGCAGAAGAGAAATCCAAAATGAGCTACAAGTTTAACTTCACATACTATGAATGGAAGAAGTAACTGTGAATACTGCCCACTTAGTTTCCCATAGAAGACTACCATCAAATTAATAATGGATGCACATGTATACAAGTCTCATACTCGACCTCCCAGGCCACACCCACATCACACTGCACCTCAGGAAGCTTCACTGACTCTCCATTACAAGTAAAGCCAATTAAGTTTTCTCACTGACACACATAAAGCCCTACTCAACACAGGATCAGAATACCTGAGCAACCGCATACACTTTCATTATCCCACTGCACGCCTATGCTTTTCCTCACTCTCACTTGCACACACTCCAACATCCACAAAACCAAAACGCAGGTTGCTTATTTTCCTACATCCACCCAAAACATAGAACGACCACCCTCAACACATCTGAGTCATTTCCTCACTTCTAGAGGTCTGCAAGAACCTTGGGCACTTTGGGCCTAACACACCTACCCAAGCATCTAGATACCTCCTCGAGTGATTAATGCACTATACAAATCAATATAACATAACATACCTGTCTGAAAAGCTAGTGTAAATACCAACACTGAACGACAGGATAACAATCCCCTTCAGAACACACTTGCTCTTTGGTCTTGGTTGCTTTCACCTGTGTGTGTGTGTGTGTGGTCAGTTCTCATTTCCTTTACAAAAAGTTGCCATTTCATGCAGAGATATTTATTTTAGATCTTGCTTGGCTATATTAGACATTTGTCAGGAAGCAATCATAAGCAAGCATACCTATAAACCGCAAGTGACAAACAAGTTAAATGCTGACTGGTAACTGGGCAGGTATGTTGACTGTAAGGCATGTGTGCTAACACAATTCTTTGGCAATATTGTCGGGGCTGAGAGGCAAAGCAGATTATAATGTGGTTCACATTAGCTTAACAGATAAAAACGGGACCTTTTGCAAAAAGAAAAAAATCTGTTATGTAACCCTGTTCTGGCTGAAAAGGAAGTGAAATGAACCAAACACTGACTCTGCATCTCTCGACAACGCGCTGACAGATAATGTGGCCTTTTTCTAACAATAGATTTCAACATGTGTGACCAGAGGCACAGCCGCTGCAGAAAGATGTGCCCTGTGTCCTACAAGCTCTCTATATAATTCAGAACGTCACTTACTTAAAGAATTGGCCTCTGGAAATATCTGCAATAAACGTGTATTCGTGTAGTTAGGAGTGCCTGGGTCTTCCGCGCGGATTCGCCTGTTCACTGGGAAGTGTAATTTAACGGTTTATCAAAAGCATACTTTAAAAGAGGCCACTTCTTAGCTCCTACTTTTCAGGGATCAAACTTGCAGCGAAAGGCCTGTTGGCCTTCATGATAGCGGCAGAGGTTAAACGAAGATGCATCGAGGAGGAGGGCTAGTTTCCTCTACAAAGTAATAGGTTCGAGACCCGTTTCCCCTAAGGTCCATGCTTTGCGATATTTCTACAAATGTGGGTTGAGTTCACTATGACGTTAGAACACCACCGGAAACATGCTGAATGCTACCAGAACAGTCCGGTATTGGCCATCTGAACGCCAACAAACGTGTCTCTGAAGCGCATTCCAGTTTCATAAAATTATGCAATGAAAAAAGTGTAACCATATACCGTGCACCTATGAGCAGGGTGTGCTTTCGGTAGAATTCAAGTGAATATCAACAGGCGTGCCAATCTAGCAAACATGGATTGGTAAGGGGTGAGAGGGATCACGGTATCGTTAATAGTAAATGTCAAATAAAGAAACCAGTGGGCGCATTGAGACATGGCACACCTGGATCTACGGTGGGTAGAAGGGTCAAACACGTGCTCATTTGACTTTCCATACAGGGGCAACACAGCTGTGGTTGGTTCGTTCGTCTGTCATTCCACCCCTCCCCCCGCACACCTTCCCAGCGAGACCGCCACCTCAACATCTATCATTACCTAGAATGACTTACAACTACAATGTTCACAGCTGTCTTACCCGTCCCTAAACACAAACCATTGCAGCACTTTGTTGACGCTCCTCTCAGCAATAACAGCGGGTAACGCATTCACGGCGGTGATTAAAGCACACACTGCGAACCTCGTGCTTCGCCTGATAACAGCACTCGGAGACTCCCTGGGGGCAGAGGACCGCTTAGCGTCTACACGTGAAGAGCAATGTAAAGGGAGACAGGGATACCTGGAACTGTAAAATGCCGCGAAAAGCAACACAAGAATTTGCAGGGAGCTGAAGGAGGCAGTAAAATCAAGCAATCAGCAGATGGCGGCATATCATATTTAAAAAGAATAAATACAGGTACATATGCGCGTGGAAACTCTTCCCGCGCAGTCTCAGTCACCATCGGGGCTGTAACAGTTCACAGCACAGGGGGCAAGCAACTAATGGCAGGATGAACGGCAGAAAAACTCAAGCCGCCAACACATGAAATAACAAAGTTACAGCAAAGTTACTCCGGGCAGCCACAACCTGCAAGTACCGGATCTGCTACGTCTGACATACTGATGTACTCACCATGTTGACTTCTGAGACCATATCTATGCTGGCCACGTCTATCCTCATCCCAACATCCACAGGAGCCCCTGCAAAGGAAACAGAGGACAGTGCCAACAGGTGAGCGCACAGGTATGCATGCTGCGACCACCCACCGCACACGCAACGCGCCGCATAGGACCCAGCAGCGTCTGGGGGCACATGAACTGCTCAGGGACAGGCACGAGGCGCACACACAGTTGTACACATACGGCGCCCTTTAGCCGCCCCACAGGGCAGAGACACCAACAAACCGGTGTCCTAGCTGGGCCGAGAGAATAACGGGGATCCGCTTACCTCCAAAGTCTGGCCTCAGGCGGATGTCATATCCCTTGAGCAGCCTATCCACCGTCTCCTTCACGTAGGACATGTTGCTGGGCTCATTGGCACTGCAGGGGTGAGAGGAAGGGGCAAGGGTCATTATATGGAACGCACACCCGGAGCACAAGACACAACACCAGCAAATCTCTATCCCCTGCCCTAAAGCCTAGACACGAGTCAAGCACAGATTCACTCACCTCTGCGCGCAGCAGACCATGGCCACCATGACGGGAAATGACAAGATCCCGAAATACCCTCGCTCCCGAGCTGTCCACATTCCTGGCTTGGGGCGCCGAATAGCTCCCGCGAGCGGCAAGGGAAGATTCAAGGGAAGCAACTTAGTCCAATGCGGTGCAAAATCCCGAGCCCGGGCGCGCCTGCGCACACCCGCGGCCACCGCTTGCCTGGCAAACAATTTCCCTTGCAAAGCAGGCTGCGCGCAGCGCAGGCTCTTCCGAGCAGGGAGGGGAGTTCAGGCTCGGATCTCTGCGCCTGTAGAGCATCTGGGAAGGGGTGAGCCGGGGGCTGTTCACCGTGTGCCGCGGCCGCAACGGGGCTGAACAGCCTGTACGCACCCCTCCCCTACACACAGCAGCGCGGTCGCATCCCTCAACATGTTAAGGGAGCATTTTAACCCGAACCCGTCAGCATGCGCTCCCCCTCCCTCTCTCTTGCCGGATGTGAGCCGCTGCTTGGAGATGGAGGGAGAGCGAGGAGGCTCATTGGCAGGCAGCGTGCCTCTTCTCTTTGCACTAAAGGGGCGAAGTGCTCAGAGATCAGCAGCCGAGCTTTATTTACATTCAACCCACAGTCTCGCCGGATGATGGCATTAAGCAATATCGGGGCAATGAATGGGAGTCTTTCGAGCCACGCTTCTGAGCGTGGGTGGCCGAGGGAGGGTACCACTGCGTGTGAATACCGCATTAGCGAGCGTTTATTTTCTTAAATATTGTGCAAAGCGCCTTGAGACTAAAGATAGTTCTTTGCGTTCCGCGTCCTGCCCCAGTTCTCGATGACAGTCGTTAAACTGCCGTAACTCATAGAGGTCTAAAAGATTTTAAGTGCATGTTTATTGTTTTATATTTACTAGATAGCGCCTTAGGGACTTCATTTCGTATACAAGGAACGGCTGTTCTGTTTAATGAACAGAGAAGATATAGTGTCTGGCTTCTGAACTCTGACAGCTGAAACCTGCCTCATCGTTGGACTGTAGTGCTGTCAGGGCCCGGTCTTTCTGCCTGGAATTGGAGGTATAATCCTCTTCCTTTCCGAGTCGGTGCGCTGGCTTAGTTATTTATCGCTAAAGCCTCATAGAGGAACATACTCCACTTCCCCAAACCAGGCATTAAACATAACCGCACAAGAAAAACTATCAATGCCCGACCTGTTGAATGTCTTTATGTGATACTGCTAGCCAGGTCCTTCGGCGAGGCATGGTCCAATAGGCGGCACCCAGATCAGCTGAAGGAAGCGTACAGGACCAAGGACAGCACTTCGACCCGTTTGCCTGGCCCTGGGACGCCTGTCACCTCATAGTTCAATGAGGTGATGGCCTGATGTGTCAAATAGTACGACGAGGGGCTGGTAGCCGCCTAGTTCAGTCAGAGAAGCACAGCCCAGGGCAGGGTAGAGAAACGACCAGGACCATGGAGAGAGCCCGGCCCTGGGACACTGCTCCGTGCCTGAGTGAGATAATTCTTCCTTCTTTAACCGTGTGTCAAGCGGCACAAAGAGCACGTGTTAGCTTTCTAGTCTGGTCAGCTCAGCCCTTCCCAGGACGGATGGATGAAGTGAGCACGACTAAGGAGAGCTCCTCGTTGCGCAGGTACGGCTTGGAATGCTCCCTGCATAGAGCTACAGTGATATGGCGCTGCTTTATTTGACATTATGTCATGAGCCTGCTAACGGCCCCAATTAACGAAACACACTCGGAATTTCCTGTTGATGCAATTTGCCACCTGAAGCTAGTTTCCAATGTCTTAACTTGTTTTTTTATTGTTTTTTTTAGCGGAGCCTAATGAATTCAAGCAATACTTTTCTTTAGCGAGTTGCATGTCCAACGTTCGTTCCACCGGTCATCATTTAAACATATCCCAGTTTCCAAAACCGATTAACAGCAGCTTTATCTCATAGACATTTTAATAGTTCTTCAACTAGAACTTCTTATGCGATACCTCCTTGACGTAATCTAACAAGGGAGTAGACACTTGCCTGCGCACTTCAAGTGCGGGGAAAGATTTGCTTTAACGTACACGTTTATTGTCAATTATAAAACCTATTAGTGGGGATACGCGTTATAGCACCCTAAAACATGACGAGGCTTATCCACTGTAGCTCCACAGGATGTTAGCAAGCCACGTCACTACTGTGCTGAAAAACAGTGCCAGTCTATCCCTGAACAATATGTTTTGATGCATTTATTTAAAAAATATAGCTTAACGGAGGGTTTTAGCCTGTCGTGCCTGATTCTTACTGGGCCATTGTAAAGTGTCGTGCCACAAGCACACTACATATAGGCTTCACTCACCAGTTTCAAAAGATTATCTCGTGCAGTTGCTGAATAAGTTTGCACTTCACCGTAATGCCGTGTAAATTGGTTGTCGAACACAGATATGAGCAGTGACCTCTTTTACTTTTCGATGCTTGGAAACCCATTGAAGGCTCTACAGAAGCACAGTAACCATGAAATACTGGGCCAGATGTAGGAAACAGCTTGCGACTCGCTAACGGCAAAAATTGCCGTTTGCGACTCGCAAACCGGAGTTTCCTATGCAGAAATGCAAATGCTTTCCGCAAAGGGGTGTTCCCTTCCTATTGGCGACTCACAGTGGGATGCAATTCCATTTGCGACCGCATACGCAAATGGAGTCGCAGTTACCATCCACTTGAAGTGGATGGTAACCCACTCGCAAATTGGAAGGGGTCCCCATGGGACCCCTTCCCCTTTGTGAATGGACCCCAAAATATTTTTTCAGGGCAGGTAGTGGTCCTAGGGACCACTACCTGCCCTGAAAAAATTCCGAAACAAAAGGTTTCGGATTTTTTTTTAAGTGCAGCTCGTTTTCCTTTAAGGAAAACGGGCTACACTTAAAAAAAAAAAATACTGCTTTATTGACAAGCAGTCACGGACATGGAGGTCTGCTGACTACAGCAGGCCTCCATGTTAGTGAGTGCCCATAGTCGCTATGGGGCCGCAATTTGCGACCCACCTCATTAATATTAATGAGGTGGGTCTTTGCAACCCCATAGCGACTCACAGACGGTGTCTGAGACACCGTTCTGCATATGGTTTTGCGAGTCGGAAATTGCGAGTCGCTCGGAGTCGCAATTTCCGAGTCGCAAAACCAAGTTTTGCTACATCTGGCCCTCTATTTCCTGATGAGCATTTATTAGTATGGTTGCAGGGTTTATGACTGTTCCAGATAGAAGTGCCACGTCCAGCTACTCTCAAACCCGAGGGAACGGCGTACCCACGTCCAGCATATGGTGGCCCTATAGTAAATCATGCATAGTACTTGCCAGGGTAATCACAACACAGTACCGCTAAAACGAGAGGAACCGTCTGCAATAACGTTGGGGAGATGCAAGCAACGCCTTTATGCTCCTGATAAACGGATGGCACTTAGTTTAGAGTTTAGCAATGCACAGGAACTACCAAAATGGCGCATTTCACGTCTGCATCCGTAACTTACCGTCCGCTGTGTTGTTGCTGTATTGAGAATCTGGAGCAATGACAAGTGGATCTCCGACCTCCGGCTGCCACATTCTTACTCTGCCATTGAAGTTACAGCAAAGAAAATCTGTGATGGGCTGATAAAAAACTTATACCCCAACCACTACATTTAGAGTTCAACATAGGCTGGCAGACCCGTGGAGGTAAATACTCACACATGGCTGGCAGACCCGTGGAGGTAAATACTCCACACATTCAATGGAGGAAAAATTACAAAGGCCCAAATCCAGCCCATACCTACAACACAAGCATGATGCAGAAACTTGATGCCCGTGCTGCTGCAAACACTGCGAAGGCATCCTAGAAAGGTTACAGGCCAGCTGGCAGTCGCTGTTCAATAAAAAGAATAGGAAGGCACACCACAGCATTACAAATACATGATTACGTCAGGTTTCTTTGTTTTTCTAAACTACCTAAAACATGGTCCAGAAATTAGAATGCGTTTCCTAAAACACCATACTAATTAAAGGGGACCGTTTTTGCCACACCTGTGTTCATGTCACCTTGTGAAACGTGTCTCCTCGCTGCCCTTGCACAGAGTGGTTTGACCAGGCAAAAATTCATGATAAAATAACAAAGTGCACTTGAAATGTCGAGGTATAACAGCTTTTGAACATAAAGTGCGAACGTGTGAACAATGTACTGCACACAAAAATAGTTCACACCTGTAAGGAAACCCAAATGTCTCCTCTATCCTCTTCATCTCTTCGTCTGTAATAAGGCATGCCACATCGTTCATTCTCAACATAAACAACACATGCCAACTTTAACATTTACACCTTGTATCATGATTTGCTGGCGTGTCGGCACTATTGGTAATAGTGTAAGTCAGGCGAAGAAGGTGGCGGATGCCAGAGAGTGCTTTCACATCTGCAAAGCGTACGTCAATAGTGAAATCCGAGCGAAGTCATAAAATTTAAACAATATGGTGTTGGGTGCCAGGCTAGCCCTAACACCTGCCACCACAGGTGTCGGAGGGCCACACACTGGAGTGGGTGGTTGCCTAAATATTGAAAGAAGAGTGGCCAGGGCACACCAATAGCATGAATCCTGATAATGTTCAAGAATAAATAGAAAGTTCGTTCTTGGAAGATGATGTGTAGATATTTATTATAAGTGCAGGTAGAAAGTAGAAATCTCAATCAAAAGACTGCGTTGTACAAAATGACCATGTGTCCAGAGCAGCCAGATGGTGATAAATGGTCAAAGTTACAATAGGATGTTCGATTGTAACAATAAGTCCTTACAGCAAAACATCCAACACGTGTTTCATCTTCAAGACTTTGTCAAGGCTTCAGATGTATATAAAACATTATATGTAAACACGAAAGGTACATAGATCAAGCTGCAGGTTGTCATGAGTCCTTGGGAGAAATCAAATAGTATAGGCAAATGATGGCCATGATAAGCCTCAAGTATTTATGGAGCGAATAAACCCGTGCCGTGCGCGTCGGGGTTTTGGCAGAGCTTTCACTCCATAGGTAACCAGTAGGTCTGGATTGAATTTTTTTTTCACACATGAAATGAAGTGACTCCGAAATGTTATATGTGAAAAAAAACATGTTTACTTCTGCCAAAATGCATAGCACAGAACAGTTCTATAAATGCAGCAATGTACATAACAGCAGGGACAGCAGGAAACTGTGAAAAACAAGGGAACCACTAAAAACAAAGCTTTCCCAACTGGCTGCTTCTGAATAATGAACTCTCAGGTTTAGGAGTGGCCAAGAATTATCAATCTATGATACTAATCACAAGTTGGAAGCTTCTACTAAATAGCAGGTATCCAGTGCAGTCTGTGTTGTTACCAAATGCACAGCCAGCTGCCTCTGGCATGTGTGAGGTCTAGGACTGAAAATGAAATCATGTTGAAGGGTAAACGTTGATTTGGAGATCATGATGGTCACATTACTGGCAGAGTTTGTTTGTCAAAAATGATGATGTTGATGTTGAAAATGACATTTAACCGCATGTCACACATACTGGTTCTCTTTCCTGCCTTTCAAAGCATAATAGAAAAAGGCTACTGCATCTGGCGAAATAACTGAAGTAAAACTGTGGGTCCACACCAAAACGCGCAATAACCACATACCTAATGTATGGACAACACAAATGTGCATTTTTTTGGTCAATATAATTTGTAGGGATTAAACAAAAATTAATACACCCTCGTATTTGGGAGGAGGGGGGCAGGGTGTGAGTGAGGGGATCGAAGGAGGGGAAACAATGAGAGGCATGAGGTACGAAAAGTCCTGCCAATCCTGTGCCTGTAGACTTAGCTTGCATTGCCACTTTGTTCTTGTTTGTCCATTTTTTCTTTGGGGTACAAGTTATTGGGGGAGAGGGAGTCAGAAGGTCTAAAAGAATGGAGGGGAGGGGCAAACAACAAGAAATTCTAGGTGTGTAGACTGCCCGGGCAAGGACTGGGGAAGTTTCCCTGGAGTCAACAGCTCCTCAAGACCTCCTATGCTGGGCAGTCTATACAGAACAATGCCGGTCAGGACTTGGAACATTCTGACCATTTTCTGATCCACATCCTGAAGGCAAGCCATCACTGCTGTCTGCCCAGCACACAGCTCCACAAAACGTTCATCGGTTTCTTGGAAACAAGAGTGGTGGCACAAGAGCAGTAGGAAAGGTGGCTGTGGCAAATGAGACCCTGGCACTTTGTCTTCTGGTTGAGGGCCACTTTCGTCTTGGGGTTGCAGGACAGACAGTGGAGGTGGTAGCTCCTGGAGAAAATGTAGCAGTATCAGCCACATTCCCACCAAATGTGCCACTAGGTTCCTGAGTGACACCCGTACCTCATTCTGATTCCTGTAGCATTAGTGAAGCGGATAGGGTGCGACTGGTATGGAAGATTGATTGTATACAGTGAAGAACACTCACTATATTTGATAAAGGAGGTGGCTGGATGTGCTCATGAAACATATGGTAGGCTTGAAGATTTAGCGTGATATAGATAAGATTTAGCAGAATAGTGTGATATTGATTTATAAAGAAGGAAATGTTCACATGGGAATTATAGAATGAATGGCTATAATTGAAACTGAGGTCAATGGAATGGGTTTATTAACCCAATGATCACATATCAGGGAATTCAATAATTTTATAAAGGATTGGGCAGATGTCAGGAAATACAAGGATAAATGAAAAAAAGTAATGCAGTAAGAGATAAAACAAGAATTCAGAAGCAGTGAGCATGACCATGAGTGAACCTGAATTGAAAATGGTTGTGACTGATTTCCCTTTGCAATAAATGTGTGGAAGGGCATATTGCACGTTCCTTGGACTAGATCTAATCTCTTTGCATTCACAACAAACCTTCCAAAGATTAGGGGGGAACCAGATAAATGGTACATGGAGATGGAGTGATTAGTGATGATTTCAAAGTTCTTTAGGTAGATTTGGATACATTGTTTGAAATTATTGTTGAGGAAGATTCCTGGGCTGAATACAAGGCAGTTGTAACATGGCCAACAGAGGAACCTGAAAGAACTATTCCTCAAAATGGTCCAGCTCTTGCTTGATGGAAAAGTACAAGGAAGTAACTGCACATTGTTGGAGATTTGTCCTTTTTGCAGAGTCACTCCATAATTTCGCCTTCTCTCTGCTGAACCTGTTTTTTCTAGCTTTAGGACTTTGTGCAATTTACCTCTGCCAAGGAGAGGAAAAGCGCCTATGCTTCCACTTCTAAATATAAGTAAACTGGCATACACCAAGTTGGCACATTTAATTTACATATATAACCCTTGTATATGATACTACCTGTGCCAAGGGCTTGTACATTAAATGCTACAAGTGTGGTGCAATACAAATTGTGCCTGCGACTGCAGTACCACTGTAAAACATGAGTCCAGGTCTTTCACTATAGCCTGTGTGTGCAGTTTTAAACTACCATTTCAAGCTGGCAAAAGGCCTAACCATCCTTTTTAATACCTATATATCACCCTGAAGTTAGGATCTAAGGGCCATATGTACGAACACATTTTCCCATAGACACAGAATGGGCAAAACGGCTTGCTACATCTGGCCCTAAATTCCCATTGGGTAGGGTGACTGGTATTTAAAAAGTAGGATATGTATATTTAATGTTTTATGTGTTCTGGCAGTAAAAATTCTCCAGTCATTTTTTCACTGTGGTAAGGCAGACCTAATACACTAATACTGATTTACCTTATGCCACTTAACACGTGCTAAATTCAGTTTGGGAGCATCTAGAAACATATTTCAAAGGCTCACTTTAACAGTAATTTAAAATCCAACCTAATGGCAACGTTGGATTTTATATTACTACTTTGAAAATGACAAAGTTATAAAGTTGTCATTTTCCTGGCTAAGCCAAATGTGCCTTTCTGCCAGTGTCCAATGTCACCTGACTGTTAATGGCTCTCCTGTGATGTTATGTGTATTCCTCATAAACAGAGGACAAAAGGCTTGGCTTGTAGAGGTGTTTTTACTCCTTGAGCAAAATGGTCTGTGGGGTTATACCAGCACCTTCCAGAGCTACAAAGAGTATTTACCCTGTTAATGTCAAATAAAGCTCATACCCAGGCCTGCCTTCCATTGTCTTCTTAGTCAGCTTGGCTGCAAACATAGTCTATGGTGGGATGGGAGGGAGAAACTGCCCCAGAACTGGTTTGGAGTGACCACAAAGTAAAGTTTGCCCACTATCATAGCTACAACTCTGAGTGGGCATGGAGAGCTGACTGGGGAAAGGAAGAATCCGCCTTTTGGATTTAAGTAGAGAAGGGCGCTGTGTGTTAGTATACAGTAAACAAAAACAGGAAGTGCTGTAAAAATGGGTAGGGTCATCCCTGGAAACTTTTGCTCCCTTGGTTAGGGAGTGGATAGACTTTTACCCATCCATAGCCTGGCATTGGCCACATACGTGGCATCCTCAGTGTCCCCCAGAGAACACTCCTGAATCTGGGAAGACTCAAAAGAAGGACTGTCTTGCTGTCTAAAACCTGAAGGGAGAATGGACCAGCTTGCCTTTAACCCAGGACTCCACAAGGGACTCCAAAGGACAGTCTTCTGACTGTCAGTGTCAACTACAGGGATACAATAAAGTTCCAAAAGCCTTTCCTGATTCTCTGCTGACTAGACCAAAGTGTACCTGACCTGGGCCCCTCTGCTGGCCTCTGTGGAGTGAGTACTGACTCCATGTGCTGTCCGCAACATCCTGGTCCCTTAACTGGAGTCAGAGTGCACGTCTCTCTTCCTAACTGAAGAATGTGATGCAGAGCTCTGCAGAGCCATGCAGCTCCTAACTGAACATTCGCTGGATCTGATGCATAGCAAAGCAGAGCCCTGCGGAGGCTGTGCCACACAGTTCCTAATTGAAATCTTCTTGGAACACAACACAGAGTTATACAGAGCCACACAGTTCCTAATTGAAAGCTGACCAGTTCAGATGCAGAGCTTCCACAGAGCTGCCGATTGAAAGCTTCACCAGATCTGACACAGAGCCGCTTGGCACAGCTTCTGCCTTAAAGATTCACTGGATCTGACGAAGAGGTACAGAGAGCTCCAGATAGTAGAGGCGAACAGTCCCCATACTCACATCAGAAGGTAAAAACGTGCTGCAGGACAAACCTGGTCCTTTATCTAGGTTGCTCTCCATTGTGGGCAGCTTGAATTTATGACTTTGTCTTGCTCCAGCACAAAGAGATACTTTCACATGTCTGGGCACTATTTTTACCTAAAACTTTGAAATCTCCTACCTCGGGTTCTGCCTTTTGGATGTTTGTGTTTTGGTGGTATCTTACTTATTAAAATGTACTCTATTTAAATTGATTTGGGTTTTTCGTCTGTGCTGTTTCTATGTTATTACTGTAGGAGTACTGCCTAAATACTTTATACACTACCTCTAAGTTAAGCCTGTCTGCTTTGTGCCAAGCTAGCTGAGGATTAAGCACAGGTTCATTTAAAGACGTTAGTGGGTCATCTTGACAAGGATTTTGAATATTTGAGGGGGGGGGTCTCTCCCCTCAACTATTAACCCAATCTCTTGCACATATTTAAAGCAAAAGGTGATAGAGAAAGAGGTGAATTGATCAAACATTATGAAGACTACACAGAAGCCAAAAGAATCAGTGCATGCTTACTATGAAAAACTAATGCAGATTTTAGAAAGCACAGATGAGTTGAGAATCCGGTATAAGAAGGCTTTTGTAATTTCATGTCAGGCTTTGTGTTAGGACTGCGTCCAGAACTGAGTTCTTATACACAGCAGAGTGTGATTTGTTGGCAGGCTAAGAGTATTGATGAAACATTCAAATACGTTAAGTACTGCAGTGATTGCTTTGATGGGAAGCAGAGAAAGCTGAAGGAAAAATTAATGGCTGCACAGGCAAAGTATTTTCAGAAAGGTGCTACAAATCATGTTGTAGTTTGGGGTTTTCACTCAGGGTGTGTTGATGGTGCAAATTCTGATGCAAATCTGAATATGCAATGGGTAGGTATGCAGATGACAAAGGATATAAATGTGGTTCTTCAGGGTAGAGGTAGTGTATTTGTGAATAATTCCAATGGGATGAATGAGAACATTAACATGCTTAGCTCAGTCATTGCTGTTGGACCCTTGACATGGGAAATGGAAAATTGGCGAGACCCCAAATCAGATTCAATATTATTTTGTTCCTCAAATGCAGCAGAATACAAAAAAGATGCAGAATGAGATTCAGCCAGATGCCCGAGCTCTAGTAACTTGAGTGCATAACTTACAGAATCAAAGACGGTTCAATTGGCATCCCACTAGCTAGATTTAAGAAAATGATTTGGAAAGTCTGCAAATGCTGTGTAACTCCGTGTAGATGCAGTACATTGATTACCTGATGGTCATATCTAAAACAAAAGAAGACTGCAAGTTGGATACAATTGCACTCTTGAACCATCATGGAGAAAATGGGCATACATTTTAGGCCACAAAAGGCAGTATTGTCTAAAATAAGTTATCTATTTGGGGCATCACATTGTGAAAGGTTCAAGAATAATATTTAAAGAACACATTTTTGCAATCCTGAGAATGAATCCACGGACTATGCAAAGAAAAGTAAGAATGTTTCATGGAAGGTAGCTATTGTAGATAGTTGATTCCAAACGTTTGCATAATTGTCAAGCTTTTACTAAGACTTACTCACAATGATGTAAATTATCTGGTGCCATTTAATGCCCAATGCATTAATCTTTTCCTCAAGCTCAGAGAAAATCTCTGCAGTGCACATGTCCTAGGAATTTAAAATTATGAAAAAGATTTTTAATTGTTCTGCCATGAGAGAGAAGGATGTGCATTGTCAGTTTTGACCCAAAAACATGATGCAGTGAAACACCCTGTAGCTTACTTCTCTGTTACATTAGACCCACTTGCTTGATGGCTAAAATTGGTAGTAGCAGTTTATACTACAGTTGAACAAAGTGAGAGGATTGTGATGGGTTATGCACTTATGTTGTTTCCTCATTCAGTCACTGTTTTGACTACTTGTACTCAAACTCAGCATCTAACAAATATCGACTAACCAAGTATGAGCAGACAATGTTAGCATCCAACATTTCAATTAGAAAATGCAATACCCTGAGCCCTGCAACGCTTTTGCCAATTGCAAGTGGCGATGGTGAGGATGATGAAGATTGTTATCACAGTTGCATTATGCAATCAAGTTGCACCCCAAACTAAAAACAGACACACAAGATGTTCCACATGAACTGGCTGATCAGATTCTAATTGTGAAGGTTTTTGTCTGAGATATCATCACAGAACTTTGAGAGCAGATGCAGTCCGCACTTTATCGAATATTATGGAAGCATAATATTTATGCAATGTAACTTCTGCACAAATAGAAGAACTGATTGCATTAATGTGAGCATGTTGCTTAGACAATGGATTGAAGTATCACAATTTACACTGACATCCAGTATGGGTTTAGTGAGGCCCACAATTTCAGACAATTGTGGTCACAATCAGGTGTTATAGCATCCTCTGGTGACATTGCTGTGTGGTCAGGCTCTTCAACAAAGACTGGTATAAGACATCCTTTAGAAATGTAGTTGAACGTTTGAATCAGTTTTGTATTACCTACAAACAAATGAATGCAGGGAAGAGAATGCTAGTGAGTATGAGTCATGTACGAAAATCAGAAAGTCCTTTCACAAGAGTTCAAATTAAATTTGATGAGGTTTGATGAGATTCATGTTTGCAGTGGCCTCAGATATATTCTAAATGTTGACTGTTAATTTTTCAAATGGGTCGAAGCCTACCTGACTAGGTGACACAACAGTATGATAGGGGCCACGCTAGTACTGAAAATGTTGAGCCCTAAATTTGGTACACTAAATTGTCTAAAGGCAGATAAAGGTAGTCACTTTAATAATGAAATCTTGAAGGTACTGTGCACAACCTTACAAAATGTGCAATTGTTCTATTGAAGTTACAGTCCAGAAGCATCAAGAGATGTAGAAAGAGTCAATGGCGCTCTGTAATGTAAATTGGCAAAGTTCCTGCCTTGACTTATCTAAAAGGGTGAGATGCACTTCCAGTAGTGCTCATGAGTCTCAGGATTACACCAGATAAGAAGAAGGGTCTTTACCCATACAAGGTGTAGATGAGGAGGGCCATGAGAATTCCTTCAATCCTGTCAGCTTCACTTTTATCTGTAAGTGATTACATTGTGCTAATTACTGTAAAGACTTGGCTGATGTTGTATGCTCGATCTCTCATCAGGTGAGCTTGGGAACACTATCAACAAAAGAAGAACTATGTAAAACTCTCCAGCCTGGATGTTGGGGGATCGTGAAAAAGCACATTCATAAATCTCACCTGGAGCCAAGATGGAAAGTCCCTTATGAGGCGATCCTTGTGACTAACACTGCTGTGAAATGTGGAGGCTTGCCATAGTGGGTCTGTGCATCTCACACAAAGAGAGTGAAGACTGCTGATGAAGAAGTGGTGACAACAACCACTAAATCACAGAGTCAAGTTTTAGCTTGTTGAATGCATTCAGAGTGGGGTGATGAATATCAGACTCTAGATTGAGTTCCTTTCCATGAACAGCAACAAGAGCCTCAGGGAGTAAAGCTGACAATCTGAGTCTCAAAAATCCAGAAAGGAAATCAGTTTGCAATTGAAAGAGAAAATCAAACAGATCCAGACAAAAACAAGAGCAAAGTGGGAAGGCAAGAAGAAACAGTAGTAGTCATAAGTATGTGATCTGACAAATTGCCATTTTGTTTCTGGAGATGACCCACTATGAACGATTGTTTATTAAAGAAAAATAGATTTCTTCTTTTGATTCAGCAAAATTACTGTGCACAGTATTTCATACATAGAGCCTGTTTTTCTTTGTACCTTAGGTATCCAGTCAAAGATCATAGGGTTGCTTTTTCTGGATTATACTGAAAATACGTATGAACTGAGCATATAAACCATGTCACGAATCAATACTGTGCCCTATGCATGTTGGGTATGTCTCTATATCCTCATGTCATTCCTTCTACTATGGCGCCTTTCCATCTAGGAAGCTCCATGACTCCCCATCCCATTGGGCCTGAAGCATTGACTCTCCTGAGTGTGTTGCTATGCAAGTTTCATTTAGTTTGCACCTGTAGGCATTACGTGTCCTATTAGGATAGGGATGATTCCACTGTAACCCATTAGGATGTATCATCATGCACTTGGTTTCCTTTGTAATAATTGTTGTCAATTACTGTTTGCACCTGCTGCCTATTAACCCATACCCATTTTTATGTAAAACATGATTCTTCCCAGGTTCCTTTGGAAGCCTACATGGGAGATATGTGCCCTTCTAGAACACTTTGCGCTTACAGTATAAATACCCCATCTGAACTTGCATAAGGCTTGGCCTTGTACCTGTATCCAGACCCATACAAGTCTCCATCAAGTCCTGTGCAAGCAGATTCCATGCACTCTCCTCTGCAGTTGCCTAGATCTATCATGCTCCTGTTCAGTGCAAGCTTCATCTCTCCATTCATCTCCTGAGTAGCCCGGACCACTTTGTTTCTGTACCATCTGCCCAGTCTTACAGGTCCGATGTTATAGTCTTACAGGTCCTTTCCCATGACTCCGAGATACTGACTCCTGAAATCCCTCAGAGTCTCTCCTTCATGAGTTACAATTCCTCCTCTTCTTGACTTCTAGCAACGACCAGCCTGCTACCTCTGAACTCCTGTATAGTAATTCCCAGGTTAAGTACCTGTTTCCAGGTTAGTAGGTACTAATCTTTAATAGTTTTTGCAGACCTGTCTGCTATCTCCGTGCTTCTGCCATTGGACTCTTTCTCTGAATCTTTGTTTTTTGAACTGTTGGCCATAGGCCAGAGACTGTGTCCTGAATCAGCCTGGAGCTCAAATTTTGAACTGACTCTAATAGTGTTTTCTGACATATTTTGGGAGTGTTTAATACTCCAACCTCGAGCTGAGAGTTAAAGTGCTTTCTAGTATAACCTTGGAAGTGCCCGCAACTCCCTCCTGTGCTTCAGCAGTAACCATGTATCTAATTGTTTGAGAGTGTCTTTTACTCCAATCCATGTTCCTAGTACAAACTTGGAAATTTCAACGACTCCAATCTTGTGTCTCGATGCAACTTTGTTACATTGTCGTATTTTCAAGTGTTATTGAATGTACAGAATTTAAGCCTGGGAGTTTAGATAACTCCAACCTTGTATCAATAACACTTCTATTTCATTTGAATGTACATTGCCAAACCCTGAGCTATGTGCAGAGCAAAACCTTGGGAAATCCGGTGTCCCAACCTTGTGTCCTAATGTACATAATCATGTCCTGACTTATTTGTTAAACACAACCTTGGGAAAGCTGGTATCCCACCCTTGTGTTCATCAAGCCTTGCTTCAAGTTTACATACTTTGAATGTAATTCAATTCTGATAGTAGCCTCATCTCAAACATACCGTGAGAGATATTTAACTTCCAACCTATGTGTTCACCAAAACCTGTTTTTTAATATACATGTGAATGTCTCTCATTTCAAAGATGTGTATTGAGTGCTATTTTTGGGGGTCCTTTAATTTCAATCTATATTCTGAGTTTTCTGTTGAGTGACTTAACTCTACCTAGTGCTTTCAGTTCTTCTTCGAGAGTTCCAGAAGATTTTTTCTGGAAGTGTCTGTTTCATCTGCTCCTATGTATGATTATTTAACAAATCTGTAAGTGTGACATATCGAAAGTCTAATTTTGTAAACTGAGTAGGTAATAAATGCACTTTTGGTAATTGCCCTTTCCTTGTAGTTTTCAGTGCATTGCTTTTTCACGATAAGCAGAAGTTCAAACTTGCAAATCTCCGCCTATGATTAATCAGAAGGCCAAGAAGTTCAACCCCATTAGCAGTGTATTGCCCTTGCGGAGCAGAGAAAGAATCGCTGTTTTTCTCATTTGTTATTTTGTCCCTTCGCCCTTTCCCCCTTTCCTCCTTCTAGAAGTTGTTGGATACTAGGAGTTCTATCACTGGACCCAACTTCTTCTAGATTTGGGAGTGGGGGCTTAGCATCAGCTCCAGTATCATCCCCACGTTTGGAAGCAGGTGAGTGCGTGACAAATTAAATATTTTAAAAAAGTTGAAGTAATTGAAGTTTTGATTTTGATTTTGTACGCTAGATTATATAATTAGGTTTTTGTTTATTTTTGTAGGAGAAGTATGTGAATTAGTAAGCTTAGGTGCTGCAAACTTTTGAGCATACTTTCAATAATTATAGCAATTATAATTTAGTGGCCTCCGGTTATACTTAATTTCACCAGTTGAACGTCTCTCCACAAGTAGAGAATAGACAATTAACCATTACACATGACAGTATAATATACTTAAGATTAAAGCATAGTGATGCATCTATAGGCATTGTACATCACCAATGTCAATGTTCATTTGGGACAGCTTCCTGAAACTGAAAAGCTAAAATCTATTTCTAATCACTTGAGACCAATTAAGCAACAACAGATTAACCTAAAATTTAATATGACTAAAAATGATTGTGTGTGTAAGTGGAAAGTGGAGGAGTATGAGTTTCTTAATGCAATAAAAGAAGAGTAAAGATCATTAGAAAGTAGGAAGACACAAAGGAAATTAATTTGAAGGCAGTAGGAAAAGAGATAAAAATCAAGAATTCAATTGGGAATAGAGCACATGAGAAAAGGAGTAATGTGCATGGTAGGTGAAATAATGCACCAATAGAAATGGTTTACAAAAGTGAGTGTTAGAAATGGGGTCTTTGGTTGTCAGTCAGGTTACCCCTGTCCAAGCAAGGACCCTCACTCTAGTCAGAGTAAAAGAGAATCACCCTCAGCTAACCCCCGGTCACCACCTTGGTAGCTTGGCACGAGCAGCAGGCTTAACTTCCGAGTGCTAGGTGCAAAGTATTTGTACAAACACACACAGTAATTCAATAAAATCACTACAAAATGACACAACACAGGTTTAGAAAAATAGAAAATATTTATCTAAACAAAACAAGACCAAAATGACAAAACTCCACAATACACAAGTTATCACTAAAAATGCATAAAGAGTCATCATGTAATTTTAAGCACAACGCTAACGCTGTTAGCGTGAAAATGTACCTTGGGAGCATCCAAAAATAACCCTGCACGGGCGAGTGTGCATCAAAAAGGGTTTGCGATACGTCGATTTCACTCACAAGTGAGACCTTGCGTCATTTCTCCTTTAATCAGGTCAGCTTGCGTTATTTCTTCTCTCCGCAGGAGAGTGATGCGTCGATACGGTCAGCACTCTCGGGTCCAGGCAGGCCTTGCTTCGTTTTTACATGCCCAGTTGTATTTGTGCCAGAAATTCAGCCGCACAATGATCCGAAAACCACGCAGTGCGGGTTGTGATCTCACTGGTCCCTGTCAGCGATGATGCGGGTCGTTTCTCCAGCCGCGGGTGTCGATCTTCTGGTCGCGTTGCAGTCAAGTGATCTTTTCCCCGCACGGCGGTCAGTGCGTAGATTTCTCACTCTTGGTCTGCCAGCTTCTCTTCTCAGGGCCCCAGGAACTGGATGGGCACCACATGGCAGAGTAGGAGTATCTCCAGAGGCTCCAGGTGCTGGCAGAGAGAAGTCTTTGCTGTCCCTGAGACTTCAAACGACAGGAAGCAAGCTCTAAATCAAGCCCTTGGAGAATTCTTCACAAGAAGGAAGGCAACACAAAGTCCAGTCTTTGTCCTCTAGCACAGGCAGAAGCAACAACTGCAGGATAGCTCCACAAAGCACAGTCACAGGCAGGGCAGCTCTTCTTCCTCAGCTCTTCAGCTCTTCTCCAGGGAGAGGTTCCTCTTGGTTTCCAGAAGTTTTCTAAAGTCTGTAGTTTTGAGTGCCCTTCTTATACCCATTTTTGTTTGTGAAATCCTGCCTTGCCCAGACCAGGCCCGAGACACACACCAGGGGGTTGGAGACTGCATCAAAGCCCTTTCAGGTGTGAGTGACCACTCCTCCCCTCCCTCCTAGCACATATTGCTCATCAGGAAATGCAGGCTACACCCCAGCTCCCTTTGTGTCACTGTCCAGTGAGAGGTGCAACCAGCCCAACTGTCAAACTGACCCAGACAGGGAATCCACAAACAGGCAGAGTCACAGAAATGGTTTAAGCAAGAAAATGCTCCCTTTCTAAAAGTGGCATTTTCAAACACACAATCTTAAAATCAACTTTACTAAAAGGTGTATTTTTAAATGTGAGCTCAGAGACCAGGTCTATCCGCTTCCAAACGGAATCTACACTTTAATCATATTTAAAGGTATCCCCCAGGTTAACCTATGAAAGGGACAGGCCTTGCAACAGCAAAAAATGAATTTAGCAGTATTTCACTGTCAGGACATATAAAACACATTACAATATGTCCTACCTTAACCATACACTGCACCCTGCCATTGGAGCTACCTAGGGCCTACCTTAGGGGTATATTACATGTAAGAAAAGGGAAGGTTTAGGCCTGGCAAGTGGGTACACTTGCCAAGTCGAATTTACAGTTTAAAACTGCACACACAGACACTGCAGTGGCAGGTCTGAGCCATGTTTACAGAGCTACTAATGTGGGTGGCACAACCAGTGCTGCAGGCCCACTAGTAGCATTTGACTTACAGGCCCTGGGCACCTCTAGTGCACTGTACGAGGGACTTACTAGTAAATCAAATATGCCAATCATGGATGAACCAATTACATACACATTTTGTGTAGGAGCACTTACACTTTAGCACTGGTTAGCAGTGGTAAAGTGCCCAGATTAACAAAAACAGCAAAATCAGAGTCCAGCACACATCAACAACCTGGGAAACAGAGACAAAGGTTAAGGGAGACAACGCCAAGGATGACAAGTCTAACAGTAAGTGTTAACACAGTTATTTGGTTGATGACGTGTTGACTGGAGATGAACCAATATTTAGAGAAATGTATTATGTGGGTGGGAAAACTGCTTACTTTAATCTACTACATAATTATGTGGGAAGTTGTTATTTTGCCTTTGTTTTTCCTTGGGTTTAACATGCGGATAGTGTTAGAAGTCAGGTTGTTGGCTGACTGAGGTTGCAGGATGAACCACAAAAAGTCACTAAATTACCAGTGATGAGTTCTGATTTGCTTAACACAAACTTCAGTCAGGCTTAAGAAGCAATGTGTAAAGTATTTATGCAGCACACAAGCAGCAATAAAGTGAAAATACAACACAAGAATAATCCCAAACCAATTTCGAAAAAGTGTAAATTTAATAAATTATTTGATACTAAAACAACAAAAAGCAAATCAGTAGACCTGGAGTTATAAATCTTTATAGTTTTTAGTGAAAGCTAACAACTAAAAGATGAAAGTGCCAACCATAGACATTTAATCACCCAAGACTGGGTCTAAGTTGAAAAATATGGCAGACTGCAATGGAATATGGTTCAGATACAAAAAGCGGATTGGGACCGGTCAGCGTTTACCTTCGGGTTACAAGAAATTCAGAGAAAAAGTGTATGAGAAAGTAAAGTTCAGCGGGACAAGGCTGCAGAAGGAGATCGAGGAGGGAGCCTTGTGTCATCTGATAGCCTTGTGCTAAAGCTGGAAACCCATTGGAGAAGCACCCCTCAAAAGGATTTGCTGCTGCGAAGAAGAACATAGTGGGAGAAGCCATGAAGTCAATCTGACCAGCGATGTGCCTACAGCAGATAGACAAGTGGGTTGGTCCCGGTTTCTACCTCGTTCTCAGAGAACATTCAGTCCAAAATTTGACTAAGGGCCTCATTATGAGTTTTGTGGTCAGATGAGCCAACCACCCTGCCCCATTATGACGTTTCCATTGGGCTGACTGGCGGAAACCTCCATATCTTGAGTTTTCTGCCAGTCAGTCCAGCCAAAACAGTGTGGGAGCATTGGCCTTGGCTCCACATGGAGCCGAAGCCAACGCCATTACACATTCTAGGTATTATAGTTGAAAGGACTATCCACCTGTTACAGACACACCATTGCTAATGACAGATGTGGCCATCAATTACACATTTTCTGTGTCATTATGGCAAGCTTTCACCATTGTCACTGTGACAATTTTCGATGGTGGACCCATCATGGAGGCTTATTGGCTCAACCATTATGGATGGCAGATTTCACAATCAATGACGGTAGTGGATGAGCTCAACATCGATAATGAGTGATTGAGTAATGGAATTTGCCAAACCACTGTACAACATCACCCAGTAGAAAATCTGTCACATAAACATTCAGGCCCATATTTATACTTTTTTAGAGCCGCAGTTGCGTCATTTTTTTATGCAAAACGCACACAAACTTACAAAATACAATTATATTTTGTATGTTTGCGCCGCTTTTGCGTCAAAAAGACCTCCTCCGTTGCTGCTGACCACAGTTGCTGCTGGAGACCATACCAGAGGATACTCTGGTTGAATACATTCAGTTGTATCATCCAGTGGACAGGCAGGTGATTACTTAGACATGAGATGTTGCACTTTGCCAATTATGTTGACGTAGGCATTTTATTGTTAATACCTACAGGTTACTCACAAGCTAATGGACAGTTCTCCCACTGCCAAAACGGTGGAGAAAAGGGTCTCCACCATTGCACACCAGATCTGGAGGCCAGATCACCATTGGTGAATCGTACAGCAGAACCGGGGTTCCACACCTGTTTTGGTTGAAAAATCTGTAATCTAAATTGGATCGTTACTACAGTGGCACTATTCAGATCAAATGTATAGCCACCACCCCACAGCAGAAGGATGAATACTCCACTGGCTTATAAATGAGGCTCTGTGTATTCCCATTTCTGGCAATATAGTGAGTTTTAGGTACATTTCCTAGATTGGGTCATTATTTCTTCACATGACCAGGTTGTTGTGACTGCCTGTATTTTGAGACCACACTTGGTGATGACACGTGCTTTCTTTGCTTTCTTTATCCACTGTGTTGAAAGTGCAATTGGTGGTCCCTCACCAAAGAAATCTACTGCATGAGGATCTACCAGGACTACAGCATGTATAGTAGAAAATGGAGTAAGGACCTCCACTGCTGTAGCAGGCTAAATTGTTTAATCTGTTGGGGAGGTACACCCAGCAATTAAAGATACAGCACACAATGACCTGACCCCCACAATGTGTCATATGTCTTTATTATACACATATCTGTGAGATATCTCTGTTAAGTGACATATGTGTGAGTTGAGCTATTCCATGGCACTTAGGAATGAACATTGGTATAATGTTGAGATAGTGGGACCTCATTGCATTTATGAGCAAGTAGAATGTCTGTATCGATGTATATACTTTGACCTATGCTCCATTGCCAAGATTTTCTTGTTGCTGTTACATGTTCACCTTATAACTTTAAATAAAGTTTAAAAAAAGATTGGATTGGGAGGAGAAGTGGTTAAAGTCACAAATGGCTACAAAAGAATAGATTATAGAGAAAGATATGTCTGGCGCGTGGCTCACGCCATGTGTAGGAGGATATAGCAGAGCGGTCCCTTTAAGTAGGTGGAGCGCGTAGCCTTTAAGACTGTGTGCTGCACTATGATGACTGCTCATCGTTCGGGAAGTTCCTGTGTTCGGACTTACCTGTATCCGGTTTGCCAATCTTGTGTACTCCATCCTCATGTTCCTCTGCATCCTCATCTCCTCCTTTTGCTCCTGCGTTCCTCTCCTCTTAAGAGTTGCTGTCGGACTCATTTGGGGGCGCAGCGGTTCCTTGTAGTTTGATCCTTCATCCTGGATGGTACCGTTCCCAGCACAAAAGAGTGTAAAGGAATACATTATGAAGAATGACAACCACTATGGAAGGGTAACATGCTTATTGCGCATTCTAAAGTAGCAAGTTGAATACTTATCTTATGTGGGGAAAAACAGTCTCTGCTGTTCCTATGTTGCTTCTGTGCCATGTACAATACAAATAAATTGGGAATGATAAGAGCTTTAAAGAACTCTTAATACTGCAGATGGTGGCATAAATACACATAATTTTAGAAGTAAGAACTATGTATATTGAGCATCTGTATCTCATGATGTTTGTGGCATACTCATCATTAATAGGACTCTGGGTGAGCAAGTATAAGACAGTGAATATAAGAGTATTCCTACTTGCCCACATGTATATAATTTGTCACTCATGGACTGTGAGAGAACCTATATGATTAGGTGTATTCTTGATGCATTATTGAATATACATAATTGTTGGTCTTTGGAAATTAACCTGTACATCAAGTGTTTATCAGGTCTTGCTTAGTATGCACTGTCATGATTATATGGACTCTGAATGAGTTATATAGCCTACATGTTACTAAGACTCCATAAAGGCAACGTTGTTTCTACTAGCTGAATGTGTTTAGGTGTTAGCAACATTTCTAGTACTCATTGGTATCAACTTCGTATATGGGTATTAGTAAAATTAACAGTGTAACTTTTATTTTTAGAACCAACAAGCAGGTCCTAAACACCACATCACCTTTAGCAGGAAAGGGAGAAGGCATACTAGGTAACTTCAAAGAATTATTGCATTTAAATAATTCTATCCGCTACAAGAAGTGTGCAATACCAAAAAAACCTGTTATTATTTTGCAGAAGCTGAACTAGGATAAGACTGCCTGAAGCAGTGAGTTGTCGCCTGGAGTCCATCAGCCATTGTCCCTTCATCCCAGTAGGTCAGGCCGATTCCTTCTTTTAGGATCTGCTTGGCCTGCAGGGAGGTCAGGAGCTTTCACCATGCCCATTCATCCCTGCAATCAGGTATGAACCTGATAAAATATTTAGAAATAGTATAAGCTTTTCCAGTTAGCATCCAGCAGTTGGTGAGGCAACCCTTTCAAAATGTATTTTAAAAGTCTGAGTCCTCATCCAGATGCTGGCAATCCATCATCTAGGACACGTTAGTGGAGCTTCACCACAGTTTCTCCACTAGGGTCAAAAAAATACACACACAGGGGTAAGAAGAAATATTCTTTGGACCAAGTTTGAGAAGATCTAGTGTATGAACTGTATGAATACCTAACTCTGGGTACTGATATTTGCCAATTTATTTAACAACTATTCTGAGAGAGTTTATCTGTAAAAGACATTTGGCTAACAGATGCTCCCTTGTTCAGTGAGGGTTTTCCTCTTCTCAAACTTCTGCTACACAGTGCTTTTGATGTGATCGATTGACAAAGTGGTTGAATTAGAGTACAAGTTCCCTCTACCCCCAAAATTGGAATGGGTGGTAAGTAGGATGGGCCAAAAACCTGATTACCAGTGATCCTTTGTGTCCCAAATAACCTACTCTTAGGCACCATCCATCATCAGGTATAGGAATGTTAACTTCACTGGTTGCAAACCGGGGCGGGGTTTCACATTTGACAGTTTACTTTTGACTCTGGAATATTCTTGAATGTTCTGTGACAATTAAAATACACTGATGGGTTAAGAGATTTTGACTTTGACAACTTTCTAGGAACATCAAGATCAGGCACATATATTGGTACTCCAAACAGTACTTTATATGGGATGTGACCATCTAATAACCCTACAGGCAAAGTATTTAGTGCTCGGGGCACTCTATATACATAATGCAGCAGCTCAATCTTGTATCCAGTGCCCTAACATTCAAGGCTTGTTTAAGTGGTGCATTTTGCTATTCTGTTTGATTCTGGACACAAGTGATGTATATATAGCTTTTGCACTCCCAGTTCAGAAGTAGCATCAACGTATGCTTTAGAGGCAAATACAGGACCATTGTATGAATGAAAGGTATGAACTGCTCCTATAGCCACGAGGCACTGCAAACCATGTATGACTGTTCAAGCAGTGGCAGTCTTTTGAGACCAATTCTCTAAGAATTGAGAGCATGAACAGCCAGCCACCAATATATATTAAATTAGGTTTGGCCTGATATGGTAGAGGAAAATTATACAGAAGCATCTGTCAGAGATAGTTAAGTGAGTCTATGCTGGTCTCACAACAGCACACTGTTTTATATGTTGGCAAATAGTGCATTTCTGCACATATGTCTTTGTTTGCTTTGGTAAATACTGACACAAATATTGTTGCTGAAGCTTTGATACAATAGCACTTATGCCAGCTTGTGCAGATGCTATCCCCTCATGAGCTGTCCTGATTAAATTTATACTTGGTCACAAAATACAGAACCTGACACTATTATTGTGGGAATCTATGGGTCAGCCTTTTGTAGGACAGGTAACAGGGCATGCATTTCAGCTGGATGTGTAGTGGAATCATGAATAACATTAGTGTGTGTAGATAGCAGCTTGAGGTCAGCATCCTCAAATCTTCCCTGCACTGCAGCACCATGGACTATTTTTGTTTAGTGCAATCAGTAGGCTGTGCAAGCCGACCTTGTCGAATGCACTATTGCATTTATATATGAGTAAAATATTCAGAGTTTGCGGAACATTCTTACATAGCAAAAGTTCTTGCATATGTAGTATAGGTTCATGTTCAAATTTTAAATCGACAGCATTTAAAGAAGAGGCTCACTGCACACAGTGCAGATGTAGAGCGCAAGCATTTGGGATACTTTTGTCGGGGCCACCAGTGCAGGTGTTGAAGATACTATGATGACCTATTTCCCCTGCACAAAAAGGTCCTCTTGTAATATGGCTGCATGAACCGTAGTAAGATTGTTTTATAGGTTTAAATATCCCCTAAACAGAGGACTACAGCTGTGATCTGTGAGATATGCGTGTTGTCTCAGCTCCATTAAAACTTCAGCTAGAGGTACTGGGAATAACTGTAATTACTAGGTTTGTTTTATTATCCCTAGTCTGTAAATATCCAGGGTATCTGGGGTAATTATGAGTCTGCTAGTCTATTGACTGCCAAACTCGTGGTGGCGGTTGGACCACCACCAATGCTGCAGACCATGGCAGTTGTGCAGCGGTCCTAATCTGGCAACACTGCATGAAAAGGCTGGCGGAGACGGGTGCAGGGGGTACCAGCAGGGGCCCTGTACTGCCCATGGACTCGCCATGGGCATTACAGGTCCCCCATTGACCAGCACCGCTGGAATGTTCACTGTCTGCTTTGCAGACAGTGTACATTGTGACAGGTGCTGGTGCACCCTATGCACTACAGCATTGCCGCTGGTTCTATTACGAGCCAGAGACAATGCTGTAAGCTGTTTCCCGCTGGGCCAGCGGGCGGAAACTAAGGTTCTGCCCGCTTACCCAGTGGAAACTTTTAATGGGCCCAAACTCGTGATGGGTGCAACAGTAGGGAAAGCATTGGACTTTGGAGGGGTTAAATTTACTATTCCCACTCCAGTCTGTGCAACAGTAGGGAAAGCGTTGGACTTTGGAGAGGTTAAATTCACTATTCCCACTCCAGTCTATGCAGCAATAGGGAAAACTGTGGAGTTCGAAGGGGTTAAATTTATGATTCCCACTCCAGTCTATGCTACAGTAGGCAAGGTGTTGGACTCCAGAGGGGTAATATTTACTATATCCACTCCAGTCTGTGCATAGGTATGGAAATTATTTCCCTTCACATACATAACAAATTTTAATAACCCTATTAGTTGATAAGGAATATAAAACTCTTCCTAGGAAAATTATATATATAAAATAAAAATAAAAAAAACAATTTACATAATTAAAAAAAAATGTAACAATTAAATATGAATTAAACATGTTTTTGATGTATTATTTAATTAAGTTCCCACGCTAAACTCCCACAAACCTAGCAGCCCACACTTAACATATAACTAAAACAAATAAGGTTAACACAATTAACATATTTAATAGTCAATTAAAGAATCATTAATAAGTTAACTTCTCACCCTTTACCCCTACAAACCTCACAACCCGCTACTACGCTATAAATTACTGTTAGCAATTAAATTAAAACGTATAAATCACTTACAATTACGAACTATAATAAAAATAATAACAATTATGCAAAAAAATTATCACATACAAATAATATATAAACTAAAACATAATAATAATTAAGAACAATAGTTTTTACAACTATAATATTGAAAATGATTTTAACAACACATATGTTCTTGAAAATATATTACTTACCTAAAAAATGTATATTCTTGTCAACAATATTTCTGCATTACAATATTTTTGTATCACAATAATTTTTTATGATATTTCTGTATCTCGAAGTTAAAAACTCTATATTCTCTCCAAATACCATTTCAGGTAATCTTCAGTCCCATGAGACATGACTGGGACACTAAGTTGAATAACAAAGCCTCTTTCTTAAATAAACAACGCTCTTAAAGCTCACGAGAAAGCAGATTTACATTATGAAATGTTTACTCTAAAATTAAAACCCATTACCATAATGTAAGTCAACATTAAAGTAACAAGGAACAATGTGAGTAACGTGAAGAACAAAAAATAGTCCAACATTATTGCAATGAAATCTATAATTTTAACACCCTTGTTTACTACTTCTAAGCACCATACTAGTTCTAACAAATTACTAGCACAATAGTAATAAGAGCCTATTTTGAGTTTAAAAAGTGATTCACCTTGCATACCTGATTCTAGAGTTCTATTTTCAGCTCATAAAGCCAACTATGTGTGCCCATGGTTCAGCACTACCAACCAGGTATCTAGTGAAGGCCAACTGCCTGTCAGCTTCGGTTAATGTGGGTGAGCGAATGTGTCTCTGCCCTTCTGCCACCTGGTGTGAAGTTCCCTCTGAGTTTTATCTCTCTGCATCTGTTTTTAATGGATTATACCAAGTTTTTTTAAAGACTTTTAGAATAATGTAATGTCCTTCCAGCTGTTTTCATTCTGTCAGGCAATGTGTCTTAGAAAGCCAACAAAGTAAGATGTAGTTATCAACCATATAGAAATTCTACAATTTCAGAATAACGATGAAGCATAGAGGTGATCAAAAGCAGTGATCAAATACTACAAATACATTCATATAAGATAATCATATTTGCATTGACAGAGCAGTATAAAAAATGTGCATTTTGTTAATCATAGGTATTCACTTTTGATTAATTAGTTAGAACGTGTCGTTCACAGAAAGGGAATTTAGGCCCTAAAGAATAAGACAAAACATGATAAAATATGCTTCAGCTTACTTAAATTAAATTGTTATAAAGAGTAGAACTAGGCTAAAACACTTAAATGATTTAAAGGCTTTCATACACACACTGAAGCAGGTAAGCTTATATATTAACCCCCAAAAAACAAAGATAGCAACTAACAAGGTTATCAAGTTAACCCCTTTGATGTGGGCGTCGGCCCCTCGGGCCATATTTTGAAAATTTAATGTAGGGGCTAATTTAAAAAAAAAAAAAAAAAAAATTGACAGGGGGTCGCCCATAGGCAGCGCGACCCCCTGTGAGGGCAGTTTTTTTTTTAGTAGTTGTAGGGGTTCCCTGGGGACCATTTTGGCCCCAGGAAACCCTACAACTACAAAAAAATACATATATAAACGCACAAGAAGGGGACAGAGGGGGAATTCAAAGAAATACCAGAGCAAAAACCGCAACATTATTCAAGAATTAAATGTGATAAATCTCTGTGATAGAGTAATGTCATCACAAGAAGAGTCCCTATTGAAAAAAGGCCTCAATTTGTGTCCTGCCATCGACATTGACTTAGTACAGACACGGATTGACTTATACAAATACATACGGAAAATCAAATTGGCAAAGTTTCATAGAGATGCAAATCTGATTAGTAAAACAAGTATCACCACGCCAACTTATGAATTAACAGTACAAGATAAAGATACCTTAATGACTTTAATAAATCTGGATTCCACGCAAGAGGAAGAGCCGATTAGCGAATCACAGGCAATAATACCATTAGGAGCAGGCCTAACTAAAAAAAGACCTAGGTCCAAGTTTTGCCCAGCATTACCAGCAGGAAATAAAATTGATTTATTTGCTGAAATTGTTGTTGATGACTTGTATAAAACAGAATGGATTTGTGGCAAAAACAACTTGACAAAAACTGAAGTACAAATTTTGCATGATTTACAAAAAGATGAAACTTTAATAATTAAACCCGCAGATAAAGGCGGGAATATTGTAATTCAAGATAAAAAGAGATATGTACAGGAGGCAATGCGACAACTATCAGATGAAACTTATTATCAACCCATAAATAGCAATCCTACGAAACATGTGGCAGTTCAGATTCAAGCATATTTACAAAATTGGATAGAACATGGCCTCATTAATCAAAAGGAGGCTAAATACCTGACAGTTGAACATCCGGTCACTCCCACAATTCACAAAGATCCCAAAAATCCACCTGGGAGGCCAATAGTTTCAGCGAATCAATCTTTATTGGAACCTATATCAAATTATATTGATTTCTTTTTAGCACCAGTGGCATGTAACTTAAATTCATATTTGAAAGACACAGGGGATTTATTGAGACATTTGGATGGCATTCCGTGGCAGGACTCATATAAGTTGATAACAATGGATGTCATTTCACTATACACCAATATTGAACATCAGATTGGCATCCAGGCATGTAGGCACTTTCTGAGCCAAAGAAATATTCAATTTGCCCAACATAATGAAATGCTTTTAGAAATGATCCATCTCTGCCTTACCAATAATTTCTTTCAGTTTGACCAGCAGTTATTTTTACAGATAAAAGGAACAGCCATGGGCTTTTCCTTTTCTCCAAATTTTGCAAACTTAACAATGGGCTGGTTTGAACAGAGAATAGTATGGGCAGAAGAAAATGAAAGATTCCAGCAGAAAGTCATTAGCTGGTTAAGATTCATTGATGATTTATTTCTAATTTGGGATGGCACAGAAATTGAATTTAAGGAATATTTTAACATTTTGAACAATACTGTTGCCAAACTGCAATTCACTTATGAAATCAGTGACACACGAGTGACGTTCCTGGATACAGAAATCTATATAAGAGAAGGAGAGATACATACCACATTACACAGAAAATCTACTGCCACAAATTCAGTGTTACATGCCAATAGTTTTCACCCACCCAATACTAAATGGAACATACAATATGGCGAAATCTTACGGATAAAAATAATTTGTTCAGAATCTGGAGAATTTGCTAAACATATGAAGGCCTCAGAAGAAAGAGTTATCTCCAGACAATATCCCAGGAAATGTATTAATAAGGCAAAACAGTGAGTGGAAAAGATTTCGAGAACAGAATTAGTTCATAAAAAAACTTCTGTGTTGGAAGGTCAATCAGAGGATCCTATACGTTTCATCACAACATACTCCAATAATGTCTCCCAGTTACGGAAGATTCTAACCAAACACTGGTCTATTCTACAATTGGATCCTATAGTAAAGGAGATTATGGGAGACTTTCCTCAAATGACTTTTAGAAGAGCACCAAATTTGCGGGACAGAATCACGAAAAGTCACTTTAGCTCTCAGAAAAGGGGCAACTGGCTCAAAAAAACAGGTTTTTGGAAATGTTGCAATTGCAAGGCATGCAAAATTGCGAAAAACACTAAGGAATACACCATTGGTAATGGTGTCACAAAAAGCATTAAACAACATATCACTTGTAAGAGCCGGTTCACAGTATATGTTATTGAATGCCCCTGCGGTTTAAAGTATGTTGGGAGCACCATATGTGAAACAAAGAAAAGGATCCTTGAACATATTCGTGCCATCGTCAACACAGACAGAAGTTATGCCACGGCTAAGCATATGGAGTTGGCACATGATAGCCAATGGGAAACAATGACTTTTTATGCGATTGACCATGTCCCTATAAGTGAACGAGGAGGGGACAGAGAAAAGAGACTACGACAATTGGAGTCTAAACACATCTTGGAGATTCGAACCTTGACCCCTCTGGGGATGAATCAGGATGAGGAGTTATTTGTACATTTGTAATTTTATATGGCAGCCATTGCAAATAATCATAAAACACAGTTTTTTCTATTTTCTATTTTCTATTCTGTAGCACTTGCAGCTAATATTCAGTTTGGTTAATATTTTAGTTTTTTTATTATGGGGGAGACACGGACAGTATGTCACATACGCACATTTATGAGGTGTATCAACAGATTGGTTAAATTGGTTTTGTTCTGCGGTAACTACAACTCCCAGAATGCAGCATTATAAGTTTATAGTGCACTAGTTAATAATTGAATTTATTTGGAAATTATGGGTGAGTTTTAGTTGTGTAGACCGCAGTTATTAAACTTAACAAGCAGGGAGAAGTAGTTTCTAAGTGCATTTAGAAATATGTTGAGTCTTAATGAATTGTTATTTGTAGATATAAATGTGGAAACAGAAACCCCCTACCGGAAATGCCCGTGATCAAGGTCTCTCAGAACGAAACGCGTAGGGCAGGTGATTGTTGAGCTGTAAACGAAGTTAACGGAGCCTGAATAAATGAATTTTGTGAAATAAGAGATCCCGGAGTGCGGTCGTTCGTGAAGTATTTCATGAATGTTGTTGATATATATATATATATATAGATATATCTATATATGGATATATCAATCCATGTAGATAGATATGTCTATCTACATGGATATATCTATAGATAGATCTATATCTATCTATCTATCTATATATATATATATATATATATATATATATATATATATATATATATATGTATATATATATATATATATATATATATATATATAAACACTTCGTTTGGCATTTCTCTCTCTGCACCTAATCGCCGATGGTGCTGGAATGGGACGCACGCCAAATCGTCTTTACTTGAAATACAATTCCTTAAAGAATCATTGAGGCTCCAGCACTCCACGATGGTTTAAAGGGTTTATTATAACAAAGCAGGAACGTGTTTCAGCGTGACCGCCTTCTTCAACCTGCGGGCCGCCATTTTGGCCCCCTTTATATATCCTTTGTGGTAACATTCATTTAAAGCAATACATGCCCTTTGAAAATATAATAACCGCTGTGATATACTCCATGTGAAAAAAAAATATATATAAAGTAGAACTAGTGCCCAAATATAATAATAAATGTGACATAATAAACAAGTGTATATTAAAAAATCACTGATAAATATTTACTAATCTTGGTAAATCTTTGATAAATTGAATTAGATATTTCTCACAGAAAAACTGTTGTGTGTATACATTTTGAAGATATTGTATTGAAGAGATCCACCAGGTCCAATCAAATTGATATGAATATTATATAGGGCATTGTCTGTTTGGACAATCGCTAATGGGAAAAATCCCATATGGCCGTTCACCATCTCATAGAATAATTAACACAATATAATAAGCTTATTCATGTCACTGATTATGAATTGTCCGGAATTAAATTGACCGTATTAACCTAAATGTATATATAACTCTTCACTCCAGTTAAGCCCCACTGGTTCTCTTGAATCGAATGCCAATATATATCTGGACTCTAATCTCCTCAGATGTTTTTCCCTATCTCCTCCACGGATATCCTTACTGATACCATCTATTACACTGTATTTAACCTCTTCTACGCGACCTCCATGAAACTCATGCATGTGTCGGGCAACCGGGTAAGACTCATCTCTATTGACTATGGCCCTTAGATGTTGTAACTCTAAGTGGGAGGCCCATTGTCTCCATCAAAGGGAGTTTGTTTGAATTTGTATCCCAGTATTTAGATGCATATTTACAACCTTTGGTTAGAAATCTATCATCTTACCTACAGGACAGTAGTGATTTTTTAAGAATGATCTTTGACATTAGCTGGGAGAAAGATTTCCTTTTGATGACGCTAGATGTAGCAGCATTATACACAAGCATTCCGCACAATTTGGGAATCCAGGCAGTTGAGTATTTCCTAAAAAAGCGATCCATCAACTTTTATCAACATAGCAAAATGCTATTAGAAATGATTACATGGTGTTTACAACACAACATGTTCTATTTTAACAACGAGATATTCGAGCAGGTATGCGGTACAGCGATGGGAACTTGCTTTGCTCCCAGTTATGCCAATCTTTTCATGGGGTGGTGGGAGGAACAGATTTTAAACAATTTTCCCCTAGACAAATGGAGTAACAATATTATCATGTGGCTTAGATACATCGATGATATCTTCGTAATTTGGAAGGGAGACTTAACTACTGCCCATAAATTTATCAAAGAAATTAACAACAACACTTGTAATTTGAGATTTACAGGCAAGATTGACTCACAAACGATTGAATTCTTAGATATATCAGTGATCGTAGCAGATAAAAGAATTGAGACAACACTGTACAGGAAGACCACAGCTGGAAACAGTATATTACATGCCAAAAGTCATCATCCACAGCCATTGAAAAATAACATCCCCTATGGAGAGTTATTAATAGCAAAAAGGATTTGCAGTACAGAACAAAATTATGCTAATGTAGAGAGTGAAATGATAGAAAGATTGAAACAGAGGGGTTATGCTAATGAGACTTTAGAGAACAGCATTATAAGAGTAAAATCCCACACGAGGGAACAGTTATTGTTCACTACAGACAACAAAGTTAATTCGTCGGACATTAAGAACAATAAAAAACGTAAAGACACGGGGATTGTGAGATTCATTACCACATTTAATACTGCACATGACTCCGTAAGAAAGTTATTGCAACAACATTGGCATATGCTCAAAAGTGATCCAGTTATAGGCACACTAATAAGCAATAGGCCCACGATAACTTATAGAAAGGGAACATCGATGAAGGATTTGTTGGTTAAAAATGATGTGAGACAAGAGAAACCTTCGAACAAGAGTTGGTTAAAGACACAAGATGGATTCTTTAAATGTACCAAATGTAAGGCATGTAGGAATGGGGAAAACATCAAAACCATTGAATTAACTCATAGAATAATACATACCATTAAAGGCAGATATGACTGCAAAAGTGATTAAGTAATTTATATTCTAAAATGCAGTTGCCCTAAGCTATATGTAGGTAGTACAAAACTTCAAGTACACAAAAGAATTTTACAACATCTAAGGGCCATAGTCAATAGAGATGAGTCTTACCCAGTTGCCCGACACATGCATGAGTTTCATGGAGGTCGCGTAGAAGAGGTTAAATACAGTGTAATAGATGGTATCAGTAAGGATATCCATGGAGGAGATAGGGAAAAACATCTGAGGAGATTAGAGTCCAGATATATATTGGCATTCGATTCAAGAGAACCAGTGGGGCTTAACTGGAGTGAAGAGTTATATATACATTTAGGTTAATACGGTCAATTTAATTCCGGACAATTCATAATCAGTGACATGAATAAGCTTATTATATTGTGTTAATTATTCTATGAGATGGTGAACGGCCATATGGGATTTTTCCCATTAGCGATTGTCCAAACAGACAATGCCCTATATAATATTCATATCAATTTGATTGGACCTGGTGGATCTCTTCAATACAATATCTTCAAAATGTATACACACAACAGTTTTTCTGTGAGAAATATCTAATTCAATTTATCAAAGATTTACCAAGATTAGTAAATATTTATCAGTGATTTTTTAATATACACTTGTTTATTATGTCACATTTATTATTATATTTGGGCACTAGTTCTACTTTATATATATATTTTTTTCACATGGAGTATATCACAGTGGTTATTATATTTTCAAAGGGCGTGTATTGCTTTAAATGAATGTTACCACAAAGGATATATAAAGGGGGCCAAAATGGCGGCCCGCAGGTTGAAGAAGGCGGTCACGCCGAAATGCGTTCCTGCTTTGTTATAATAAACCCTTTAAACCATCGTGGAGTGCTGGAGCCTTAATGATTCTTTAAGGAATTGTATTTCATATATATATATATATATATATATATATATATATATATATATATATATATATATATATATATATATATATGTATTTATAGAGATCTATATATATCTATATATATATATATATAGATAGATAGATAGATAGATAGATAGATATAGATAGATAGATATATATCACTTTTGTCAGTGCATGTGTGGTTTCCATGGGGGCTGCTATCGGCCCCCAGGAAAACCACACCCACATATAAAAGTGATCTATATATATATCTTATATATATATATATATATATATATATATATATATATATATAGAGAGAGAGAGAGAGAGATATTTGCCACCAGCTGTCTTGCAGTTGCAGCTTGCATCTTCAAAGCAGTGCACATACTTTAACTGACGCATTTCAACTGTAGCTTTTAGGCAGCAATAAAGAAGTCAAGTAAGTCTTGTGATTATGCTTCTGCTACAAAAGGATCAGACTTTTGTCTAGTGGCAGTTTTAGTGCCATAAAGAAGCGCAGAAGGATATATGACTACTGCAAAGAGCAAATCTGTATTTTAAATAAATCGCTGAGTACGTTAGTTAAGTCAGCCACTACCTGCGCTATAATACAAATGAAATGTATGTGTGGGGGGGTGGCTATGGAGAAATGAAGAGCACGTTTGCTGGGTGGTAATGAGGGAATCCGAGGAGGAGGACATGGGAGTGGGAGCACCAATAATGATTAATGGACTGGGCGCAGGAGGTGCTAAAGACTGTGACGAACGGTATGTGACAAGGTGTTTGAGTGTCTTGAAAGAACGTGCTCATTGAGGGAAGAAGCACAGGTAAGATGGCCTCTACTGTTGCACATATCACACACACCAGCAATTTTGTGACTGTCTATGTAGGCTAGTGTTTTAGAGCAACAGTTTAGCCAATAGCAGAGATGACATCTTGATGGATGACTGCTGCTGACGTCACTCTGGTTATAGAGGACAGCTCTGACATAGGATCAGAGACTGAGACAGCAGATACTGAGACAGCATCTGAGGGATAGGACAATGGCGCAGACTCTGGGAGTGATTTTTCAGTTGGAGGAGTCCCATTGGATAAGTCATTCCAGTAAATTGTGAGGGAGGTGATGAGGGCAGTCCTGTTGTCCCTTCGCAAGCACAGTCTGTGCAACAGGGCAATAGTGGGTTAGCCCAACCCAGAGAGCAGGTGAATGCGGGGGCAAGCACAGAGAGGGTGCTCTCTTGGGTGCTCCCCAATTTAGTTCAGCCCTGAATTCCACTGCCCAAATTGTATTGTGGAGACATCAACATTATCTATCACAAAACAAACTGGTTTTGTAAGGCAGGCACTTGTATTTTTGGTCCTGGGTTCGGCGGCTATATAGGGAAACATACTAAACCCAAACATTTCTGGAAACTAGACATCCGGGGGAGTCCACAGAGGTGTGACTTGTGTGGATTCCCCAAAGTTTTCTTACCCAGAATACCCTGCAAAACTGAAATGTTGAATAAAAAGTATATTTTTCTTGCATTTCTGTCACACAAACTACAGTAATATGCTGCGATCCACAAAATTCCTACCACCCAGTGATTCCTCACCTGTCCTGATAAAAACACTACCCCACTTGAGTGCCTATACCTAGTGCCTGTGTAAGGAATGGATCACCCCAGGGTCAACAGTTGCCTCATGTAAGTACCAACATTGACCGTTGTGTGATCTATTCCTGTCGCAGGCACTAGGCCTACCCACACAAGTGAGGTACCATTTTTATCGAGAGACTTGGGGGAATGCTGGGTGGAAGGACATTTGTGGCTCCTCTCAGATTCCAGAACTTTCTATCACCGAAATGTGAGGAAAAAGTGTTTTTTTGGCCACATTATGAGGTTTGCAAAGGATTCTGGGAAACAGAACCTGATCAGAGCCCTACAAGTCACCACCCCATCTTGGATTCCCCTAGGTGTCTAGTTTTTAAAACTGTGTAGGTTTTCTAGGTTTCACTAGGTGCCTGCTGAGCTAGAGGCCAAAATCCACAGCTAGGCACTTTGCAAAAAACAGCTCTGTTTTCTTTGTCAAAATGTGATGTGTCCATGTTGTGTTTTGGGGTATTTCCTGTCGCGGGCACTAGGCCTACCCCCACAAGTGAGGTATAATTTCTATTGGGAGACTTAGGGGAACGCTGGGTAGAAGGAAATTTGTGGCTCCTCTCAGATTCCAGAACTTTCTGTCACCGAAATGTGAGGAAAAAGTGTTTTTTTGTCCACATTTTGAGGTTTGCAAAGGATTCTGGGTAACAGAACCTGATCAGAGCCCCACATGTCACCCTATCTTAGATTCCCCTAGGTGTCTAGTTTTCAAAACTGAGCAGGTTTGCTAGGTTTCCCTAGGTGCCTGCTGAGCTAGAGGCCAAAATCCACAGCTAGGCACTTTGCAAAAAACAGCTCTGTTTTCTTTGTCAAAATGTGATGTGTCCATGTTGTGTTTTGGTGCATTTCCTGTTGCGGGCACTAGGCCTACCCCCACAAGTGAGGTATCATTTTTATTGGGAGACTTGAGGGAACGCTGGGTGGAAGGAAATTTGTGGCTCCTCTCAGATTCCAGAACTTTCTGTCACGGAAATGTGAGGAAAAAGTGTTTTTTCGGCCACATTTTGAGGTTTGCAAAGGATTCTGGGTAACAGAACCTGATCAGAGCCACACAAGTCACCCCATCTTGGATTCCCCTAGGTGTCTAGTTTTCAAAACTGAGCAGGTTTGCTAGGTTTCCCTATGTGGCTGCTGAGCTAGAGGCCAAAATCCACAGCTAGGCACTTTGCAAAAAACAGCTCTGTTTTCTTTGTCAAAATGTGATTTGTCCATGTTGTGTTTTGGGGCATTTCCTGTCGCGGGCACTAGGCACACCCCCACAAGTGAGGTATCATTTTTATCTGGAGACTTGCGGGAACGCTGGGTGGAAGGAAATTTGTGGCTCCTCTCAGATTCCAGAACTTTCTGTCACCGAAATGTGAGGAAAAAGTGTTTTTTTGGCCACATTTTGAGGTTTGCAAAGGTTTCTGGGTAACAGAACCTGATCAGAGCCCCACATGTCACCCCATCTTGGATTCCCCTAGGTGTCTAGTTTTAAAAAATGTGCAGGTTTTGTAGGTTTCCCTAGTTGCCGGCTGAGCTAGAGGCCAAAATCTACAGCTAGGCACTTTGCAAAAAACACGTCAGATTTCCATGTATAAATGTGATGTGTCCATGTTGCCTTTCCTGTCGCGTGCATTAGGCCTACCAATGCAAGTGAAGTACCATTTTTATCGGGAGACTTGGGGGAACACAGAATTGCACAACAAGTGTTATTGCCCCTTGTCTTTCTCTACATTTTTTCCTTCCAAATGTAAGACAGGGTGTAAAAAAGACGTCTATTTGAGAAATGGCCTGTAATTCACAAAATAGTATGGGCACCCCCGGAATTCAGGGAGGTGTAAATAACCACTGCTGCTCACGGATGCCACCATGGAAAGTCTGGTGGAAACACACGTGGGGCCCCCGCACTGCCGATACACACCTGTAGCTTGAACAGCAGGCCAGATTTATAACCATTGGATGCAACATACTTGTCCTGGATGCAATAGTATTCTCAGGGGGGTACTAGGGATGCCACAATTACGTCTGGCACCATCATGTGGGTAGAGATGCATACTGGCTTTTCCCTAACGAATGGGGTAAAATATCCCAGGGGGTTACTATAGAATAAGAATAGAAAGCAGGCCAGGAAATCTTGATGTAAAGCAGGAATTCTTTATTGAAGTACATCTGAGGGAGAGAACCCATCCACAGCCAATAACAGATCATCTGCTTCTCAGTCTCCCATGGTAATAAATACGCATTCTAAACAAGTTACATCACAGCATGGTAACTGGGGTTCTACATTATAACTTGGATACAGAATCATGCTCACTACATGGGAACTAGGGTTCTACATCATAACAGGCATACAGAATCATGCTCCCTCACCCCTAGATACAGAACACACATGTACCCTAACAACTTTGCAGCATTTACTGTTTTCCATGCTGCAGACAAACCTCACAGTGTCCCTCTCCACCTAAATCAAAGATGGTAAAACCCTTTTCAGCTTGTGCAGAGCCTGTGTACCCACCCAGAGTTGTGGTCCGGGTAATGAGCAGACCCTCCTCTGTGGTCACTCCAAACTAGTTCTTGTGGCAGCTACCCGTCCCTTGGATTAGTGTCTGTCAATCTGGGGGAACAAAAAAAGGGGTCTGTCTAGGTGTTACCTGACATCTGCTGTGACATGGGAGGCCCCGTTGAAGCAAAATCTGTTCTTCAGTATTGTCCAAATAGTCATCCTATGAGAGGAATAGAAAAAACCTAAGCAAAACCAGACTTTTGTCTGTGCTCTGGGAGGAGATTTAACACATCATTCAAAATTTCAGTATTCAGAAGGCTCCATTTGGAGGCTAATGGAAAGTATTTCTAAAAAGGCATTTTCCTTAATAGTTATTAAGATCCTTCTTCTCCACTGAATTGGGTATTTAAATATTTAAAAAAGTGTTCTCAAATTATTTTTGTAGCTGCTTCCTAGTTGAAGATAGCATTAATAAATGTAATATTGCAACCCATGTTTTTTTTACTAGAGCAAAGATAGCTTTTGGGGGGCTAGTCACAGTAAGGATGTTTAGCACTACATTTCTACATGCCCTTCTTTTAAATACTATGCATCCTGTCTGATGGGATATAAGGCTACCTAGAGGTGACTTATTCATGTTTAAACGAAAGGGTTTGACCTCTCAAAATGTTTCATTTTGACAGGACGAATTACAGTTTTAACAAAGCTACAATAAGGCAACAATTATAGGCCTGACACCAGGTTAACACTATCACTGCAGTGGTTGGCACAATAGATGCTACTGTGCACTGGGGGATTCAACTTACAGGCACTGAGTTTACCCTGTATTATATACTAGAAACCTACACTGTAGCTGAATATGCTAAAAAGAAGTATACCAATGCTACCTTGTTCAAAAGGGAGAGCACAGGCACTTTCCTGCTGGTTAGCAGGGGTAAAGTGCACTGAGTGCTACAGCCTAAAACCATCTGCGGCACACTATGCAAACAATGGTCATTTCCTACAACACCATTTAGACACCCAGTAATAGCACAGTAGGCCTGTTAAAATGAGGCTAATGTTGCACCAGGAGACCTCTTGAGTGGACTTTTGGTTTCATAAAGGCTTGCTTCAGATATCTTTATGTCCGTTAGTAACTTACAGTTTTCTGCCCTATGGTCTCCAAGCTTGTGCACTTTGCTATTTTGTGTATGCCTCACAACATTGCACTATGCCGTAATATCACTCTCACTCCAGATGATAACCATCAGGCACAACCAAAGGATAACATTGAAGGTGGGCAACAATAGGATGTCAGTGATGAAAAGGAGAAGTGAGAAGTGACCTGAATGATAACTTCTTTGCATAAAGGTACATTTGTAAGTGTTGATGAATATTGGTACACCAGCGGCTGTAGCTGCATGACCGAGGCAACCAATGGCAGGTCCTTAAGTGCTGTTTCCTGTGTGCCACAAGGAAACGCACAATTGTACTCAGACAGGAACATCATAGGCATTAGTGTTTTGTTCAGATTCAAACTGATATGTACCAGATGAGTCCTATAGTGAGTGGACACATGCAGATAATGGGCCTAATTACAACTTTGGAGGAAGGTGTTAATCCGTCCCAAAAGTGACGGATATACCACCAGCCTTATTACGAGTCCATTATATCCTATGGAACTCGTAATATGGCTGGTGGTATATCCGTCACATTGGGGATGGATTAAGACCTCCTCCAAAGTTTTAATCAGGCCCAATATGTCTTGATGTAATGCAACATTACTATGTGTAAGTGAAGTCTTCTGTTGCATCACTATTATGTCCTGTGTGGATCATTGATGTAGTTCTAGTGCTTCTAGATAGTATGCTAATTCCCAGTCATGTGGTAATACTAAAGCTAGAGGGGTGTAGTCAGTTAGAATTGACACATGTTTTTATCTCAGTACATGGAGATCTGCAATGACTGTATTTGTTATTATCCCATCCACATCTATGTACTGGTACTTGCTGCTTGCGTTTAGACATTATTCTGTTTGTTTGCATTCAAGAAATGCCTGAGAAAATGTAATGAATGAGTACACACAAGACCAATCAGACACCACAAATACACACGCTGCCTATAAAATACATCGCAGTAGCATACAGAGAACATCAAGCTAAAACCAGTTGAGGAAATGCATGCTGGCAAGAAGGGACATGATTCTAGAAGTATTTCAGTAATTCTGTATATCATCTTGTATGATTATACCTGGAGTGTTTGTTAATTTTGTCCTCTAGTAGTTCATGCCTTACTCTAGCTTATTCAGTTAAAGAATTGTCTTCATTCTTTCACTAGGTGAAGGCACCCAAGAATTAGCTAGACAGGAGGGGTCCATTGTCGTGATGAAAGTTCAAGGATGCTTTTTGCACCAGTTGATGGGATAAAACATCTCAACCTTATGATGATATTGAAAAAGGTAGTTAAATAATAAAGAGTTTCTTGCTCTCTTACATTAGTGCTTTATTGCACAAGTTAGGACATTTACAAAATACAAATAAAAGTGATTCTGTGCTTTTCTGTCTGAATGCTATTTTAAGTGGTTTTGAGACCTCCTCAACCTGTCACATCTTCAACAAGTGATACTTTTTAAAGATTTCAAGAGCTCAGAACACGTCTGTCTAGTACTCAAAAGGTGCTAATGAAGAAGTGATTCTGATGATGAAGCTTGCCATATGATGTGGGTGAGTTTTTCTCTTAGTCTACTTACGGACCATTGTGTCATATATGACCTAATAAACACACAAACAAGGTATACTGGACTTACTAATTGTAATATTTAGATCAACATAGAGCCTACTGGTCCAGTGTTTTGTTCAAAGTATTCCCAGGAACCAAGGGAGGGCAGCAGGAAATGTTGGTTGTGACAGTCATTTGGATTTTCCCACAGTCTTTCTTTGATAGATTGGTTGCACATGAGTGCAATGCTGACTTGAAGTTCATAATTGGTAGGATCTTCCTATATATGTGCATGGCCAAGATGAGTGCAGAGTAGGGCGACCCTTCTTGCTCCTCTGTGCAAGACCCTAACATCTACAGCCAATCCCGGACAGATAAAAGACAGAGACAGAGGACAACTAGTGGCAGCACACTGCATCAGCAAACCCCAGTGAGAGATGAGGCTCAGATGAGAGGGCAGATGTCCGGGGAGCGCACTGTCAGTAAAAGGCAGTGAAAACCAAAATAGATATTCCGATATGTGGATGACATCTGTTATGCCATAGCAAGAAGAAAAGCAGCATTGATGAGATGACCCGTGCCCGAGTCAGACCAAGATAATGAGGCGCTGAAAGAATGAATAATGGAGGAGAAGATGGCGTGGCATATAGTGGCCTGCAGAAGCAGCAAATGCCCAGAACAGTGGGTAGAGCCAGTTGGGCAAGGCCCAACACCATCAACTGAGGCTTGCTCACATGACATACAAGGTGAGGAAGCAGCATGGGACCTCAGTACTGGAGAGCAGGAAAAGCCTGACAAGGGAGTGGCCATACAACTCTGAAACAATGCTGGGACACTAAAGTGATAGAAAGCACCTCATGAGTAAATGGACTTATGCTAATGGACAGGTGGGGCTCCTCAAAGTAAGATCATAAGATCCTGCCTCACATAAAAGAGAATTGAGAGCCACAGAGAAACCCATCCCAATCTGAGAGTCAGAAGCATGGTAAGCATGAACCAGGCTTACAGAGGACATGCCCAGGCTACTCATAGCCAGAACAGATCAATGGAAACCCAAGCACAATCATGGCAATTAACAGACTCAGCAAGTCAGAGACTAAGGTAAGAAATAACTCATGGGGTACCATCACATAAAAGTGAGCTTCTGTTGCAACACTAGTGAGAATAAGCTCAAAACCACTTCTTACATAGCATGAACTATCCCACAATGAATCCAGAGCACCAAAGAAAATTGTGGCCTATCCATGGGATGGGTCTGTCAGGAACCTGCAGATTCCTGTAACTATCAGAAAGACCCATAAATGCCCAACTCAATAGGGACAAAACACTAAGGGGGTCATTACAACCCTGGCAGACGGTGTTAAAGCGGCGGTAAGACCGCCAACAGGCCGGCGGTACAAATTTTGGAATTACGACCATGGCGGAAACCGCCAACAAAGACAACCACTTTAACACTCCGTCCGCCATGGCGGTACAGACAAACAGCGCGGCGGTGACCGCCAACAGACAGGCGGGAGACAATGTACCGCCCACACTATTATGACAGGCCAATCCGCCACCTTTTCCGGAGCGGATTCACCGCGGATAAAAACACGCCAGAAACAGGAATTTCGAATGAAAAACGCTCACCTCCACACACTCCACGAGGAAGGAGGACAGCATGGAGCCGGAACTTCATACTCTCCCAGGGCTAATCTTCCTGCTCTTCTACGAGGAACACCAACACCGGCTGCGAAGACCACGGTGAGTACTGCACCTACGACATAGGGGAGGGGGGAAGCAAAAAACAGGAACACAAACACTCAACACCCCAACCCCCACCCCGACCCTCACCCACTACAACACACACACCAATGCTTATCTATACATTACAGTAACACCCCCCAACCCCCCCCCCCCCCGGAAAAATGCAAAGACAAAAGGAAATGAGTGTAACTATTGTAATATATAAAAAATCAGTAAGCAAAAATATACATATATATATATATATATATATATATATACACTATAAACAAAATATACACCACGATTAGGAGTGCAAGTTTTGTACCATTCATAGTCCGTGGACCACTGGGCCCAAAATGCATGGGCGAGGCCCACACAAGATACCCGAACATGACGGAGAGAGCACTGCAGGGGCATCAGATAGAAATACAACAGGCACCTCAAGGGGAAGGGAAGGGGTGGCACCTCAGCCGGATGAGTGCACGACGCCAGATCCACGAGGGGGCACCATGCCCATTGATGTATCCTGGGGAGTGCAAAGCCACAGTCTCTCAAGTCTCTACAGTGGGTGGTTTGCCCACTGTACCATCCTGGGGAGTGCAAAGCCACAGTCTCTCAAGTCTCTACAGTGGGTGGGTTTCCCACTGTACCATCCTGGGGAGTGCAAAGCCACAGTCTCTCAAGTCTCTACAGTGGGTGGTTTGCCCACTGTACCATCCTGGGGATTGTAAAGCCACAGTCTCTTAAGTGGATGCATGTCTCCACTGGTTCTGGAGGGGGACTGGTGCCCAGAGTGCAGCACTCACCCCGTGACGGTCCCAGTTGCGTCACTGCCTCTGCCGCTAATGGGCTAGCGGTGCTTGCCAGGGCGGTCTTTGCCCTGTTCAGCGGTCCTTGCCCTGTTCAGCGGTGCTTGAATTGGCAGTTTCTGACCTGTTCAGCGGTGCTTGAGTTGGCAGTTTCTGACCTGTTCAGCGGTGCTTGCCCTGTTCAGCAGTGCTTGCCATGGCGGTCTTTGCCCTGTTCAGCGGTCCTTGCCCTGTTCAGCGGTGCTTGCCCTGTTCAGTGGTGCTTGCCCTGGTCAGCAGTGCTTGCCATGGCGGTCTCTGACCTGTTCAGCGTTGCTTGCCATGGCGGTCTTTGCCCATTTCAGCGGTGCTTGCCCTGTTCAGCAGTGCTTGAGTTGGCTGTTTCTGACCTGTTCAGCGGTGCTTGCCCTGTTCAGCGGTGCTTGCCATGGCGGTCTTTGCCCTGTTCAGCGGTGCTTGAGTTGGCTATTTCTGCCCTGTTCAGCGGTGCTTGCCCTGTTCAGCGGTTCTTGAGTTGGCTGTTTCTGACCTGTTCAGCCGTACTTGCCCTGTTCAGTGGTGCTTGAGTTGGCTGTTTCTGACCTGTTCAGCGGTCCTTGCCCTGTTCAGCGGTGCTTGCCATGGCGGTCTCTGATCTGTTCAGCGGTGCTTGCCATGGCGGTCTCTGCCCTGTTCAGCGGTGCTTCAGTTGGCTGTTTCTGACCTGTTCAGCAGTGCTTGCCCTGTTCAGCGGTGCTTGAGTTGGCAGTTTCTGCCCTGTTCAGCGGTCCTTGCCCTGTTCAGCGGTGCTTCAGTTGGCTGTTTCTGACCTGTTCAGCGGTGCTTGCCCTGTTCAGCGGTGCTTGCCATGTTCAGCGGTGCTTGCCATGGCAGTCTCTGACCTGTTCAGTGTTGCTTGCCATGGCGGTCTTTGCCCTGTTTAGCGGTGATTGCCATGTTCAGCGGTCCTTGCCCTGGCGATCCGTCATTGCCCAGCTGAGCTGTGGCTGGCGGTCCTTCATGGGTCATCTGGGCTGTGTCTTGCGGGGCCCTCCTGGGCAGCTGGGCTATGGCTTGCAGGGCCCTCCTGGGCAGCTGGGCTGTGGCTTGCGGAGCCCTCCTGGGCAGCTGGGCTGTAGCTTGCGGGGCCCTCCTGGGCAGATGGGCTGTGGCTGGCGGTGGCCTCCTGGGCAGCGACTATGGGGCTGGTGGTGGCCTCCTGGCCAGCGGGGATGATGGCGGTCTTCTCCGCCGTGCTGTTCCTCCCAGACTTTGCAGGTTTCTTCTGCCCCTTCCCCATTTTGGGAGGAGTCACAGATCAATCCACACTCCCCCCGGGCCACTTTGAGCGGCTTGGCTGGCTGGAGTCTTCCCCCTCTCCCGACGGGCACTGTCCAACTTCTAGTGCTTCACAGGGGGGGGACTGGCTGTGCTGTGGCTCTGTGACAGACTGGCTGGCCTGGTGGCAGGTGCACTCCACATACCTGTAACAACAGGCACCACTGGTCCAAGAGATTTTTTGGCTGAGGTGCTAGTACGGGACCTATGAGTTGGATGGGGGGGTGGTGGGAAATAGGTTAAGGGGGGACAGGAAAAGTTGTTTGGACACACTGGGATGGGTAGCTGGAGGGGGTTTGGGAGTGGAGGAAGAGGTGGTGGTTGTAGGAGGTGTAACTTTTGTGGATTTGGGTGCAGGTGCATGCGCTGCAGGCTGTCGTGAGGTGGATGGCTGTTGGGTGGGTGTGTGCCTGTGTTTGTGTATCTTCGGAGGGGGCATCACAGACACACTGGGAGAGGACACAGGGGATGTGTAAATGGTAGTGGGGGTGGTGAGTGCACGTGAGCGGGGTGTGGTGGTGGGTGTGCTGGTGCGGGATGTAGTGGCTGTAGTGGTAGTGCATGCAGGTGTGAGTGTAGACGAGACTAGGAGGGAGGACACAGTGGAGGCAGTGGATGTTGGTGTGTCTGTATGTGTGTGATGCTTGCGTGAGTGCCTGTGGGATGTGTGGTGCTTATGTTTGCCTGAGCTTCCCTTGTGTGGTGAGGTGTGTGCAGGCTGGTCTGATGGTGTGCTTGGGATAGGCAGATGTACAGGGGATTCGGTCTGGGTGGAGGAAGTTGGAGGGTGGAGGCTAGACATAGGGACAATGGCTGCCATCAGTGCTGAGGCCAGAGTTTAAAGGGTTCGATGAAGGGCAGCATGACCAGAATGAATTCCCTCCAGGAATGCATTTGTGTGTTGCAACTCCCTTTCTACACCCTGGATGGCATTCAAAATGGTAGACTGCCCAACAGTGAGTGACCTGAGGAGGTCAATGGCCTCCTCACTGAGGGCAGCAGAGGTGACAGGGGCAGGGGCTGAGTTGCCTGGGGCAAAGGTGAAGCCCACCCTCCTCGGTTAGCGGGCACGGGGCGAAGGCTGAGGAGCTGCTGGGAGGGCGGTGCTGGTACGGGGTTGGCGGCTGTACCTGTTGAAGTGGGGGGCACATATGTTGCCGCCACCACAAGGGAGCTCCCATTGGAGGACGAGTCCGTGTCGCTGGTTGCAGATCCTGTGACCGCTGTGGTGCTCCCCTCGTCCTCCGTCCTACTGGTGTATTCAGAGTCCGTAGTGTGGGCCTCCATGCCCATGTGGGATGCAGCTCCCTCGTGCTCCAGTGCCACTGTACCTCCGCCTGATGATGCTAATGCACACAAGAACAGGGAGACAGCAAAAAAAGGGGGAGGGAAACAGAAGAAAGACAGGTTGAGTGCATGGCTTACCGCTACCGTTGGTGGACAACACAGACACAGCAGCCCCCTGCACTACGTCGCGCTGTTGGGCTCTACAGTGCAATTCCTGGGAAATGGCCTACAAGGCTATGGACGAAATCTGCACACATAGATAACACAGGGGCATGAACAGCTGTACTTGGCACTCTACAGAGGTGGGGTGGGGGGCCACAGGGCCATGCCTTACGAATGGGCCTAGCCTACGGAACTCGCCCTGGCCTAGGGGAACCCACAGCCCTCCTTCCCCACCCAGACACATTCACTGCACGCTAAGTCAGCTGAATGATAGTGTACTCACCCCCTTGTGTCTGCTGTGATGCCCTCAAGCGCCCATCCAACTCAGGGTATGCCACCGCCAGGATCCGGAACATCAGGGGGGGTCATGGTTCGACGGGCACCCCTCCCACGTTGGGAGGCCATCCCCAGCTGAGCCTCCGCCGTCTTCTTGCTCCAGCGGCGAATGTCCTCCCATCTTTTACGGCAGTGGGTGCTCCGTCTATGGTGGTCCCCCAGGGTCCGGACGTCCTTGTCGATGGCACGCCAAATATCTTTCTTCTGGTGGGCACTGACCTACATGAAATGTACAGGGGAAGAAGAGAAGTCATTACCAACTGCACCGTCAAAGTGAGTGGCCCACATCCCTACCCTTGCCATGTGGCACATGCATTCACAGTCTTTCATGCACGCAGTCTTTCTTACAACCAGCCCTCTCCACACAGGCATAGCCCATACAACATGTTCCCTGTGTACTTATCGGTTGGTCTGGAGGACCGTAGAGTAACGTGTACTGGGGAGGACCCCGTCGACAAGCTTCTTCAACTCCTCTGCAGTGAAGGCAGGGGCCCTTTCCCCAGATGACCGAGCCATTGTCTCTACCAGACCGAGGTCACAGCAGCACTTGCAGTGTAGGTCCTCTCCTGTAGAAGATCAGGTATCGACTGGAATCCCCCCTCAAGTGCAGGTGCTATCAGTGCTCCATGTCCTTGCAAGTGGGTCATTTCAAACAACTGTGGCCATGGCATCAGGGATGTCCCAGCCTATGTTTTCCAACGTGTTGTCCAGAGTGTTGTCTGCCCTGCTGAAACACAGGTGGAGCTACATCGTTTTCCCTCAGGTGGAGGACTTACCTACAGTGAAAGGTGACTTCTATGCCCTTGGACATATCCCCAACATCATAGGTGCCATTGATGGGACCCATGTGGCTTTGGTACCCCCCCACAGGAGTGAACAGGTGTACAGGAACCGGAAGAGTTATCATTCCATGAAAGTAGAGATGGTATGTTTGGCAGACCAGTACATCTCCCATGTGAATGCCATGTTCCCTGGCTCAGTGCATGACGCCTACATCATGCGGAATAGCAGCATTCCTTATGTGATGGGTCAACTACAGAGGCACCAGGTGTGGCTATTAGGGGACTCTGGTTACCCCAACCTGTCATGGCTACTGACCCCAGTGAGGAATCCCAGGACCAGGGCAGAGGAACGCTACAATGAGGCCCATGGGCGGACTAGGAGGGTGATCGAACGCAACTTCGGCCTCCTGAAGGCCAGGTTTAGGTGCCTCCATATGACAGGTGGATCCCTATTCTACTCGCCAAAGAAGGTGTGTCAGATCATCGTGGCCTGCTGTATGCTTCATAATTTGGCATTGCGACAACAGATGCCTTTTCTGCAGGAGGATGGTCCAGATGGCAGTGTTGTGGCAGCTGTGGAGCCTGTGGACAGTGATGAGGAGGAAGCAGAGGAAGAACACATTGACAACAGGGACTCAGTCATCCAGCAATATTTCCAGTGAAACACAGGTGAGAATACATTCCTGCCTACTACAAGTACTTTTCAACTTCAACCTCTATCCTGTCTGTCGATTTCACCCCGTGTATGGTCACTGAGTTGACACTTTCCCTTACGGTTTCACAGGTGTGGGTTCCAACGTGTGTCATCTGCTTACATTCCTCATGGACTAGAGCTGTGTGACATAGGTATGTTGACATTACTATTTCCTGGAAATTTTGTCACTGTAATTGCAAATACACTATTTCTAAATCACAGACAGACTCCAGATCTTTTGGTGCTTTAGGTGTGTTTATTTATATTCAAAATATTTGAGGGGGAAGTTAAATGGTGAGGGGTGATGGCGGAGGAGTGTCCATGGCAGAGTTCAGTCTATTTGTCTCACAGGTGCATTGCCCATATGGGCATTGGAAGTGGAGCTGGGGCAGTTCCAATATGGACAAAGTGGGACAGTGGATTGACAATCAGGGCGGTCTAATTTCTTGGAGGGGGTCTTGGCATCGTGCTCTGTCTTGTTCCTGGATCTCAGGGACCGCTTGCAGGGTGGTTCTCCATCTGCAGGGGGGGTGCTGGTGTGGTGGTCCTGTGGCGGTGCCTCCTGTCCACTAGCAGAGGTGGTGGGCAGTTCATCGTCCATGCTAGTGTCAGGGGCCCCTTGGAGTGCCACAGTGTCCCTCCTGGTGTTAAGTATTTCCTTCAGCACCCCTACGATGGTGCCCAGGGCGGAGCTGATGGTTCTGAGTTCCTCCCTGAACCCCAAATACTGTTGCTTCTGTATGCGCTGGGTCTCCTGAAACTTGGCCAGGACCGTTGCCATCGTCTCCTGGTAGTGGTGGTATGCTCCCATGATGGAGGAGAGGGCCTTGTGGAGAGTAGGTTCCCTTGGCCTGTCCCCCCCTGTCACACAGCAGCCCTCCCAGTTCCCCTGTGTTCCTGGGCCTCCGTCCCCTGGACCGTGTGCCCACTGCCACTGCCCCCCAGGTCACTGTTGTTGTTGGGGTGGTGGGTTATCCTGGGTTCCCTGTAGTGGTGGGCACACAGCTGATTTACGTGTCCTGGGGATGGAGGTATGGGCCCGCTGGGTGGGTGCTGGGCTGGTGTTACCAGAGGGTGGAAGGTCTGCGGTGGCCTGTGCCTGTGTGAGGGGAACCGACTGTCCCGAGGCCCACGATGGTCCGTGCTGGTCATCTGGATCCAGTTGGACAGAGCGGCTGTCATCACTGTGGGCCTCTTCTGTGGGTGGGGTGGAGATGTCTGGACCCTCCTGTCTGGTGACGTTGGGTAGTGGTCCTGCAGGGGTGTAAATTCATAATTATTGCATCTGTGTGTGTCATGGTGGGCAATGGGTGGGTGACCGTGTACCCCAGTGCTTGCATTCCTATGTGGGGACTTGTGTGATGATGGTTTAGGGGGGTGTATGGGTATGTGCAGTGGGCATGCTTTAGTGATGGGTGTCCATGCGTTGGTGTTGCATGCAGGGCTTGGTGTTGGGATGGGTGGTTTGTGATATTAGTACATTTGTGAGGAGTTGGAGTGATAGGGGAGGGGGCGAGGGTGGGGGTATGTGATAGCATGCAGGTAGGGTGGGGGATATGGTAGTTAAAGGTTTGACTTACCAGAGTCCATTCCCCCACCGACTTCTGCGAGGCCCTCAGGATGCAGAATCGCCAAGACCTGCTCCCCCCATGTTGTTAGTTGTGGGGGACGAGGTGGGGGTCCGCAGCCAGTCTGCTGAACTGCCAGGTGGTGTCTGGAGACCACGGAACACACCTTCCCCCGTAGGTCGTTCCACCTCTTCCTGATGTCGTCCCGATTTCTTGGGTGTTGTCCCACTGCGTTGACCCTGTCGACTATTCTTCACCATAGCTCCAACTTCCTTGCAATTGAGGTGTGCTGCACCTGTGCTCTACCCGGACGATTTCCTCCACCATGACCCTGAGCTCCTCCTCCGAGAACCTGGGGTGTCTTTGCCGTGCCATGGGGTGATGTTGGTGATGTGTGGGGTGGTGTGTGTGTTGATAAGTGTGGTGATATGTAGTGGTGTGTGGTGTTTTGTGCCTGGAAGCTGTGTGGGTGATGGTGTTGAGTGCCTGTGGATGCTAGTTTGTGGATGGTGGTGTCTCTCTCTGGCCTTCTCTCTGTAATATTGGTCGTAGGGTATTTGTGGGTAATGTGGCTGTGTGTTTTATATTGTAATGGGTGTGTGGGATTGGTGTGTGTATGTGTATCAGGTGTGTGTATTTTGAATTGTCCAATGTGGCGGTGTTTTGTATGTGTGTGTGTATTTTGAGCACAGCGGTGTGTACTGCCTATGGAATACTGCAGTTGAAAGACCGACGCGTGGATTCATGGGTCTTGATAGCGTGGGTGTATTTCTGTTGGCGTGACGGTGGAGGTTTTGTTTTCGCCAGTTTATCACTGACCTTTGGTGTGGCGGACTTGTGTGGGTGTCTGAATTTTGTCGGATTTTGAGATGTGGGTCATAATAGCTGTGGCGGAATTCCGCGGCCGCAGCAGTATGTTGGCGGTCTTCTGCACGGCGGTAACCGCATTTACCGCCAATGTTGTAATGACCACCTAAATGCATTTTTCTGAGGGCTCAAGAAACAATCCAAATGATAGTCATTCTAGCACTTGGCCACCTGTGAGTGCGAAAATAAATATAGAATTTGGGCACCCTGTGAAGCCATGGCAAGTCCGAGACACTACCAGGCCTGCAAATAGAAACAACAACTCTTAAACTATTGATAACCAATTGGGTGAGACAATAGCAAAATCCAGTTAAGTCTTATAGAATTTAACAGAACTTGCTTAAAACCCAAGACTCTTGGGTGGGGTGTGAGGATTTCATACAGCAACAAAAAATACTGTTCACAGACAAGCCACAATGGACTACAGAAAGCATAACACTATTTTACAATTAAATACATGGTAGCCAAGATACCAAGTGTATCATCTCTGAGACAGGACTGCATGACTACAAGTATAACTCATAGCCTTTCCCCAGAGATATAAGATTAAAAAGCTCTAGTAACCAATACCTTTGTGAAGAACTTATTTAGAAATCTCACAGATGACAACTCATCTCTGTGGGAACACTTAAAAAAGACCTACATCAGTACAAACAAGACCTCTCTGAGCTAAGGAACAGAGTATCTACTTTGGAAGACCTGGGAGACGTACACAACCTGAAGCCCTGCATCAAGAAGCTTTAGCTATTCAAGAACAGAATATCATTTTACAGGGGCACACAGGTGACATTGAGAGCTGATCAAGGAAAAATAATACCAGCAAAAGGGGAGGTCCACTGGATGCTGAAGGAAAGGATACAGAGGGAAGTGTAAAAGAACGTCTCCTGCACATTCTCCAAGACAATAAATAGGAGGCCATATAACTGGATAGCCCTTCAGCATGGGATCACCAGCACTGGGAGGAATAAGAATATAATAGAGGCAGTTAGGGCCAAAGAGTCTAAACAATTTGTACATCACAAATTATTTTCATATTAGGACTTACCACTTGTTGCCCTTTAAAACCAGAGAATTGTGACAAATCATTGATTTTTAAGACCCTGGGCACATTCCTTCCACCAAGATAAAGTGTAGACATTTCTGAGCCCATAGAAGGATGGAAGGGACAGGGTCTATCTCCACAAAAGGACATCCACAAAGCTCTGATAAGCTGGGGATGGAGAACTGTTATAGACAAGATAGACTCTAAACCAGATCCTGACCCCTGTTCCCTCTAAAGTACACGCCTGGGCAGCCGCGCATGCCCTCATTTATCTCTGCGCACAGGCCTATTAAGAGCGTGCACTTCAACGGCTCCTCCTTCTGTGCAGGAGGAAAGCTTTAGGAAAGCTGGAAGAAGTATACCAGGAAAGAAAACAAAGGATAGTCACAAAGGCAATATAAGAGCGAGCTTGTGTTCATGTTTTCACACTCTCAGGCCTTTCATCACGCTCTCCTATTATTTAATTCTGCAACCTCATGCTTATTTAATCTCTGAACCAGCAGCCCTTTCTGTGACTTTTATTGATGCACTAACATTCTTGAGAAGAACCTGTGACCCTTGCAAACAAAGACAAAAGTGTAGCTTCAGTTTACAGGCTGCACTCCTCAGAGCTAGGGGAGCAAATACTGTTAACTTCAAATAATTGTGAGGATGAGATGAAAACTGAGACAATGTAGGCCTGCTTATATGCAAGTTTGTGTTGCCAGACTGTATCTTCTGGCACGCATTTAACCCCTTCTACTCAGAGTTTTATTATTTAAAGACCACTTAATAGCACTACGTTTACAATCAATAAACAGAGAAAATGTTTTTATTTAGGCCTATGTGAAAAGCCTGTGACCAAATGGCCACTCTCTGTTGCTGATCCTAGAGAATACATTTTGGTGTCCAAAACTGTTGATTTATGGAGGGACGATTGTAGGGGCATGTGGGAATGATATGTCTCACATCTGTGAGGCCCTGTGCTCTAATAGATTAGAAGCTAAAGGTAATATGAGCAATTTGTGGTAAAGGCTGAGCAGTCTATCAGGTTAATTGTGTGTGATGGAAATCACCACTCTAATTCCCTTTTTTGTTATGTTTGTGATGATAGTGTAGTGGGTCCCTCTTTTTTTTTTGTAAACAAATTTTATTGCATTTCTTAACGGCAATAAGTAGGAAATTCAACACTTGTGAGTACATAGCAATAAAAAATTAAAAAAACAACTTTTACATACTCATAAGACCAGTGATCTCCAACCTACTCATTCTCACTTAACTAGCATTCTATTGTCATGTTATCTACCCTACTCCCCCTCCCTCAACCTCCCCAACTGTACCCTCCCCCCAGTGATGATACTAGTAGTATGCCTAGATTGTCGTTTTGTGTGTAGATGTGATATGAAGGAGTCAGCCCTCTGCTCTTAACGTGTACGTGGTTCTCCGAATAGCCTACACCTAGAATCTCACCTCTGGGTCATCTTGCACTGCAACTATTTGTTGGGACTGTTGACAGTTTCAAAATGGCATCTTATCACCCTTCGCACAGGGGGACTGGTTCACCCCGGCTTTCTTCTTTAAAGGAATCAAGTATTGCATCCCAGCATTGTGCCGCCCCCAGGGGCCGTCTACCCCTTCTCTCCTCACTATGAAGGACAGAGCTCTCACATCCAGCCCATCTAATTAGCTCTCTGGACCATTGGGACAATCTTGGTCCAATCGGCTTTTTCCAGGATATCGCTATTTCCCTCTTGGCCAACACGAAGGCCAGATCCCTGAATCTGTTGGTTATTTTGTACTTAGCCGTGCGTGGAAACCACCCTAGCAAACATTGCCCTATCGTGCAAGGGGCTTCTCTTCCCATCGCTCCAGACACCAGTCTACACACCCCTTCCCAAAATCCCTCCGCAACAGGGCAGTTCCAGAACATATGTCCAAATTCAGCCCTCTCCAACCCGCACATTGGGCATCCCAATCCCTCCACCCCAAAGAATCTGCTGATCCGTTCAGGAGTGAGATAAGCCCTATGTAGGACATAAAAATTAATCAGCTTAAATCTGGCATTGCGAGTCATTTTAGGGAAACCACCAAGCGTACGCTCCCAATCCTCGTCGGATATAGCTGTGCCCAGGTCTACCTCCCAGGACGATTTGAGCTGAGACAAAGGTGTGGCCATATCCTCCCGAATTCTGTTGTAAAGGTTAGAAACTGCTCTAAAGGCCCCCGAAGAGGTCACCAAATATGTACAGGTTGTTTGTGTTGCGGGCCCCCCAGTTCCTGTTAACCAATGTTTTCTGATACTAGCCGCCACAGAACCAAATAATAAAAAGTGTCCCCTCTGTAGATTAAATTGTGACCGCAGTGCTTCAAATGACATCAGTGTTCCTTCCCTAAACAGTACTCCCACCGACTGTATCCCAGCTTCCACCCAGGACTGGAGGCCGCCCCAGTCTCCACGATGAGGTAAAACCCTTAAGGACATGAGGGGCAGGTCCGGGGAGTAAGGAGCCCTTACTTTGATTTTACGCAAAAATCTCCTCCAACATCGCGCAAGGACTTTAAACTCAGGGGAGTCATTCTTCCCCATACTCGGGTACCCTAGTACCAGTTCGTATAATCTAGCTTCTGGGGGAGTAAACGCCTTAACCCTCAACCCTGTTGCAGCCCTGCTGGATATCCATTGTGCCAACCATTGAAGTTGCGCTGCCAAGTAATAAGCCTCAAAATCCGGGACTGCTAGGCCACCATCTATTGAACGCCTCTGAAGTTTGGACAGAGCAACTCGCTTTCGACTGTCTCCCCAGATAAATGCTATGACTATGGTCTCCAGTTCTGTAAATATGGCCTTAGGAACCCATACCGGCAGGACTGTGAAATAGTACAGGAGACGAGGCAGTACCACCATCTTAAGGATGGCTACCCTCCCCGCCACAGATAAAGGCAAGGTTCGCCAAAAAGCCATGTTGGATCGGGTAGAACTCAGTGCGCCTCCAATATTGCTGTCGATTATATCCTGTGGGTCGTGAAAAACCTTGACCCCCAAGTATGAGAGGCATCTTGGAACCCACTGGACATTTCCCAATTCTAATGGAGGTGTTACTGTAGCATTCAAAGGAAACAAGCCGGTCTTACCCCAATTCACCCGTAGACCAGAAAGCTCACCAAACTGCGAAAGCAACTGTTGGGCCCGGGGTAGGTCTCTGTGTATATCGTCTAGGAAAATCAATAGATCGTCTGCATACAACGCTATTTGATGTCTCTTGTCCCCTGCCACTATACCAGGGCCCCCTCTCCCCCCCGCGCCGCCGCCGCCAATGGCTCCATAGCCAGTGCAAACAACAGCGGCGATAGGGGGCATCCCTGTCTGGTACCCCGTTCAACGACATAGGGGTTGGATATGATCCGTCCCGTACGTACTCTAGCAATGGGTTTAGTATACAGCAGTCTGACCCAGGCAATGTATTCCGGTCCAAATCGAAGATTGGACAACACTGTATAAAGGAATGACCACTCCAAGCTGTCAAAGGCCTTTTCTATATCGACTGCGAGGACTCCGGGGGCTGAGCTGGACGATTTTCGATCATTCATGACTGCTATAAATCTGCGTATGTTATCCGCTGTGCTGCGCCCCGGGATGAACCCCGCCTGATCAGTATGACTTAGTGTTGTCATGTGGGGGAGCAGTCTAGTGGCCAGAACCTTACTGAGGATCTTGTAGTCCAGGTTCAGCATGGATAGAGGTCTGTATGCCCCATCTTCCGTTGGATTTTTCCCTGTTTTAAGCAAGGGTATTATTACTGCCTCCCTCGCTGTTGCCGGTAAGATTCCCCTATCTCTGGCTGATTGATATAGAATCTCGAGTCTAGGAGCTAACTGATCTATATATGCAGCATAGAATTCGATGGGGAGACCATCTGTACCCGGAGTCTTTCCCCTCGATAGCTCACTAATGGCCTTCCGAATCTCTGGTTGTGTAATGGGGCCCTCAAGTTGTGGTGGAGCATCTGGCGGCAGTGTCTGCAACTGCAGTCCAGATACATAATTATTGATAGAGCTACCGTCTGTACAGAGAGTGCTTTTATATAATCGTTCATAAAAGGCCATCAGGTGAGAGTTAATTTGCTCCTGCCCGTAAAGGGAATTCCCATCCTCCGAGATCATTTCCAGGATGGGCGACGTCTTATGTGTTTGCGATACCACCCAAGCTAACATCCGACCTGCTTTGTCTCTCTCCTCATGTGCCCGTGTAATATAGTTTTGGTAGTCAAAACATCTAAGGCGCTCCACACAGTCAGCCACCGTTGCTCTAAGCTCTAAGATAGAAGGCTGAAGGAGCGGATTTTCAGGCCTTTTTTTCTCCATCTCCCGCAGTTCACTCTCTGCTTTTTCAGTATCCCTAAGTAAAGACCTTCGGACCCCCACAGCACCCGCAATACAGCGCCCTCGCACTACCACCTTAAAAGCGTCCCATTCAATCAATGGGTTATTTGTCGAAGCCTCATTATCTATAAAGTAATGGACAATATGCTGTCTTAACTCTTCCTGAAAGGGTTTGTCTTCTAGAGATTCAATCTTCAGCCGCCAGGTGGGGATGCGGGAAGGGGGTGAACCCCAGCCTATCTCCAATAAAAGAGGATTATGATCGGAGATAGTGTGGGACAGGTATTCAACATTATGTACTAGAGGGGAAATGTCTGGCGAGCAGAAAAACACATCTAAACGGACATGGAGCTCGTGCCAAGGGGAGAAGAAGGAATAGTCTCTGGCCCCCGGGTGCAGCTTTCTCCAGACACCCACAAGTCCCCAACTCGCCTGCCAGGAAGAAAATAATCTTGCTACTCTCATCAACGGAGAATCGTGTAACGGGGGGTGGGAGCGATCTCTAGAAGGATCGGACACACAATTAAAATCGCCCCCCATCACGAGGGGGAACTGCATATAGGTGGCCAAGTGGCCCGATAAGCGAGTGAAGAACTCCCCCTGATCCCCGTTCGGGGCATAGACATTAATCAACGCCAGATCCCTTCCCTCCAATCGCCCTCGGATTGCTACAAAACGACCCTCCGGGTCTATGAGCTTGTCCAAAAGTTGGAATGGGACCCCAGCTCCGATCCATATCAAAGTACCCCTGGCAAATGCAGAATAAGAGGTATAGTATGTCTGGCCTCTCCACCTTTTCTGCAGAGCAAGCCCTTCAGACTGGGTTAAGTGTGTTTCTTGAAGCAGCGCAATCTGAATCCCCCTCCGCTTCAAATGAGAAAATACCTTATATCTTTTAGCCATTGTATGCATACCCCGTACATTCCATGATAAAAATTTATAATTGCCTAATGACGCCATAGCTGTGTTTCAAGCCCCATCTGTGTCCAATCCCGTGTAGGGCTAGCATTTACCACTAGGAACCCTGTTCTCACTTCACACACCATCAGTAGATCAGTGATAGATACCCACCATTCATCACTCCCCCTAAACATACCCCAATAATTAACACCCCAACTCCCTCTCCCCAGGACAAAAGTTAAAACAGCTCTCATCCAAACGACTCAAAATCTTAACTAGCTTATTGTAATTGGGGTTACTCCAAGTTCTTCGAAGGAGTGGGCCATCCCTCTGATCCCCACTACCGGATTACAGGGTGTCGTAGTACTTGTGGACCCATTTTCTCGCCCATCTGGTGAGGATAACCTCCACAGCAACAGCCAGTGCTCCCTCCTCACTAAGCACCACGATGTCCGCCACTGGAAACCTTCATTACTAGGACAACTGCCACAAGAGCAGTTTGGTATGAGGGCTTTCATATGATACAGTCAGAGGTGCCCGGAGTTATGACTGGTCCCGATCCGTCGGATACCCGAGAGGACTCTGACTCATGCTCTGAATCAGATGGTTCACAGTTCGCTGCAGATTGCACTTGTGACCCGTGATCCGAGCCGTTCAATGAAGCTGCTGCCTCCATGGCTTTTCGCCTCTCCGTTTGCATCTCCCCATGCGAAGGACTGTTTACAGTACGGTCCGTTTTGCGTTTAGCCTCTCGCTTCCGCCCATGACCGGGGACTTGTCCCGGAGGACCATTCCCCTCTTGTGGAAGCTGGTCAAGCCATTGCCATACCTCTTCCGCCGTAGTGAAAAACTGTGTCCCTTCTTTGGTTACTACTCTAAGTTTTGCCGGGAACATCATGCCATATTGCAGACCTAATTGGCGCAGTTTCTGTTTTGCAGCACTGAAGGTGGCCCTTTGTTTCTGAACTTCCCGGGAAAAGTCTGGGAAAATACGAACCTTGTGGTTGTCCATTGTACGATCCCCTTTGGTTCTGCTTTGATGCAATAGGTAGTCTCTGTCTCGGTAATGAAGCAGCTTGGCTATTATAGGCCTCGGGGGGGTTCCCGGTGGGGGAGGGCGCGCCGGTACTCTATGAGCCCTTTCAATGGCAAAAAAGGTAGAAAGTCCATCGCCCGCTAAGCCCTCTCGAAGCCATTGCTCGAGGAACTCCGCCAGGCCTGTTTGAGGGACACTTTCAGGCATTCCAATCACCCGAATGTTATTGCGCCGTGACCTATTCTCGGCATCTTCTGCTCTTAGTTCTAAGGTCCTAATTCTGGACTCCAGCAGTTTTGTGGCCTTAGTAGAATCCTTGACCTCCGGGAAGAGCTCTTTAAGTTGTCTGTCTGTGGTGGACACCTTTTCAGCCAGGCGGCGGTGATCGTCTCGTAGTACTGTAAAATCCGTGGCTAATGCATCAATTTTCCCCTCCAGTGCTACCCGGGAAGCCGTTATAGCTTGCAGGACATCTTGAAGTGTGGGATCGGTATGTTCACCCCCGAGGCGTCATTTCTGTGTTCGGGCGTATCTGCCTGTGTCTCAACTGTGGGCCCCTCTTTTTGTTCTGTGTCTCTTCGGCGACCGGTTTTACCCATTTTCTGAGGTGTAGCTTCAACAACGACTGTTCAATGGTCAGTAAACATTTAGGTGGTCATTCTGACCCTGGCGGTCTTTGACCGCCAGGGCGGAGGACCGCGGGAGCACCGCCGACAGGCCGGCGGTGCTCCAATGGGGATTCCGACCGCGGCGGTAAAGCCGCGGTCGGACCGGCACCACTGGCGGGGTCCCGCCAGTGTACCGCGGCCCCATTGAATCCTCCGCGGCGGCGCAGCTTGCTGCACCGCCGCGGGGATTCCGACCCCCCCTACCGCCATCCAGATCCCGGCGGTCGGACCGCCGAGATCCGGATGGCGGTAGGGGGGGTCGCGGGGCCCCTGGGGGCCCCTGCAGTGCCCATGCCACTGGCATGGGCATTGCAGGGGCCCCCGTAAGAGGGCCCCTACATGTATTTCACTGTCTGCTGTGCAGACAGTGAAATACGCGACGGGTGCAACTGCACCCGTCGCACAGCTTCCACTCCGCCGGCTCGATTCCGAGCCGGCTTCATCGTGGAAGCCTCTTTCCCGCTGGGCTGGCTGGCGGTCTGAAGGCGACCGCCCGCCAGCCCAGCGGGAAAGTCAGAATTACCGCCGCGGTCTTTCGACCGCGGAACGGTAACCTGACGGCAGGACTTTGGCGGGCGGCCTCCGCCGCCCGCCAAGGTCAGAATGAGGGCCTTATTCTTTCATCCCAACTCGGTGCCCTGCTCCGCCAGGGGGATCTCCAGTCCTTCATTAATAAATTGCTGTTTCCAGCACTCTATGCCCGCGTGTGACTACTGACCATTCCCGAGGGGTATTTCACTCCAGAAGGATGGGCCCCTCACTCCCTCCTCCTAGTCAGGGTGCGATCACATCAAGCCCAATTTCTTCACCGGTCATGGGGGGTACCTTCAAGTCTGACTGGCTCTCATCCTGGATTTTGGGGTCGCCTGCGCTCTTATGCTCTCAGCACCGCGCAATCGGGGGAATCTCCGCAGCACGGGCTCCTTTGTGCCGCTTCACCGTCTCGTCCGTGAGTCAGGGTGCGATCTCATCCAACCCGATTACTTCGCTGTTCATGGGGAGCACCTTCAAGACGGAGTGGCTCTCAACTTGAACTTGGGGATCTCCTGCGCTCTTGTGCACACAGCGCCGCGTCATCAGGGGGAATCTCCGCAGTACGGGGACTTTTGCGCCGCTTCTCTGTCTCGATCGAGTTCGCCCCTTCTAACCATTAGCTTCGCCTTTCTCGCTCCAGCCCCCCTCCGGCGGACCAAGGAGTCGGGCCGCAACGGAAAAGGCCCCCCGGATCCACCGCGTCTCTCCCAAGCAGTCGTCGCCAAAGGTAAGTTGTCTCTGGAGCCCCAGGAGAGATCCCGGCGCTATCGCCCCTTATCGAGTCCCATCCGATTCAGCCTTAGGGCGCGGGGCGCCTCGCGGTCCCTATTTGGTCTCCGCCGCAATACTGGACCTCTCTGTTCGTCGCTATGAGTCCCCAAAAGTATCCCCTAGTGCACCCTTCGTTCTCTGACTCCCGGGGGGATACACTGGAAGGGAGCAAGAACCTGCCTTTACTGGGTCCTCCGCCTCCAAAAACGCTGTTCAAGTCGCGGCCGCCATCTTCTTTTTTTCTCTCCCTTCCTCGCGGCACTCCGTCGGGCGCTAATTCGGCCCCGAAATTCTCCTTTTTCCGGGGTCGGACCCCGCCAAATGAGTCTCCGGACCCCCCCGACCCTGCTGATAGTCCGTGGGGCGTGCAGGGGGTCCACCTCCTTTCAGACTGGACCGGAGTGGGGATCACTGGTAGGAGCCTCACGGAGAGGCTTCCACTTCCATCGGCGTCAGGCCACGCCCCCCGTGTAGTGGGTCCCTCTTGTTATTGTTTTAGGAAGGTAAAAGAATTGACTTGACCAAATACCAATAATATGTGGAAGTTCATTTATTGAAGTCGAGTATGCAAAGGTAATCGTTATTTAGTCAGTTTCGCGTTTTACTGTCCTTCTTTATTATCTTGTTTTCTGTTCATGTCTCTAGATTTTGTTATTGATCTCATCCACGTCTACCTTTTCTCTAGGTATTGTTTCCTGGGACTTCTTCCAATGTTGTCAGGGGCCACAAGAACAAAAATAGAACCAAAAAGAAAAAGGTAAGTGAACTCTATTTTTCTTTTGTGATTTTGTTATTTATTTTTAAGGGGGTGGGGAAGAAGGTATTAAGAAAAACCGGAGAAAAGAGGGAGAAACCCTGTGTGGAAGAAAAGAAAATGTAGTCTCCTCTTGAGCCTGTGAGGATAGTATTCACTTCCAATAATAGTGCTTCAGTGATGAGATCTTTTTGTTAAAACCAGTGACAAGGCGGAGCCCAGAAACACTGGTAACCTCTTTATTCAGTTTATTTCTGTTCCTTCCCCCTCCCTCGGTCTATCTTCCCCTCCTCGCCACCTCCACCAGTATCCTTTAGGGTTTTGTATGCAGGCACGAACCTGCATGAGCCACGTCCCTTCAGGGACGTGGCTGGTTCTCTCTCCTTCTTTCGCCTCACTATTCATAACTGAATCCTGGTTGGTAGATAACATGGCCCCAGTGTTGCACGAAGCCGTTCCTCCAGGCTATCAAACCATCACACAAAACTGTATAGGCAAGGGAGGAGGTGGACTAGCTATTGTATTCAAACAGGCATTGAACCTCAGTAAAACAGACATCTCCATACAAGGTTGTGAAGCCCTCCTTACCAGATGCCACCCTACTCCAACTTCCTCTTGTAACTTTCTCCTCCTTTACAGACCTCCACCTAACAACTCCACATTCCCAGATGCTTTTCTAGACACAGTCTCAAACCTTATTACACTATATTCCAACCTATGCATTCTTGGGGATCTAAATATTTGGTTTGACAAACCCAATATGCCCCATCCAAAAGCTATCACCACTGACCTAGTCGCATTGAACCTACATCAGATTGTACACAATCCCTCACTCATCGCTGGACACATCCTAGATGTAATTTATTTTAAGCCTGAACTAGTTACTAATCATAGCATCACGCGAATCACTTGGTCAGACCACCATTTGATAACTTTCCAACATACAACTCCACAAATCAACACACCCCACAACTACTTACATACCTACATACACCTAACGACCATGGAGCAAATTCAATTTGGATGACTTAGAAACACAACTAACAGCCAACACAGATCTAGATACAATTAATTATGTGCCAAAACTTTATGAGTGTCTACAGGAAGCTTTTGATATCCTAATACCACTCAGAAAAACTAAACACAAAAAAAAAACAACACCTTGGAGAAACACAGAACTTAAAAAGATAAAGCAACAAATCAGAAAGTTGCAGCGGACCTGTCTCAAAACAAACAACAGTCAAGACAAACTGCAGCTACACAAACTTAACAGGATATACAAATAATCAATCAAAAAAGCTAAAAAAAGGTACTACTCAGACAGAATTCAAAATGTTCAATCTACAACCAAGGAATTTTATAAAATTCTCAATGAATTTCAAAAACCTACATGCATGGAAGGAAGTCATCCCCCTACTCAAGATTTCACAAACAAATTGGCAACTCACTACACAACCAAGGCAGACACATTGGACTCCTATTTAAAACAGAAGAAAAACATCAGCACCAACCCCTTTCCTAAAATACCCTCTAAGAATAAACCAACCTAACCTCTACAGTCCACAAAACAAATATCCCAGGGTGAATTTATGGATTTGGTCAAAGCAAGCAGACCTTCCGGTTGCCCTTCGGACCCTTGCCCTCCACACATCTTCAAGAACATTCTTCTATCTACTTCTGCTGCCACACCTGTAAGAAGAATCATTAACAACTCTTTAACTTCAGGAACTTTTCCTGTAGACCTGAAAAAGGCATACATACGACCGTTATTAAAGAAAACAGACCTAGACCCGCAAGACCCCAACAACTACAGACCAATCACAAATGGACCTTTCCTGGGCAAATTGATAGAAAGAGCAGCATTCGCCCAGATGTCACAATTCATTGAAGACAATTCTATACTTTCAGACTTCCAAACTGGATTCCGTCCAGGAAGAAGCACTGAATCAGCACTCATAGCATAATGGAGTTGCTGCACTACTTCTCTTGGACCTCTCAGCTGCCTTTGATACGGTTGACCATGACACCCTAATTCAAAGACTCCACGAAGCCGGCATACAAGGGATTGCTCTCAACTGGATTACTTCCTATCTTCAAAAAAGATGTAATATCATCCACACGCCCCCCTTCTCGTCCGAACCCTACCTCACAAAAGCAGGGGTCCCCACAGGATCAATCATCTCACCTTTGCTTTTCAACATCTACATGATATCTTGACCAGAACTGATCAATGATTTCCATCTCACATGCTACAACTATGCAGATGACACACAAATACTACTTAAATTAGAATGCCCCAAAAACATTGAAAACTCAGAAATCTTCAGTTGCCTCAGAGCCGTTGATCAGTGGATGACCTGGAGCCATCTCAAACTAAATACCTCCAAAACAGAAATACTCATATGTGGTGACTGGAAAAATTATGACCCTCTGTGCGTCTGGCCTGACGATCTCAGACTACCTCCTCAATTATCCAAGGAAGTTAAAAACCTCTGAATCACTATGGATTCCAAGTTAACTATGAATGCCCAAGAGGACAAATTAGCACGAACAAGCTTCATCACCTTGAAGACTTTACAACGCATCTTCCCCCACCTCGGATTGCCACACAAGGTGCAAGCTACTATCTCGCTTGTACTATCCAAACTGGATTATGCCAATGGCCTCTACTGTGGATCATCTCGATCTATTATGAAAAAACTACAACGTATACAGAATTCTGCAGCCAGGCTTCTATTACATGTAAAGCCACAAGCCCACATCTCCCCAGCCTTGAGAGCACTACACTGGTTACCCGTTGCCAGAAGATGCACTTTCAAGCTGCTTTGTATCACCCACAAAGCTATACATGGAACAGGACCGCTTTTTATCTGAAACAAAATAACCAAATACATCCAACAAAGAAACCTCCACTCAAAATTGGCACCCCGCCTTAGAACACCACCATACAAGAAAAAGACTATAGGTGGTACATCCTTCTCCGTTCAAGCAGCCAAACTATGGAATTCATTACCCCCAACTATAAGAGCCACAGATAACTTTCTTGTCTTCAGAAAACTACGCAAGAGTTGGCTCTTTCCTTCATAACCACCATATTCAAACAGCTATGGACTGCATATGCCTATGTTGATAAATATTTTTTTCAGATTATGTGTATATTTCTAGTTATGTATGTTTCTTTAGAAAATATGTATCGCTACTATGTCATAACAATAAAATACACACACACTCTAAACCTGTTTGACTAAGTATATTTTAAGCATGGTTCTAATTATGAATTGTATGTGCATATGTGTGTGTATTCATGTGTGTTTGTATGTGTGTATGTATGTATATGTATGTATGTGTTTATGTTATTTCTGTGCTTGGCATGTTCGTGGGTCATTGCATGGCTCCTGGGTGGGTTGTTATACTAGATATCTATGAATTCCTGCTCTCATCACACTTATCTACCCATCATCATATGTCATGTCTCTATCAAACTATCCTCCATTCTCACTCTGACTCATCCCAAATCCTTTCTACTACTTTCATCTCCTAAATAACTCTGCCTAAGCTCTTCCCTCCACTTTCACATCTAACTCACCAAACCTCACTCTACTACTGTGACCTCCCACACAACCTTACTAAATTCTCCCACATTTATCTCACCCTGCTACTATGCTCTCCCTAATCCTTCCACATACTCTTCCCTCCTCCATCCCCCTTTACTCATCCCAAGCCTTTGGGTTGAGTAAATGAAGGATACACTCTCAATTAACACTTCTGGATTTCTTTCCTCCTCCGCCCCTCCATTACTCCGGTCAATCTAACTAGCAAACTCTCATATCCTCGGCTCAAATTAACTCATGATAATACTAAAACTGTACTCATTATTTCCCGTTACTAATCCATCACTAATTCTTGTTGGGTTCCAGAGTAGCATGCTACTCACAGAAAAGCGGTTCGACGCCTCGGCAGGGGTAGTAAGCGCTATATAAATATGATTACAATACAATAGAATACAATTGTTTCTTCCCTTCAGTTGTTCGCTTGCTCGGCACTTCACAGTCACGCTTGTCTCCTCGTAGGATGGTCGGTATCCTCTGTGTTTCTGTCATCCAGTCGTATTCCTCTCTTGTGTCTCCTTCCTTCTCTTAGTCTTTTCTTGCCCAGCCACCTTCTGTCGCGCTCTCCTCCTGGATATCCGGGTTCGCGAGGAGAGCTCGGCCCCCTTTTCCTTTCAAAGTGCCCCCTGGGTACGAAAATATCGGCCCTGTTTCCACATCGCGGGCAAGGGTTTTCGCGACTCTGTTACAGATAGCCAGTACAATATTTGTACAGTCCTAACCCTCATTGCCATGAAAGAATGCCACTTACAACATAACCACTTTTTAAGTTATATATTATGGTTCTTTTCCTTCTCTTGACAACTGATTTTTACCTTATTCTGTTTTACATAGGGCCTTATTATGAGTTTGGCCTTCTTTTGGCAAAACCGCTGCAGTGGCAGCCCCCAGAAGACTGCCATGTTGGCAGTAATCAGACCACCGACTCACATCGTGAAGACCACCAAAAAACAGCCAAAAATCTAAAACTGCCAGGACATTGGAGGATAAAAGAGAGGCTGTCTCACCACCAGCCTGACAAAAATCCACCCACCAGATTACGAGCCACAAATCAACACAGCCGTTCTTCCATAGCGAAAAGCCTTTGGCAGTGCAAACTGCGTTTGTCACAACTCACATCAGTCATAACACCACACCACATTAGATAGTTTGAATACCCAACACCTGAGACACATCCACACACCTGACACACCTACTCACTGCTCTATATAACACATTCCTACACAATCCACAATCCTTTGCAAATAGAAAGCCATTCAGGTACTCAGAGAAGCCGGGGGCAGGTGAAGCCGCGAACTACGGACAGGTCCCAAGTAAGTGGGTGTGAATACTGTGGGGCGATATGATGGGATTCTTTAGGATCCCTGCACTTTACTATGGTTAAGGAGAGTTTAAAACCCTCCGAGCGAGTTCTTTGTTTTGTACACGCGTTTTTTATCATGACTACTTCTATCTGGATACCGCCGCTTCGCACATGGTGACGGCGTTTTCCTATACCATCGGATGAATGAGGACTCCTTTGAGGTCTGATGTGGGCGTTTAGAGCCCCTAACTATGTGGGTGGCATGTGCACGTTAATCTTGAGTTCCAGACTTAGGAGGACTGAATATTGTCGCCTGTAAGCTGTAGATCAGAGTATATATATATATATATATATATATATATACAGTATATGTCTATGACACTCCTTCCGAATGTTTTCAACATGTTAATCAGCATATCACGTAATTTACGTTCAATTGACATATCCTCTGCCACATGAGTTTTTAACATTTGGGCTGTCTCAGTATGTGTAGATTTTGATTTAGTTGATGATGGGATACCTGAATATTTGGCAAATGCTATACCCTTTTGCTTCCCGTTACCACTATTTCTGTCTTTTTTCCTGAATACAAATCCATAATTGAACCCGCACATTCAGTTTAGTAGGACCTCCGTTACTTGGTGCTTTACCTGATGCGGCCCATCCACTAATATGAGGAGGGTAAGCATTTTTTCATCAACATTTTCACATTTATTTACACTTTGATCCACAGAGGGGATATTTCACCAATGTGTGGATTTGCACAGAGCACATTACAATTGACATTGTGCACACGAATAATGTCCTGTCTTTTTGTTTGTTTGTTATTCTTCTCATTTCAGGTCCCTGCATTACATTAATATTCCTTACTATAGGATACATTTTCACATAGGATTAGATAGCTTAGGTCCTGAAGAATCGCGTCAGATCCATATGACATAAATAGCGAGAAACATGTTGACCTTTTGATAAATCGTACAGGGGATCCTGTATGTACAATTCCTAACCTCAAATTGAGCGAGGAAGTGATTTTGGGGAGATTGTTCTTCTCTCTCCCCGTTTTTTGATTTTATTTATGACAGTGGTTGGATTATTCAATAAAATTTGCCTAACCTCTAGTTATTTTTAATATTTCCAATCCTATACCCTTTTCTTTCTAAACCGGCCATATATCTCAAAAGATCTCCGGCAAAGAGCCCCCCTTGAGGGGCCCGTCAGGCATTGCAGCGCCGGCCTGACGTGGAGCAGAGCCCAAGGATGAAGCATGTCACCTTTGGTGAGTGAGGGCTCTTGTTCCAAAGAAATTATTTTTCCAGGGACGTTTCTTTGTTCTTTCCTTTTCTCCGTCTTAGATCAGGACCCAATGTGGTCTCCCTGATTATACTCACTTAGTGGAGCTGTGTATACCTTGGTTTTGTACACTCAGAGAAGCCAACAATATATATATATATATATCACTTTAACACTATAGGCACACATACACATCTCACTCAGCACACACCCCACACCAGCACAACTTTCACAATACACACATCACTAGCACACACAGTCCATAACGACCACCTCCAACTCACATTGCAGCCCCCACACCTCACCTATTACCTGATACTACATCCTTACACACACAACACCCCCACACACTGTCTGCACAACCACTACTATGTCCCCCCAAAAAAATCCACGATTCACTAATGGCAAGTTGAGGGTCATGGTGGATGAAATTGTCAGGGTAGAGCCACACCTGTTTGGAGCACAGGTCCTATTCCTATTGCCAGGAATAAGGAGTTGTGGCAAAAGATAGTTGACAGGGTCAATTCTGTAGGCAGTCATCCATGCACAAGGGATCACATTAAAGAAGAGGTGGAATGTCCTAAGGGGGAAGGTCCGTTCCATGGAATCCAGGCACCAGATAGCCGTGCAGAAGCCCGGTGGTGGGCCCCCAACTCCTCCCCCACAGTTAACATCATGGGAGGAGAAGGTCTTGTACATATTGTATTCTGTGGACATGACAGGAATACCTGGGGGATTGGGGTCTGGTATTAGCCACAAACTTTAGGTCACACAAATGAACTATTGTAGCCACTACATGTCTCACCTAATCACCTAAAGCCCCTCCCTGCCATGCCACCCCTCCACTCAGCCCAACTACCATCGCAGCCCTTGAAAATGCCACGTAAAGTACAGCCTGATCAGATCTCTACGACCCTCAGAATGCACCAACCCATAATTGTGAAAACCTGGATTGTACACATCACATCACTATTGTACTAGTTACACCATGTATATTGTTTGAGTGAGGACCAGTACATGGCAATGACAGCAATGCCATGGCACACACACAATAGCAACCAAAGCAAAACACTGCTACAGCTGAGTGACCATTCCCAATGGCCAGAGATCAAATATCCCAAACCAAGAATAGACATACCTTGGTTGGAAAGTAAGATGGCAGAGTTGATGCACATGTACAACATCTAGTTACAGGACACGTTTCCCTGCATACTTACATACTGTGTTCCCACTAGGGCACCATGGTGCATTGTGCAGCCTTAATGTGTGACATCTAGCAAGCGTGACTAGGTAATAGAGCTAAACAGTTATGTCACACGTCAGACATAATCAGATTGCATTTGCACAAAAACCTGTACCCAATTAGTATGACAGCTCTCAACATGGAGTAAGGAAAACGAGCCACTGAGTCATGTGTACAACGAAGGTATGCTGAGTAGCATCTGTCAATGTCATTGCAGGGAATCATGTTAAGCCACTGTCTGCATCTCACAGAAAATCAACCAAACACACATTCTAACCTGAACTCTGTGTCTCACTCCCTCCTCAGGTAAACTTGCCATTCCCAACATGGAGAGGATACCTAGGCCTGTCAATCCCCCGCAGGATGTACACCTGTCCCTTCTACATCTATGGTAGCTAGTGGAATGAAGGCCCTGCTAAGAAACCTCATACTTTAGACACCCCTCCCTCTGAAGCTGAAGAACCCCCCCAAATGTGGACATTCACCCAGGCATCCAGCTGGAGCAGATGCCAAGACCAAACCCACTGCCAGGAAGTGAACCTCTACTGATTTGTCATGCTTGTGTGCCACAGATACACCCTGTTGACTGTTGAGAAATCTACCTCCATTTTCCCATGGTACAAGGACGCTAGACTTGTGTAACCAACTGGTGTAACAGTTACCCTGATGAATACATCAACCAGGACTTCACTCCTCACTTTTATTTTCATTTATGCACTTTAATTTTAACTGATAGTATTTTGATATGCACAATAAATCACAATTAAACACAGCTACTGTGTATGTGTCCTTTATGATGCATGTAAAATAGTCATGCTTGCCAATTGTGGTGTGGTCATGCCCCCCTGTATTGAACAGCCAGTGTAATGGTCATCAGACGGAGGCTCCCTCAGCAGGAGACACATTAGAACAAAAATGTCACAGGACAGATGTCAGCGAGGTTAAAATCCAGGTCAACACAACTGTATAGTCAGTATTCAAATTTGCAAATAGAGAATGACACAGGGTACCATCAGGATGTAAGCCATGGTGTCATACAATGCCCATTTACAGGTTATAGATGTCAGGCTCATGTTAAACTACATACAAAGCAGGGGCACACAGATAGGTCCTCCATATCACCAGGTAGAGGCTCTTCACATACCCATATCATATCTACAAATTCACATATCCCATGTAACACACAAAGATCATGACAGAGGAACCCAGTACTTAAAACATACACTAACGTAGGCCCCATACCTGTAGGATTGTCACACGCCTATGTCAGAATACAATTACATGCACCTTGGACAGAAAGTTAGAACACAAAAACATCTAGGTCCCATAGCCATCACAAAGTACTCCACCCATTGTGAAGCGAGAGGCCATGATTCAAACTACACACATGTGCCACAAACTTCCCCTGACATCATTTTACGTCCTTCTCAACTCCACAGGTTAAAGGAAAGGACTAAGCATTTACCACCCTACTTTTATGAAGAATAAACTATCAAGGTACCACCACACTGAAAGTAAACTCATTTTACGAGGTATCTGTCAAGTACACCTCTCATGTCTGTCAGCAATTACAATTGACCTCTGACACTGAATACCTCAAGCCTAGGTTCCAGAGCCAAACAGGATATGGCTACATCAGTGAGTGGAAGGAAAAGATGATAGGAGATTGCATGAAAAATACCTCAAATCTGAGAGGTCTTTACCAGAAGTGTATGTCATCATCTGCTGTAACAATACATGAAAATGCAGAACATTCTGTCCTGTACACATTACAAACTATCAGTCTGCATCCACAACTCACACATAGGCATTGGAGCTCATGATACCCCCACTGATGAAGCAAGAAAGGAGGTCTAAAGCAGGTATCTACTTCAAGTTGTGCACATGCATCACAACAAAAGGTCCATTGAAATACCTGTATGTCAGTTGAAGTACTGATTGATGAGATCTGCCCGAGAGTCACCTGCTCTTTCTTCCTATGGCTCTTCATCACTTGCCATATCAGAGTTTCCAACCACTTGTCCAGCTGCCTCCCTCTCATCTGTTATCAATGGAATCTGAAGTCTCAGGGCTAAATTGCAGAGCATGCAGCAAGCAAGGATAATTTGGCATACCTTGTGGGGCGGGAAGAAGAGGGCTCCTCCATATAGGTCCAGGCACTTGAATCTTGCCTTCAGGAACACAAATGTTCGCTCCATTACACACTTTGTCCACCCATGGTCCTCATTGTAATGGACTTCCCCTGGCAGGGTTGGGTACTTCAATGGTGTCAACAGCCAAGGACGGTTTGGATAGCCTGAAGTCACCTGTGAACACAATGGTTGAACAACTCAAAAATGTATGTGGGACTGGCTATATTGTGATGACAGGAGACATAACTAACAAACCCTCACTACAATGGAAACTTATCAATCAGCCAGGCCCTCTCTGTGTGGAGTCGTGCCATTAGCTGTGGGACATTGCTGTTCCACATGATGTAGGAATCATGCACAGATCCCGGATACTTGGCTGTGACTTGTGAGATCTACTGGTCTGCAAGGTACACCACCTGCACATTGATTCAGTGGTAGTTCTTCCTGTTCCTATACACCTGTTCATTGGCACATTCTCACGTTGCCACTGGGAGGGACCAAGGGTACATGGGTGCCATCAGTGGCTCCTACCACATGAGGTATGTGCCCCATCTCATAAAAGTCTGCCTTCACATATGCCAAATCAGCTCAGTGGAGAAACCTGATGTAGCTGTCCAGACGTCTCAACAATGCACACAGTACATCCTTCAAAACCAATCTGAACATGAGCTGAGACATCCCTGCTGTTAAAGCAAATGTATTTTGAAAGGAGCCTGTGGTCAGGAAGTGTAGCACTGACAAGACCTGAACAATGGGAGGTGTGCCATTGGGATTGCAAATGGCAGGCATCAGATCTGGCTCCAACTGAGTCAAAGATCCATGATGGTATGACGATTCAGAGGATATGCCTGGATGACAAGTCTTTCCTCCATGGTGTCCAGGCATACTACTGAACGGTACACTAGTGGTTCTCTCACTCTCCTCATGGCTGGATAACTATGTTGAGAGAAGTGAAAATACCATGAGTTGTGCAGTATGCACACATCATGTACACTTTGTTTATTACATCACACCTAATATCTGTAGAGGATGCCTAGCACATCTGACATACACAGCCCATAGACATGCACCAATTTCATCCTCCTAGATCTATATTGGCAAGTATGACAATGGAGCTGTACACATGATACTAATTTTAGAGTATATGTGTGCAAGACTTAGCTGTCCTGCACTGATAACACATATGTTTTGGAACTGATCAATATTTTCCAGGGGAGTATGAACCTCTGAGTAGATGTACATAGTTATCACCATATTTACTCACTCAACACAGCTTTTACTTCACATTTTCACAATATTTTACACAAACATGATGGCACTACATACAGATATTCAGCATTTTAGGGGGGTGAATGACGCAGGCACTTCCATCTATGAAATGTGCCCAAGATGACAGGTACCTGACAAATTGGAATGGAAAGGTGGAAGTGACCTAAGTCCACCAGGGAAGTCGTCATGGAGGTAGGCAGTCACAACCGCCGTGCAACTTGCCATTGCTAAACATTTCTGCCTTTGATGGCCTTGGGCCAATGGCGATGTCCGCCGGTGGTGACAGTCATGTATGTGATAGCTGTGACTGCCATCTTCTGCACTATTGCTCACTTGCCTCCTGACACTGTTGCCAGCAAGACCTCCATGACATGAGCTGCTGTGTACTGCCTCTGGGAGCCATCACGGCACGTCCTGCAGGTGATAGGGCCCTTACCCTGGAAGAGCTTTAGAGGCTAGTGGAGGAGGTCCTACCCCTGAATGGACAGCTATATGGGGCACCAGAGGAGCAGGCCTGTCCAATGTCCTAGCTATGTGTGATAGGTGTTCTGTGTGACGTTGCATCGGGCATGTGAGCCTGTGAGGGTGTTGATGCATGCAGATGGTATAATGAGAAGGCGTGTGTGCAGGGGCAATGGTTATATGTACCTACTTGATGTGACTGATGTGTACTGACCACTCCTATTGGTATGGCACATGTGTACATGACTTTCTCCTTTTGGCTGTGTCATCCATGCAGGTGAATGCCCATCAGAAGAAGGGAATCTGCCAGGCCATCACAAAGCAAGTGTGGACCCTGGGGATCCACAGGCTGTGGAGCACCCATTGCAGAAAGTGGTGGAAGGACCTGAGATGTTGGTCCTTGAAGACCGCTGAGGCCCAGCTGGGGATGTCCTCCCAATGAAAGAGGGGTACTCGTTGGACCCTGACCACCCCTAATGGCCAGCATTTTGGCGGTAGCCTACCCTGAGGTGGATGGACATTTGAGGGCAGCACACCAGTCACAAGGGGGTAAGTATTGACTGACTCCATGCACTTTACTCTGGTAGTTAGGTGTTTGCTGTCACACTTTAGTAGCTGTGACACTTTAGTAGGTGCTAAATGTATGCTGACTACTGAGAATACATAGTACTCAAGCTGGCTGACTTTAAAATGGAGATCTGGCTTTAGGGTTGCGCATGTGCCAGGGAATATCTATGACTGCATGTGGAGATGCACAATTGACAGTGCCACATGTGTGACTCTACCCAGCCATATATACGTATGTAAGCTGCTATATCATCCTACCCATATAGTATTTCCAGGTCCTCTATTCAGAATATATCAATATGTAGCTCTAAGGTGTCAGGCCACACATATTTGTATATATCAGCTGTATTTGCTACATAGTGCCTGACATATTTGGTATAGGACCTAATTAACCTTTGTCCTGGTATTGACTCCATGTGAGGCTGGCATCTCATTCAGTCGATGGGTATGACCAGTATTGGACTGTTCATATGGGATTGTGGAGGTGTCCCCATTGTCCCTAGATATTCATACAATTGGGGGATTGGAAGGTTGTAACGGAAGGACATCCAACTATGAGTGTCTAATTTTGTCTATTTGCCCTTACCATGCATTTCCATGCCATTGAAATGTGGGCAAATCACTTTTATCCCAATGCCTTTGGTAAGTGGTTTCCTTTGACAATTTGCAATGTCCATGCTATATGTGCCAATGCACTACCAATAATAGTGCAACATATGGTATTAGCTGCCTACAACATGTCACAATGGTTACTTGGGGCAGAGCTTGTTGAGTGAGACGATCATTGCTCCTCAGCCTAGCTGATGTGGCCAGTTTGGGCAGGAATTGGTTTTGGGTCACCCCACATTTTAAAATGTCATGGTATAGCTGTACTACTATGTCTAATACAGGTGTTGTTGTTGTGGGATATGTTGTCAGTGCAATGTCAGTCATGTAGGTCCATGTGTACATGCCTTTTCAGTGGGATATGTGTGTTGTCTGGACCTAGCTACTGGAAGTTATATGTCACGAATGGTGTGAGTGATGTTGGTGTACTCATGTTGTAGTGTTGTGGCTCTGTATCAGCTAAACAGGTGGAATGTAATGTGCCCTATTAGGAATTAGTAGGCAGTCCTTTGTTTAGATGTTGTAACTATGCTCTCTGTGATTGTCAGTGGATGTCTCATGTGTGCTAGGTAGGCCACTGTAGCTGTACATGAATTTATGGTGTGATAAGGAATATCTGTGAATAGTGACTGCAGCTATTCATATAAGATTTGGTATATGTAGTGACATTGCTGTTCTCCAGACATGGAATGTGAAAATGTGATGGCACCTGGAAGGGAACTGACATATGTTGTGCCTTCATCAGAGATTGTAGCCATTGTGTCGTATATGTACAGAAGGATCAGAAAGGCATGTGATTTGAATGGCAGGTTCTGTTGCTGTTGTGAATAGAGTTGTGTTTATTTGCATGGAACATGACTTGTGGACATGGACTGGTTAGGTGTAGATTCAGAATATGCATGATATGGTGTTATCAGTCAACTGCATTTCCTAAAGGTAGTAAGATTATGGAGAGTTATGACCTGGATTAGGATGATATATCATCTTCAGCCAGGGTATGATGAGCTTGCTGACATAGATTTAAAGGTGATTTGATGAGATGCTCCAGTTGTGCTACCTTACATGGATTACGATGTCAAAGAGACAAATGACAAATGGGGTAGATAGAATCAAAAAGGTTTAACATGATGTAGGATCTGTGGGTTCAATATGGGATTTCCTAGCCAGGAGATGTATAACTACAGTTGTGTGTGTTATAATGTGTGTATGTGAAGAATGTGATGACCCTCTGACTCCCTCTCTCTCTTTCCTTCCCTCTCTCTCTGTTTGTGTGCATCAGCATCAGCAAGTGAAGTAGACAGGCACAGGCAAATGGGAATGCTGCCGGCCATGGGACCAGGAATGCTGATACCACCGACAGCGAGGGACACAGTGGTCCAGAGGGCGGGGGAGTGCCACAGGGGTTACTAGATCCAGCACATCATCTTTAGAATCTTCCTCCAGTGAACCCTCACTGGTGGTGGAGGCCCATCGGGGACCACCACCGCACCATCTTTGTCCATCATCCCCCTTTCTACCACCACCCTCCCTGTAGCTCCCCACCCAGTTGTCTGTGTCCGCTCACGCAAGAGGGTGGGCATCTCCTTTGCCGCAGGCCCTCAGTGAGGAGGCTATTGACCTCCTGATCTTGATCTCTGTTGGTCAGTTGACCAACGTGAATGGCATCCAGGGACTGGCACCTCAGATGCAGCAGAGTAATGCGTTCCTGAGGAGCATTCACGGTCGCCAAACCCCTATCGCCCCAGAGTGGGAGGACTTAGTGACGAGCTGGGATGACCTAATGAAGGGACCGATAGCTCCCAATGTGGAACCAACAGAAATAGAACCCTGAGAGGGTATAAGGATGAGATGTACAATGTGCTCAACAGAATTGGCCCTTAGGGAAGGTCCCCGAACCCAGAGCTGGGATACTGACGGGTGCAGCAACAGACCGCACCGAGTTACATGAGGCAGGGACGGGTCGGTCACGAATTGTCACATAATTGTTGGAGGAGGGTGAGAGAAGGTGGCTAGCTATCCTCCATACAATGGAGTGCCCCGGGAGAGACTTCCCCTAGCAGATGCAAAGGCCCACCCACACAAAGCCATCATGTTTATACATAGTTTAAAGTTGAGTTAAGCCTGTTATGTGGCCACACAAGTCAAAATGGTAACGCGGAATCACAGAGTGCATGACCCCTTAAAGTAGGAACGTTAGTATACCAGATCTAGTGATAAACGAATACTATAAGGCAGTCAAAATGAACAATAAGTCGTGAAACAAAGTACTTGTAACGTTTAGTATAAATACGTATCTCTTAAATGATGTATATGATAAGAAAAAGATGTTGCCATAAATGGACTTGCAAATGTAAGACAGCGAATTGTTAATAAAAATATATTTGAAAAAAAAAGGATGGTTTTGGGCTCACCACAGAGCAGCACAGAATAAAGATTAGAGAAACAAACAAAAAAAAAAGAGCATGCACGGTGCACTGGCTGGCCTACATAGATCCTTTCAGGCTATGTCCCCCACACTGACGGCAGCCAGTTACCCGTTGTCTTCCACCGCCCCTCCTTCCTCTTCCCAAACCCCTCTTCTAGGACCCAATCACATCACACAAACAGACAAGCATGCATCCACCTCAACATCCAAGGATAGGGCTGACAAGCACAGGCACCACAAGACCTCAGGCACTCAAGCAACATACACATGCAGACACATCAACAGTCACTACCTGCCCTGACACCCCACCACCCCCAGCATCACATACACAACACCTGACACACCAGCAGTCACCACACCAACATTCACCGATACAGCCACACCACCCGTCCTTCCCACAATCAGCACAATAGCAGACCCTCAGATATCCACCCCAGTCACCACATCTGCAGATACCACAACCACAGACATGCCTACATGCAGCACATCCACCATGCCTGCAGTCATCACCCCAACAGTCACCCATCCACCATAGCATCTCCCAGCACCTCCACTCCCCTCCTCCCAAGGCACATAAATGCCCACACTCACCCACCCAATGAACACCCAGCACCCACAAGCATATCACACACACACTTGCACCCATGACATCCACCAAAACAGCTCAGACAACCACTCTCTCTCCCTCCACACCCAAACCCTTTTGCCATGACCGTCCCCGTGTGTCAAAGAAAGCTTTCTTCCCAGAGCTTAACCTTTTCCCTACTCATCTCCCACCCTGTGTGACACTAAAATGCTATGTGTCCCTTCCCCTTCCTTTACAGACCTTCCATCTCCCCTGCCCCCCTGCAAGTACCCATGCCCATTCCCTGCCAAGAAGTCGCCCCCTTCCAAGAGTTCCCAAAGCTCCCCTAAGGCTCAGCCTAAGTCCCCCTCCCAACCCTCAGCCCAAACTCCAACTCTCTGCCGCCCCCAATCCCTGAGATAGATAGATAGATAGATAGATAGATAGATAGATAGATAGATAGATAGATAGATAGATAGATAGATAGATAGATAGATAGGTAGATAGATAGATAGATATATCACAGACAACCAGTTGTTGCTTAAAAGGTTACATCTTTGTACTGCTTTTATTTTCTTAGGGCAGTTTTGGTCTTGGCTGATTTTGTCTGTATGTGATTACGTTTTGTGCGAGTGGTGGTTGAGCTACCACTTGTGTGTGGACAGCATATATGGTTGTGTCTATAGCATATGTCCCCCAGTGATGGGTGTGTTTTGTGTGATGGGCATGTGTATGTTGGATACATGTTGTTGAGGTGGTATTGTGTGGTGTTTGTGTTGATGTGTTATTTGCAGTATTGTGTGCCTTTGTGTGGTTGTACTGTGTGCCTGAGTGTGTGTGGAGATTGGTATGTCAGATCCCTTGTGATGTGTGTTTTTCTGGGTAATGATGTATTCCTTGTTGTTTGGATGTGTGATTGTGTGTGTTTGTTCTCTGGTATTGTTACATTGTGTTGTTTGTATAATTTGTCAAGGTTTGTTATGTATTGTGGGTGCTTGAAAATGCTTTGGTGGTGTTGTGGTTGTGGTGTAGTTGTGTCTTTTGGTGGTGTTGTGTGTTGTTGTGTGTGACTGTGCCAGTGCTGTGTATCAGGTGATTGGTGTGTGTTTCAGCTGTGTGTGTGTGTGGTGGCCGTAGTGTGGGTACTATGTATATCTGTGTGGGTATGTGGCTGTGTGTGAGTGCACATGTCGGTGTGAGGTTACGTGTCTGTGTCACCCTCACCACCCATTCCCGATTGGTATGTTGTGTGTGCTTAGGTACTTTGACATTTTACAACTGTGACAGGTAAGTGTGTGTACTCACGGTTGCTGTCATCATCCTCATTCTCGCTGGTTCCGCAGTTGTTGGGAGAGCAGTAGCAGCAGGAAGATATGTAGTTCTGGTTCCATGGTGTTGGAAAATGGGTTATTGGTAAGGGCAGGTAGGTACCTACACCTAGCAACAAGCCACCAACCTCCACTTAGGTACAGTTAGGTCTCAGTAAATTAATCCCAGCTCAACCCTTGGTAGCTTGGCAACGAGCGTCAAGGCTTAACTTAGGAGACAGTGTGTAAAGCATTCAAATATCACAAAACAGTAATTAAATAAAACACAGGAAACAGTTTAAAAATCCACAACCAATTTATAAAAATAGTTTATATTTTTATCTTTAAAATGACACAAAAACGAATAAAATCGGATAAAGGGAACCGGAGATATGAATTTTTAAAGAATTATTATTTTTCTAGCGCTTAGAAACAAAAAGCGCCAATCGGGTCATCTGGTTGCACCACGACCGGGGCAAAGTCAAAGTTTCAGGCCGACCGCGATGGAGCCCTGCTCGGCTACAGGTCGCGGGAGGCCTCGGTTAAAAAGTTACCTTCTGACTTAGGGCCTGATTCAGACCCTGGCGGCCGGTGACCGCCAGGGTCACCGGCCACGGGAGCTCCGCCGACACACCGGCGGTGCTCCAAAGGGCATTTTGACCGCGGCGGTTCTGCCGCGGCCAGAAAGGGTAAACCGGCGGTCTCCCGCCGGTTTACCGCTGCCCTTGGAATCCCCCATGGCGGCGCAGCTTGCTGCGCCGCCATGGGGGATTCTGACACCCCCTACCGCCATCCTGTTCCTGGCGGTTCTCCCGCCAGGAACAGGATGGCGGTAGGGGGTGCCGCGGGGCCCCTGGGGGCCCCTGCCGTGCCCATGCCAATGGCATGGGCACGGCAGGGGCCCCCGTAAGAGGGCCCCACTGTGTATTTCAGTGTCTGCCTAGCAGACACTGAAATACGCGACGGGTGCAAACTGCACCCGTCGCACATGCCCACTCCGCCGGCTCCATTCGGAGCCGGCTTCCTCGTGGGGAGGGGTTTCCCGCTGGGCTGGCGGGCGGCCTTCTGGCGGTCGCCCGCCAGCCCAGCGGGAAAGCCAGAATGGCCTCTGCGGTCTTTCGACCGCGGAGCGGCCATATGGCGGTTCCCTCCAGGCGGGCGGCGACCGCCGCCCACCGGGGTCAAAATGACCCCCTTAGTCTTTATTTTGAAGATTTTCTTCAGCGGGACGAACCTGCCAGTCGAATCCGACCTCCTGGAGCCCTTGTCCGGATACGCGATGCTGGATTCCTCGGTGGAGATTTTTACCTTCGGACTTAGTCGTTTTTTCAATGGTGAAAATCCTTCGACCGGGGTAAACCTGGAACTTGATCCGACGTCCGTGGAGCCCTTCTCGGATATGATGGCTGGGAGGTCCCGGTCAACTTTTGACCTTCGGACTTAGGTGGTCATTCTAACCCTGGCGGTAAAAACCGCCAGGGCGAATGACCGCGGTAGCACCGCCAACAGGCTGGCGGTGCACCGCTGGGCATTCTGACCGCAGCGGTTCAGCCGCGGCCAGAAACGGAAAGTCGGCGGTGTACCGCCGACTTCCCGCTGCCCTTGAGAATCCTCCATGGCGGCGGAGCGCGCTCCGCCGCCATGGGGATTCTGACACCCCCTACCGCCATCCTGTTCTTGGCGGGTCTCCCGCCAGGAACAGGATGGCGGTAGGGGGTGCCGCAGGGCCCCTGCAGTGCCCATGCCAATGGCATGGGCACTGCAGGGGCCCCCGTAAGAGGGCCCCAAAATGAATTTCAGTGTCTGCCTAGCAGACACTGAAATTCGCGACGGGTGCTACTGCACCCGTCGCACTCCAGCAACTCCGCCGGCTCCATTCGGAGCCGGCTTCATCGTTGCTGGGTCTTTCCCGCTGTGCTGGCGGGCGGGCTTTTGGCAGTCGCCCGCCAGAACAGCGGGAAAGCCAGAATGGCCGCCGCGGTCTTGTGACCGCGGTGCGGTCATTTGGCGGTAACCGCATGACGGGCGGCGACCGCCGCCCGCCGCGGTTAGAATCACCGCCTTAGTCTCTTTTTCAGAGATTTTTCTTTACCGGGACGAACCACCAAGTCAGGCCGGGTCGCGGTTGAGGCAAGCCGGCTAGAATTTCCGCGGCGGGTCGGTCCCTCTCTGGAGCTTTTTTACAAAAATTCTCAAATCTTCTCCAAACTTCTGGGGCTTCACCCAGATGTTCTTTTATGGTTCTTTTGGGGTCCACAGCTCACCCCAAGGGTCCAGAAGTCCTGTGATGGTCCTTGGGGGGTGCGGACTTCAACTCCCAGAATGCACCTGGCGCAAACTCCTTTTTGGCCACTGGACAGTGGTCAGCTGTTCACTTTTCAGGAGTTGGTGCAGGGGGACTCTGGATAGCAATTTTTCACCTGTAGCAAACAGGGAGTCCCTCCTTGAACCAGTTGAAGCCAGGCAAAGTCCTTCTTGTGGTGAAGCCCAAGTGTGCAGCTGGTGCAGTCCTTCTGAGTGCAGGTTCCAGGTGCAGGCCAGGGGTCCAGCAGGGCAGTCCTTCTTCTCCTTTAGTTCTTTTCTTCTTGAAATCTGGCAGGGATCTGAGGTGTGGGGGCAGGTCTGCCAGTTTTATCCTTGCTCCTGGGTGAAAAGCAGGGGGATCCTGGTTCTCCAATCAGGTACAGGGTCGTCCCCCTGTGATGACTACTTCCTGGGAAGTGTGGCAAAAATCCATTCCAAAAGGCAACATTCTCTAAAAGTCCAACATGGCTGAATCTGATTTTTGGAGGTTACATCTGGCTGAGCCCACCCACTGGTGTGGCTAAAAATCATAAACACACCCCTCTACTGCCCTCTCCTAATCTAATCAAGGGAGCACCTAGTTGTCTGGGGTTGCAGGATGTGGGGGTGTTGCTGGTTGCTCCAAATGTCCTTCTCTGCCTTTGAAGACCAGTTTGGCAGCCCTCCCCCTTCCTGCCTCACCATCTGCTGAGGGGAGATTCTCTCCCACAAGCACATTCCTTTGTGTGAAGCCAGGCCACTTCACACCTCATCAAGGCAGCTTGACTAAGCTGCTGCAGGCTGGCCAATCAGAGCACAGCAGCAAAAACAATGCAGGGCTGAAATTGGCAACTTTTTAGGTAAAGTCTAAAACTCTTTACCTGAACAAGTTATATTAAATCCCACAACTGGAAGTTGTGGGATTTATTACAACAATTAATTTGATACCAAATTCTTGGTATGCAACATTTAAGGAGACTTTAAAATTTAAAATAAAGTCTCCCCATTCTAGCCTATGAAGGCCATTTACTTCAATGAGGGAAAAACGAATTTGGCTGTTTTTACCTCACCAGGGTTTATAAATCTATTTTTATAAAGTCCCTGCTTATAGTTACATGGCACCCAGCCCTAGGGGCACATAGGGCACCCCTTAGGGGTGACTTATATGTAAAAATAAGGTCGTTTAAGACTTTGGAACTACTTTTAATTCCAAAGTCGAATTTGCATATAACTTTAATTTAAAAGCAGCCAGCAAGGCAGGCCTGCCTTTAAAATGACACTGGGCACCTCAGCAGTGCACCTATGGGTGCACCACCTATGCTGTGGTCCCTAAACCTACATGCCCTACCATATACTAGGGACTTATAGGTAGGTTAACTTAGACAATTATAATTAGCCTAATTTGCATATCCATTTTACACAGAGCACAGGCCCTGGGACTGGTTAGCAGTACCCAGGGCACCATCAGAGTCAGGAAAACACCAGCAAAAAGTGGAAAATGGGGCAAAAAGTTAGGGGGCCTCTGCTATCAGCCCTGTTTTCTCACACATGGCAGCTCCGGATGGGTATGGCTTCCTGAAGGTGAGTGTCTCCTTTTATCCTGTTGGTTTCCACCAGGGTTTCCGTGGTGGTGCAACCACAGTAAAAACCTTGGTGGTGTGCAGCCTCGTAATATGTCTGACTGTAACATGATTGCCACCGGTCTACAGGTGGCTACTGTCGACCGTGGCAGCCTGAGCACAGTGGAGATGCTGGTGGTGGTTTGGCTGTATTCTGTTGGGAATTCCGCCATGGTCATGATTTGGCGGTCTTCTCCAGACAGCCTGTTGGCGGTACGACCACAACTGCCAACATGGCGGTCCTGAGTCCCCGAAACTCATAATGACCCTTTAGTATTATTCTCCTTGAAGTTATGTCAGTATTTTATATCTATTCTCATTCTCTGTATGTAAAACTCCTATAATCCTTTGCGGCTCCTACGTGCTATATAAAACTACAAAAGTAAATTTAAGCCATCCATGTTTTTTGACTAAAGGTGCTCTTCTGACTATAACCAATCTATATCATTTCACAATTTAGAATCTATATTTATCTATCCTCAAAGACAGGTTATGAATTTACTGCACAGTTTTCAGTGACCTAGTGGTGCATTTCTATATGTATTCGATAGTGCTTGCATATGCTACTTTTATATGCTTATTTCCTAAGCACTGCAAGGGGAGCAAATAAAATATTAAAATTATACCTGATTTTGTCAGGGCGATACAGAGTAAGTTATAATATGAAGAAGAATATGTGAGTACTCTGTGGCTGTACAAATACACCACAGGTGCATAAAGGAATTTTATAAATTCAAGCATTAATACATTTGGGTGCAGTGGCCGCACATGAAATATTGGATTATTTCATGAGCCCCATCAACACATCAGAGGTTCCTTAACATCTACATATTTTAGCCAGTATAGTTGGTGTAATAATAATTTGTATTTACCTTTGTCTGTTTCTATACAAAATGAAACTGAGATGCTGCACCTTGGTCTCGCTGAGGAAGCACTCTTGCTCACATAGTTTAATGACATCTAGGTTGCACACACAACTGAGAAAAGCATGCACACATACCCAGTGATGGTGCACACAAAGAAAAATAATTAGAGCGAACATTGATCCTGACAAAATGGCATGAGAAAGAGTGTAGTCCTGAAAAGCCTCAATACAGACCGCAAACAGAGAGAAATACTCAAAGGTAAGTAATCTCCCATACGAATAAAGAAAACTAGCTAAGTGGCCAATGAATTAGAGTTAATAGTACATAAAGAGGGGACAGCATGCACAAGTAACTGCAATATAGTGTAATATAGTGAGAGTGGGAGGGAAACCAATAAAGTGTATTGAGAATTGCGTGCATCCCCTTAAGGTCCAAGGTAATACCAAATGAATAATTATCTAGTTGTTCCCACTCGGAGTTTGAGAAAGGGGTTGGTTGTTTGTTTAGACTGAGGGACCATGTACAAAAATGTCCCTTTTTGCATGGTCACCCTAATTTTTTGCTCAATCTCATTGCTGGATTTTGGACTCTACACCTTGGGAGACTGTTGTCCAGTGCCCAGAAAGTGTTCTGGCCGTAAAACAGGTTTAGTTTGACTAAACCCCAAATTACCTATTTAACCTCTCAATAAGGCAATAGTGTATGATGTCCTGAAACACACCAATGACATGGAAAGTTAAATGTCACCTATGGATCACAGCACTACTGTTGTACAGACCAGTGTGATGAGGCAACATGTCTTCACGTCTGCCACTGCATGGCAGCTTCAGGTTAAACCTGTAGTCCCTCCTGACAAAATGAAACCCTTTTGACAGAAGAAAATCTTCCTTTTAAATATTTATGTCAGCCTATGTAGGCCTTGTACCCTACAAGGCAGTGGTATTTATAAGTAGAACATGTAGACATTTACAGGTAACATATCCTTATAGTGTCTACCCACTAAAAGCTATTTTACTGTATGAAGAGTGGCTGCCCCATACAGAAACAATGAGAATCAATATTCAATATTAATTCAGCTATCTCAGACTAGGGACCAGGTAGAAAAATGGATTGCTTGTAATACTTATTAAAAGCCTAACTCAATGGTAAAGTTGGATTTGTAATAAATTTTAAGGAAAGGGACCTTTAGAAAGTTACCTTTTTCCTCTCTGAAGCTCCTGGAGGCTAATTAACATTAGGGGGCATATTTATACTCCGTCTGCGCCGAATGTGCATCAAACATTTTGACGCACATTCGGCGCAAAACTTGCCCCATATTTAAACTTTGACGCACTAGCCCGCGGACGCCAAAATCCTGCCGTGTGCGTCATTTTCTGGATGCGGGAAACCGCCGTGCGTTAATCATATTCAAGGCAGGCGTTCCCGTCCAAAAAATGACTTAAACGGGCGTGCGTCGTATTTATGCTTCCGGGCAATAATCCCGCACGGCCGGGAGGCGGAGTCGGAAAATGATGCACAGCCCGATATGCGTCAAAAATTAATGCCTGGGTCAGGGCAGGCATGAAAATGAGGCAAACACACCTGTATTTAATCGGAACACACAGAAGCAACAGCAGAGCAGCATAAGGGAGACATGGAGGTGCTTCTCATCCAGCGTGCACGCAGACGCAGAGCCCAGCAACAACAACAACAGCTACCACAACTCCAGCAGGGACCCCAAAGGCAGCACAGAAGGCAGGAGAGGATATTCCGCACTAGGACAACCCTTCATGGCCTCAGGGAACATGACATCATCCAGAGGTACAGGTTGAACTGGCAGGCCATTCAGCAGCTGCTGCGCAACATAGAGCCACAGTTGGCACCCACCTTGCTGACACCCTGCACCATCCCAACAGAAACCAAGCTGCTAGCTATACTTCACATGTTGGCAAGTGGCTCCTTTCAAAGAACTGGCGCCCTGGTTGCTGGAATATCACAGCCATCATTTTCTGCCTTCTTGCCCAGAGTACTGGATGCCATCATTGGACTCACACCCCGCCACATCTGCTTCCCAAACACACTGCAGAAGCAGCAGGAGACAAAACTGGGGTTTTACCTCATTAATGGATTCCCACATGTCCTTGATGTCATTGACTGCACACAAGTATGCCTTGTGCCACCTGCTGCAACTGAACACCTCTACCGCAACAGGAAGCACACACACTTCATCAATGTGCAGGCCACTGTCGATCACCAAGGATTGTTCACCAACATCATGGACAAAGTATCCTGGGAGTGTCCATGACTCATTCATCTTCCGTCACTCTACCATCAATCAGCACTTCCAGGATGGATGTTATGGCAATGGACTACTTGCTGGTAAGTACAAAAACCTACTTATATACACACTGCACAGCAACCCTCTAGGACACACAACACATACACCACAATAGCAACATGTGGACAGGAACACACTGAGGTCATGACATCGCTAGCCATGTTTGATAGGTCTGCAGTGAACCTGTCACACATCTGAAATGAGTGTACAGTCAAGTGTTAAGACGTCAATGATCACAACATAAGGAGAGGTTTGGCTAATTGTCACCTTGCAAAATGTAAGCGTCTCACTGATGTTTAAATTAATCCACTGCATATGTCTAAAGGTATGGGATGTCCAGGGTACATAGATGCTAAAGTGTTACCACCACTGTCAATTTGAATCTGTGTAAGGAACTATCATCTCACCCCCAGTGAAGACACAGGGACACCTGTATCACAAGTCACAATGCTAGGGAGTGCACACTGTACTGCAAATACCCAAATATACTGCTGACAACCGGTCAGCAGGCAAACACTTGTTCAGCCAAAGAAACAACCCAATGCAGATGGTACATCCTAGAAGCCTAGGAAGCAACACAATAACACAAAAGAGTCACAGACAACACAAGACAACTACTGCCATGCAAGGTGATATTAATGGGGCAAGCTACATCTACATGATCTCAATCATTTTCTCTTTCAGCTGATCAGGGGTATGGGATCCAGCCATGGATTATGACACCATTTGGCAACCCAAGCACTGCAGCAGAGCGTGCCTACAATGAGGCGCAAAGGAGGACATGCACCATAGTGGAGAGGAGCTTCGGCATCCTCAAGTCGAGATTCAGGTGCCTCAACATCACTGGTGGCAGCCTCCTATATTCACCAGAAATGGTCTGTAAGATCATTTTAACATGTGCCATCCTGCACAACATTTGCATACGAAGGAACATTCCCCTCTTAGAACCAGAGCCACAAATGCCTTTAGAGGAGGAAGAGGAGGATGCTGGCCTGGAACATGAGGGGGAACAACAAAACACAGCTGCTGGATTGTGTAGGTACCAACATATTGTGAACAATTTCTTTTAAAACCACTCACCATCATCACTGTATTAACATATGTAAATAAACACCGATAATAATCACCATATCATGGTCTGGCTAATCATTGTTGCTCACCTTTATCTCTAACTATCAGAATAACAGTGTAGCCTCATGGAGCATTGCTGATATACCGATCAGGACACAGAAATTTCCAAAGCCATTGTGATGCGTATTATACAACAGTCACATACACACACACTGTAAATGATATATATCCTGTACATTTCATCTTTGAAGGGCAATAGCAGAGGACCACACCTATTTCACACATTCATGTTGGCAACATGGTTCATCACAACATATGGCACACAACTAAGACACCATCAGTCTATAAGGGAAAAAAATGCCTCATACATGAGGCAGTGGATGTGCTATTGCATTGGTAACAGGAATGTATGACCAGACCCTTGACAGCAGTAAGTCGTACAGCACCTATCTTTGCAGGGACTATCTGTGACTAGAGTTCCATATAAGCAGAACATAGACAGCACAAGTGCCACACCTATGACAAGCATTGCGCACATGACATTCCATGCACATGTCAGCCCATTTCCTAACTCCTGACACACCCACGCTTCTGGTCTCAACCCACCTGTCTGAAGAGGTCCCTGGAATGGTAATATGTGTACCCCGATATTCCCTCCTCTACACACACAGATTAACAATAGTAATCCAGTGTGCTACACCCTTTCCTATGGTATGCCATTGTCATCGTACATCTGACTGCATGGACGTCAGTTCAATTAATACACTGGCTTGAAGTTTCTAAGCCCTGTTATCACCTGTAGATTGCTTCCCGTATGAAAGGTACTGTTGGCCATTTGAACTGGAATCTCACCTACAGGATTTGTGATAAACTGATGCAGCACACACCTGTGATCACCTCCATGCAGACCACCCATTTGAACATGCACTGCCCCTGCAGATGCTTGGAGCAGCATAGAGGTTGCCATTTTGTCAAATACACTGTTATGCATTGCTAGTAATTAAGCCGTGTAACACAGCTCTTGGGTTTATATGTCACCTTCCAAAACACAGGACAAACACAGTTTCCCATGTCAACTGTCTTGTTCTTCCTCCGACCAGTGTAAGTCAGACCACTGAGTATGTACCTTCTGAAATTGCTGGATCCTGATTGACTCTGCATCCTGTCAGCCTGACTGGCACCTGTCTGTGCGTTACCCTAAAGGTTCATTGTGGCTACATATGTACCACATTTGCTTTACCAAACCTCACATTCCTCAGGGGGTATTTTGTCAGGTGCTTCCTCAATGCATACCCAAATACATTTTATAGCATCATCCCCTTTTTAATTGTACCATATTTGAAAAATTGTCTTGGAATACCAAAATCATGGCCTATCCCATGTCTGGCCCCAGTGTACCAGGGCCGTATGCAGGGATTGGGAATGGTGCCTCCAGCAGAACCAGCTACCTCTGATAATGTGAATGAAAAGTCCACACATGTTAGGACCCTGACAGTTCACACGCTGAATCAGATTGCTCACAACATATTGATGGCCTGTGTGTGCTGAATAGCTGCAAGCTTAATCAACACAGAAGCTATGATGTTCCCAGATGCAGTGGGAACTTTACAGGCCAACCTGTGTACAAATGTCGTAATGACACCTGCCGGAACATGACTGCTGAGATATGATCTCACTCAGCACACCAAGGTTGCCCTGTTGACAGTCTCATAACACGTCTGCAGTGACAGGGTGGGACCATCCCCATGTAGGCTCTCATGTCCTTGTCGACTTTACTTCCATTGATCTCAGAAGGATACTCAGTGGATACAGGAATAGCCGCCACTGACTCATGATGAGACCTGGACGTAACTGTGACAACATATACCCCTAAAAATATACAGAATCAACATTGGCCCACACACATGAACCAGACACCTCTGTGCAATTGATCACTGGAAGTATGTGGCCACGTGCTGCCATGTCTGCTGGTCCACCACTGCCACAGGGGAGTTGTGGCTCAGTCAAATGACCACAACTGTGGCGTGATATTACAGCTGTGGGTCACCTTTGGCTGTCTGTGCCAATAACATGGTACCCACTTAGTCTGGACATGTGCCTGACTCACGGTGTGTTCACCAACAAGTGCGTAGGAAGCAGTTTCCAAATTTCCAGGACATGGGATGGGCAACTTTTGGACCATTGACATGAACAAGCGTCTGCTATATATCCGGTGCATGCTTTGTCATTTGTGGTGTCTATGTTATCCAAAATCTTGGAAGTGCACACAACAGATGTTGCTACATGTATGACTAACACATGTCCTCTCTCATTTCCACACTGACTTGCATCTAAGGTTTGGACACATTAACTTCACATTCATGCAAGCATATTTGCAATAATGCATCTTGTGATGCACACACACTGGGTCAACAACTACATTAGTAGCCAATGCACACACATTGAGCCATAGGCATTGAGGTATTGTACTTATGTGCGTCACCTTGCTATCCTCTCCTGACGCCAAATATACCCAATTTGTGCAATACATATATGTAGGTCACACATATGGCCATCTAGTGTGTCAGCCAAGAGTGAAAATCCTGTGAAGGAAGTAGTGGATCATGGTCCGCAGCACTATGATATCTCACATGTGCCCATACACCATCAAGACCAAAGTGGGTGCAATCAGCCTATCTCAGTTGTGTCACAAATGTTATATAACATTAAAATGGCAAAATGACCCAAACTCAGTTAATGCCCTGAAATGTTGACGCATCCGCGTCAAAAAATGACGCTTATGCCTGAAAAACGACGCATAATGCCCTGAAAACACCATTGACTATTCCAAGCTGTACCTCAGAAAAATGGTTAAGTGTTAGCCTATTTCCAAATATATGTATGCAGGCTCATTTTTACTCCTATGCATAAAAAAAAATGACGCTCATACTGTATGCGTCAAAAAACTTTGACGCATAACGATAAAAATGGCAGTCATTTTATGCAGGAAGTGATGTAATAGGATATCCTGTTTACAGATTATGTACAGTGGGTGTACTTTCACTTTCACTTTGCAGTCTGTGGTTCCTCTAGACTGTGTGGCTGTGTTCAGAGTTTTGTCTAGTCAAATTGTGCTTTTGTCTCCTGTGTGGTCCATTACTTGCTAGTTTGTGAATTAAATATTGATGTTGTATCCTGTCTGAGTGTTTATTGTGTACTATTGTCCAGTATTGTATTGTCTTTGTTGTTTGTGGGAGTCTGTTGTGGGTAGTGATAGTTTGGGGATAGTTGGGCTCTTTTAGTTGTTTAGGTTTTGCTATTCTACTTTCCCCCTATTCTCCTTTGTTCTTCTTTATCCCCTATTCCCCTTTTTCTGTGCTAAGATGTTGGGTAGGCCACGTCTTGGCAAGATGGGTGAGGAGGAGCTTGGGGGGTTCATATGGCTGGTGTGCCATTTCCTCCCCCTTATGATTGAGGCAGGTGGGCGGGTGATACAGGGGTATCACACCGAGGCACGGAGAATCTGGTGGGGAAAGGTTCTGCATCACTTCCAACGTGTATATCGGAGCCAAAGGAATGACCACCAGCTGAAGCACCGCTGGGCTGACCTCATCTCCAGGGAGCAAGATCTGCTGGACCACCTGGGAATTGTGATTGGTGGCCCTGTTGGTGAGTAAAAATCATGAAAATGTGCACTATTAAATGCTCTGTAGTGACATCAGATGATTTGTACAATATCTGCCAGCTATGTTGTTGAGTATGTGGAATGCTTTGGAAACATACAGGGTCATTGATGGACTATGTTAAGGACCACAATTGCTAGCTGTCAGGAAGCAAGTGCTCTGCAAACGTACTGGATACTTTTGCTTAATGTAAGTTGGTGCCGCCTTTGTGTCAAACAGCAACACAAATCAGGAGCCAATTATGAATATGTAGGTCACATTTGCCAGTGAGGTATAGATTTTCCAAATCATTAGCGACCTTTGTTGACACAACAGTTAGACTGACTTTCGAAACACTACATGATGCAGAAAATGAGTGCAGGCTTCACGTCAATTGATGATAGCAATGTGGCCCAGACATACGTCTCATGTGTGTCTGGTGAGTGTGTAAGGAATGCCATCACAGAAGTTCTATAAATGTTAGGGATTATTGTGGTCCTTCATCATTTTGTATACATGTCAGATCTGGATTTGGAGACATAGGGAAAAAGTGCAAGGTGCCCTCAGCTAATATCTTACACTGGTATTTGGTGTTTGTTGTTCCACCTTTCGTTTAGGGATGGCAGGCCAAAGGTATGCACATGGGTTCATATCTCTATGGTTGGTGCAACTCATCATAGCTGGGCCACATCAAATGAAGAAACTGTAACAACATGAGGGCTTACAACTGTCCCTGCCCCTCTGTACATTGTGCCTATGTGTCATACACTTGTCATGGCCACAATGGCTGGTTGAATTGTAATGCACTCCTCAAGGAAACTGGCTTTGGATGTCTCTCTTGGATACACATGATGAGACGAATACACTCCATTATTATGTCTGCTCACTAATGAAGGAGCATGTTTGCCACCACATGATAGTCAGGGCCACTACATGTGTGCAGATATGTGTGTAAAGTTCCCTGGAGACCCATGGTATGTAAAAGTTAGCCGTGCTCTATTGGATGCAGTATCATCATGTCTGAGTGGATTTACTTACTTATGTAACCTTACACATAGTATTTGTCTTTGGAATTGTTGGTCAGAGCCCAGAATTTGAGCTCATTTCTCCCTTCCATGACTTACAGGTGGACCCGTCCCCTACACTGTGGGTGAGGTGGCTTCATTTGAGGACCCCGACAACTCCAGTAAGTGTTGATATGTCTGTTATGTGTTGTGTTTGCTGGTGATGTGTGATGGACTCCTGTGTGTTGAACAATTAGCAAGTTGTGATGCGCTGGCCCATCATTTGTCTTGTTCCATGAGTAGGATTTCATTTTCTCACCATTTTAGAGTTGGCCAATGCTTATCCTATTGTCTTATTTAGGGATTCTAGGTCAGTCCTGTAGGCCCGCAATGTTAATGGGGATGAGTCATGTGGATAACACTTATATCAGCAAGAGTCGCACTGGACCTAATCTGTGATTTAGTCAGCCTCTCAGACCCACATTCTCCCAGAATGGGGCTGCAAAATGCTTACTCACAGACTTCTGCTTCCCTATTCACTAATGTACCAATTAAACTGTAGGTTGAACTTCCTAGCAGCATGTAGCTCCACATGTAGCGCTACGAGTATGTGGCACTTAAGTGCAATGGCCTAGGTGTGCATGCAAATCATGGCCAGGGGTGTTCTTGCATCTCTGTGTTAGTTGTAAGTCATGGCTTTCAGGAAGAATATGATGTGAACAAATGTCTGCATTTCCAGACGTGTGGCGCTGGGATTGGTCAAGGGTTTGCTGTCTCCTATTTGTAGATACACCTTACCTGTGGTGTGTGTGTTGAGCCAAACACATGTCCTGCTTTCATAAGCTTCCTGGGTGTCCATGTTGTTTGAAATTGTTAGTTGTTTCTCCACCCCCCACCCTCAAACACAGGCATGGGTTGGTGAATAGTGTACCTAGGACTGATGATACAAGTTTGTTACACAGACATGTAAATCAGTGAATCTTTGGTCTGAACCTAGTATACACACTCAGGTTTAGCACATGAGTACTATACAAGCAAGTCCGTTTACAACTTACAGATCATGTGGCCCTAGATTTCCATCCCGTACACTGACATTTGTAGCCCTGGCATTGGCTGAGGATGTGCTGCAGGATTGTTAGATGACATCTGGCAGAACTCTGATGCCAAAACATGCCAGTTGTTACCCATCTTGTAGGGTTGGATGTGCTAGGTGTGATACGACCTTTGTAGGCTGGCCTGCCATGTACTTCCTCAGGGACATTCAATGATCTGTATGATGATATGAGCTGTTACAAGTACAGTAGATGTATTGTCTGATTTACTTCTTGTGCCATTTCACACAATGCAGTTCCTAATGTAATTTTTTTCATTTGTCTTCACAGCTGCTAATATGACACCCATCCAGGTGCGTGAATTCCAGAGGCGGGCAATGCGGTACCAGCATATACTGCAGGTAGAGTCGGGGTACAGAAGGATGGCCCGCAGATACAGGAACGAACGGGCCTCCGGAGCCTGGAGGGCATTCCCACAGGTTGGCCCTTCTTTGCCCACCACAGCCACCACCAGCACCACCACCACTACCACCCAGGTGGCACCACCAACAGCTGTGACCGTTGTGGCAACAACATCAGGAAGTGCTCCAGGCCTTAGCACAGGACCACCTTCAGGGCAGCCCACAGGCATTGACCATACACAGCCCCATACTTCCTCAGCTGGCACACAGACCACCCCAGCTGCAACAATTGACCCTGCTGCTTTTGAGGACATGCAGTGCAAAATGGACCGTGTCCTCAGAAAAATGAGTTGCCTGCAGCAGGATATTCGCCGGCGGGTGCGGTCCATTAAGCGGACCCTCCGGAGGGCCAACCTCTAGACATTTGTGATGGACATGATACCCTCCCCTCCCTCCTCTTTCTTTATTCTGATACTTTGTGGGTTTAGGGGGCTTAGTGTTAGGTTAGTATAGGCTGTTAGTTTAGTTAGTGTTAGTAGGTGGGGGTCCTGATTATTTCAAATGTTTCTTTTTGAGTGTGTGGGTGGGGGGCTATGTTGGGGTTCTTGTGTGTTTTGGAAAAAAAATATATATTTGTTTAGAATAGAATAGTATGTGTTTAGGTTAGTATCTGTTGTTCTCCATGTGTCCCATCTCATAAGGGGGGTGGAGGGTTGATGTTTAGAATGTTTCGTTACATGTGATAAGTAAGTTTAGCTTAGGTTAGTTAGGGACAGTTGTGGGTAATGAGTAGTTAGGGTAGATTAGGGTAGGTAAGGCTTTTCCCCGAGTTTTCTCTTCTGTTTTTACTGTTTAATAAATATGTAGTGAACCCTTTTCAGTATATGTGAAATGCTTGTAGATCAGGGCCTTGACATAAGTGTACATGATTTCTTTTGTATTACATTTGTGTCCTATGCTACAAACAAATCCCAACTGAGCTGTAACATTGGCAGCTACCCCAAAGCTACCTTGCAAAGATTTGACCATTCATTGCAACCACCAATCACAGTTACTATGGATCCCAACATGTTTTTTTCAATAAGTATGTTTTCAATGTCACATACTGTGCTTCCAGATTTGGTATTAGGGACACTGTGTTATGTCTGACTGCGGTGTGATGTTCAAGGAAACCCTTATTAGCTGAGTGGGAGTAAGCACTCTTGTAGTATTGTGTTCATGACTCACGTAGATCATTTGTGACACTGTTCAGTATGATTACTTATTTGGATGTACACTCAGACACCTTCATTCATGCAGTTTGTTGACTGTTTGCTTAGATTTGTGGGCAATGTTATATGTCTTAGTATTGCATGGTGACAACATTTTGTTGCCACTATTTAATGGCTTAGATATCCCTTGAGGAAGCATTATTCTGTCCAACACAGTATTATGGTGTATGGTTTCTCTTTTCATCAGATATTACCCTCAGGAAGGGCAGGGTATGGTGCAATCCAGGCCACTGTGCATAGTTAGCAGACTACATTATTTCAGGACAGTTATATTGACAAGCTATGTAATTTGACAGGAGGTAAATTTCAGTGATCTACTGCACGGTTGATGTGTCACATTACACAGAGACAAAGTGGTTGTGGAAGTGCGATTTATTGAAAAGTGCTGTAGTGCTAAATGTACATTGTCCATGATTGTGAGTACATTATAGTGACATCTTCCATTGTGATCCTACACAAGTGCTAAAGGAAAATGCATTTGACATGCTGGGGTGATGTGTCAGAAAGTGCAGAGGGACAGGATTTGCCAGTGAGTAAGTGAGAGACAATCACTGGGCAGGCTGACAAGATATACAGTGGTTTGCAGAACAGTCATTGACCACAGTTGTTGCAAGACTGGCATGTTACAAAGTGCTGGACCTTGGTAATAGGTGGCCATGTGGCAGGGACTATTACTTCCGGGTACTTTTACATGTGAAGGTGATCTGTTCCATGTCTTCTTCTTCTGATGTGTGTGTTGCCTCCTCTGTCCTTGGTGGTTGTGAAGGGGCAACACACACCTCATTGTTAGAAGACGTGGAGTCAGACATCCCGGTCCCTGCTACCTGTGAAGGTCTTAAGGGCAGTACTGCTGCAAGGAGGATCTGCTGGTTCTTGAGAATAGCAGCCACATCACAATGGTAGGCAGCCAGGTCGGCTCTGAGGGGGTCATGATTGCATTCAGGCATGCAGTGGAAGGTTTGGGGTGCGAGGTGTTGTGGCAACTCCCTTACTACAGTGGTGAATTCCTTTACAGTTTGTTGTAGTCCTTGCAGGATGGATGTTAGCGCCTGCATGGGTGCTGCCTGATCTGCAGATGACATCATGCACGAACGCACCCCCTCTAGGCTGGCTGCCATAGTTTGCATCCCCACCCACACCTCCTTGGCCAGCTCCCGCGGTACTCCGACTACAGGTCTCTCAAAGCTGGTGCCTGTGTCATCTGAGTACTCAGCTGTATTGGAGCTGGCAGGTCTTACAATTGGGGTTGTGGGTGGGTCCTCTGTGATGGCTGCTTGTTCTGTGCTCCTCCTTGTGACAGAAGGTGGGGTCTGGAGGGTTCCAAGGACATCTTGGAGGTTCTGGTGGCTGAGTTTGTCAGCTCATCATCCATGTCATCAGGGTAGTCCTGGTCAGGCAAATCCGCAGGAGATCCATCGTCCTCTGCAATGAAATAGGGTACAATTAGTGTATCTGTGTTGTGGCATTGGTGATTTGACATGCCTGCATTGTGATGATTTCACATTGTGATCTTGTTTCCTGTTCATTGCTCCAGTCTTTCAGATGGGCATTCTCCCAGGCCTATGCCCCACCTGCACGTCACATGTATTGTGGTAAGTTATTGGACTTGTCGGCATCATCTCCTCTAGGTGTTGGTTTAGGCCAAATAGTGATTTGCCACCTTCTTGTCCTGCTGAACCCTCCGTCTACATCCATTCTCATGGTGAGACCTTTCACTGACTGTGGGTGCTCTGATGGCACTAACTTAACAATCTGGACCTGCCCCAGTCTCTGATCTTTCACATCCACTTATATGTAGTTGAAATGTAGCGTATCCTATGCATAGCATTGTTATGGCACGATATGGATGTTAGCATTGGTAATGTGTACAGCTGATGTTGGGGCATGTGTGGAGATTGGATTGCCCTGATAGCCGTAGCAGTGTCCTATTTCCTCCTTTGACTGTGCAGGTGTATTTCAGTGACCAGTTACATGTGTCCTCCCCCTCAATGCTGTTGCCTGAGCAGTATGATATTTGGGATGTTGCATTGTGACCCAGGCACAGGATGGACCCTGGCATATGCAGCATGGGTGTGACCTTAGTGCTGTGTAGCTCCTACTGTTGATGACATTGGCTGATGTTTGCGGGCACTATGGGCATTCACAATTGACAGGACTGGAACATTTGTTTTGTTTCAAGGGATTGTTAAAGTTGTCATCCTCAACCCACTAAGTTAGGTGTGTATGATCCATGGGGACGTTACTGCCATTGGCTACTTGACCAGCACACACAGCGGAGGTGGTAGTGGCAACTGTTGTCACTGTTACATTTCAGTTGTCGGTAGAGCTAGAGGTTGTTAATTGGGCCCTAGTTAATGTAGGGGGTATAGTGGCTGACGTGTGACGGGGTGTCAGTTTGACGTTGTGCCCTTCCCTTCTGGCGTGGCTTTACCTCTGCTCCATCGGTCTTCCTGGCTAGTTCCTGGTCTGTTGTCATCTTCCTGGGGTCTGGACAGGCATCTGGGATCCATTTTGGCTCTCCTCTGCTGAAATGGCTGTGTTTGCGGGGAATTTTGACGCTATTGCGCCAAAAAATGACGCATATCCGGTTTGCGGTGTTGTAAATCGACCACAGTCATTTCCGTTGTGTTAAACGTTGTTTGCTTTACGACTTGATGCTGCGGTGTGCATCAAAAAAATGACTTAAACCTGTGGTTTGCGCCGCCGGGCGTCAAAGTATAAATTTGGCGCCCGCATGGCGCACCGAAATGGCGTTAGCCGGCGGTAATATTTTTGATGCAAAACTGCGCCGGCGCAGTTTTGCGTCAAAAAGTATAAATATGGCCTTAGGTGGCACCTAACTGGTAAATGGCCCAGATGAGGTGTGAAAACTGCTCCCAGAACAGACACAATGAGCTGGGTGTGGAAAGCTGTTTTATTCCTCTAGCATGAATACCAATTTGACAGTATACAGGAACTTAATTTACTTCAAAGCGGGCTTCCCTGTCAGAAGCAGATGCCGGGTGACATCTGCACAATCCCCTATATTTGTCCTACCAGTCAGTCAGGCAATAATACCAGTGGGTGGAAAGCTGCCCCATAACTGATTAGGAGTGACTAGGGCGGAGGAGGTTCATTACCTTGGCATATGAAATTGGGTTATTATTTTGCAGGATGTGAGGCCTGCATAAGCAATCATTCTACAATTTCTCCTTTCTGGTAACAAAGCACTCTATTGTAGTGAGTGACTCTCCCAGGGTAGCAAAGCAGAGCAATCCAAGTGCTATTCAGGGAGGGGGTGTGGGCTGATAATCACCATTCGCAGGCACTAAATGATAACATTCAATAAATGATTGCCCAGTCAGTGCTTTTTCTTTACAGAAGGGAAAAGCACATTTATCTCACACACACACACTACTAAAAACTACAAATTAGTGTACAAATATATATACATGATACAGATAGAAATAGTTCTGTGCCACTATGAAATCTCATTTGTCCCCTAAGGCTCATAATAACCCCCATATTCAGAATACCCCCACCCCAACCTATACTACATAGCCCATCACAATTTAGGGGGATATCCCATAAAATAAAACAGGCCTATAGGTTTTGTCAAAGGGTAATCACAATACATATAAGGCAAATCTATTGGCTTTGTCAAAGATCACCACTTGAAGAGACCAATAATGCACATGCTAATCCACCATCATTTCAGGGAATCAATAATAACCAAGTATAACTGGAATCACCACTATCAACATAAATGGTAATAAAGCATTAATCCTAAATATAACATACATGTGTCATTTTTGTACAATTTTAAGCCACATAAAATTAAACCACAGAACCAACCCACTGCACTCCTAGCTGTAGAGCAAAAGCTCCAGCCTTGGCAAAGATTTAAAAATTATGGAAATCCTAAAGGTATCATCATTTCTGTGTCCCCAAAAATGGAGGGTCACCTTTGAAAACAAAAGGAAAGAGAGTGGGCATCAGCACTCTTGTAGTACCCACACACATTTTTGTTGTTATTGCTGGTACCCCTGTCCCCCTACAACCATCACATGGAGGCTTTCAAATATGCAAATAAGACCCAGAGGGCATTATGGCGCACTGTAGCGGGACATGGTGAATTACAATAAGGCAGTACCAGCCAAATTCTTTTGCTGTGCTGCTCATTTTCAAACCATGTGGCTTCCTTTTAGCTTTTTCTTTTGTTTTTAGAGGGTCCTACCTAAACACCCCATATGGTGGCCTTCCTTTAGGGCAGCTCGACAAGCCCACCCCTGGCTGCCCAAGCCAGATCCTCACCTGGTCAGCAATCTCCGCTGCTGGCCCAGGAACCAGCAACACTCTTCTCCCTTGCCCACTCCTGTAGACAGGGTATCTTTTTTCTCATGGCTGCCCTGTTCCCCCCAGACACAGGCATTAGGAGGGATCATGGGGGAGGCCTTCTATGGCCAAGAGAGTGGGCGGCACTTCCCCTCGATCCGTGGGGACCGTGAGATGGGATCCTGGACAACTCCTCCTCTTTTCTGGGCAGCGTGACGGTGTTTCCCCTCAGGTGCTGACATTAGGGGTCCAGATATGCAGTCCCGGGCACCCTTTTCTTTTTGTTGGGACGTATGATGGTGCTCCCCAAGTCCTCTTGTGTCACTCCCTTGGGAGAGGGGGGCCCACTGTGGCAAAAGTAGAAATGGAGGGGGGCCCATGCACGATCTCTTCCTTCAAATAAGGAAGAGTCTTCTAGCACAAATCCCCAGACTTTGCCCCCCCAGGGGTATTTTTTGTAAAATCAGCAGCGCGCATTCCCTCAGCTTCTTGAGGGGTTAAAGATCCCCAATAATAAAGTAGTCATAATTCATTATCGATTGGCCAATTTTGAAGTTCTTTACTGCTGATAGGGAGCTCTAGTCACTAGAGGTGCAGTTTAGTCAGACCTCCTCTCATCCAAGTCAGTTTACTTTGCAGGGAGTTGGTTCTTCTGGCTTTCTGTGCCAACTTTCCTCCTGGTCTTTCTCTCTGGGTGCAGAAGTCCAGAACTTTTTTTTATTTGACCTCATGGCATGTAAGGGGGCCAGTCTCACTTGCCCTTGGAGACTCCCACTGGTACTGGGTTCAACTGGGAATAGAGTCCCCAGTACTTTTGTGCACCAGAGGGGTTTGTCCTTTCAGTTGACCATGGATGTCATGAATCTGATGGAAGTCTGAAGATAAAAATATTGATTGAACCAAGGCACCATAAATATCCAACCAGTTAGAGGACTTTCCTGAGCGTGTAATTCAGATTTTCCCTCTCTGAGGCTTTGCCCCCAAAACCAACAGCTTTAAGTTGAACATCTATCCAACACTGTGGAGCTCTCCTGAGATACAACTGCAGCCTTTCTCTGCTGAAGGATTTCACCTTCCAGATAAAAGACGAAGGGCCTGATTATGAGTTTGGCGGTCTTGTCACCACCGTCACAGTGGTGGCGGAAACCCTGACAGACGACTAGGCAATCTGCAAGCCAAATTACAATGTTGTCAGTTTGCTGAACTAGAGACCGCTGGCTCCCACCGACATTGCGAGTCATCCGCCAACCACCCTGACTATGGCAGGGAAAAAGCAACTGTCACAGGCCGGTATTGACAAGGGTACCAATGCCCACATTATGATGTGCTTTTCCTCCAGGCCACCTGTGGGAGGGAGACCACCTGCTTCATGATGTTAGAATTCAAGGAAATGGGGTGCTTGCTCCCCCATTTTCGTCTTTTTCCTTCAGTCTCTGACATGGGTCCCTTAGTCCAGGGCCCCTCTAGCCCTCCAGAGCAGCAACTTGACCCCTGGAAAAAAACAAAAAATACAGGTAAGTACAAGTTTCCATTTTTCTGCTATTGACTAAACTAGGCATATATGGCCCAGTCTCCAGCAATGAAATTGTACATGCACAAAGTAATTTTACACATTTGTCATTCATATGTGTACCTTTTGGTCAGAATTTAACACCTGCATTGACAAAAATGTAAAAATATACCTTGTATTGCTGACTGTGTCCCCTGCAGATCCACCTCCGTCAGGCACACCACCGCTGGGCAAAGTGCAACATTGTAATATGGTAGGCGGGGCTGTTGACTCAGTGGTCTTTCTGGGAACGCCACCATTGTGGTCTGTCGGTCCGACCATCAAACTTGTAATCGCACCCTAAGTCCTAAACTAAACCTCTAACTGGGTTGAACCAGGTTGGTGTATCTGGCCTGTGTCCATCATGGTCAGCCTGAAATTGTGCATTGTTCCTGGTCTACTCTGACCATTGACTACTATTGAAGTTTTGCGCTTTTTGGTGCTACTTTTACCTACACATAGAAACTCTTATCTCAGGCTCCCTTTTTTAGATTTTTGTCATTTTGAGGTCACCTTGCTCATTAAACTATTTTGTATTTAATATGTATGTTTTTGGATTTTTTAACTGTTTGGCACTTATTTCTAAATGTTTTACATGTTTTCTGTCTGCTCTGTGCCGTAGCTACCAAGGGTTGAGCTCAAGTTTAAATTACTGAAACCTTTAACTGGACCTAACAATATAGTGACCTTATTTTTTTTTTGTCCTCATTCATCCCAGGCACCAGGTCTTTTCTTCACTCTTGTGATCGACCTTCCTCCTTGACCGGGGAGAGGGCCTCCTTCTTTCTCTCTCAACATGTCCAACAAGCAATAAGGGGTGGTAAAAAAAGGGCACATATGTTACCCTGATTTTATGGATTATGAGAGACACAAAAGAAGAAGAATCATCAGACAAAATGTCATATATTCACCAAATGTTCTTCCAACCAAACTTTAAAAGGTAACCAAAATTTCCTTGACTTGGTAATCCCCATTACCATGTCCATTGTAAATACATATTTCACTTGGTCCAACCACTCTTTATAGGAGGGAGTAACCTTGCCTACCCATCTCCTACAAATTTCTCATCTAGCTAATAATATAGCATAAAATAGCCACTTCTGTGAGTCCGCCCTTAGATTTTCTCTCTGATCCAATCTACCAAAAATGACTAATAGTAAGGTGATCTTGCTCTCAACCCCCAATACCTTAGATATCATATGCCTCACTGCTTCCCAAAAAGATTGAATCGCCGAACATTCAATAAACATGTGTCCATCCGTCGCCTTTTACATACCACACTTTCCACATTTGACCACCTCTCCTTTCCCCATCTTCACAAGTTTATAAGTTTATATGTGGTTTCGTCTGAACAGGGCAGGTTTGACCACTTGATATAGAGTACGCATAGATGCCTCCCTGACCTCCCAGAGCTGTGTTTCCAGGAAAAGATTACCCCATAACTCTTTGGGCAAATTAAATTCACCATCCCCTACCTCCACTATCTCCCAATACCAAGTCGCCACTACTTTTTTTGGGAGGGGATCTTATCTTCTATATGAAACTGCCAGCCACATCTCTTATTATCCTTCCCAATCCACCCTTTCAATTGGAGGTACTTTAGCCTTGACAATGCCCCACCTGTTTTCTGCCTAATTTCCTCCCAAGAAATTAAGTCCCCTTTCTTAGCTAACTCACCCCAGTATTTAAACCTGCCTTCTTGATTGGAAGAGCCAAAAACATCCTTAATACACTCAGGCGTACCTGGTGAATCCCAGATAGGTGACCAACTACTATAATAATCAATCTTGAGCAGAGACCTAACATTAAACCATAATTTAGGAGCGTCCCTCAAGACTTTCAGCTTGATTGTTTTGAACAATTTGGGATCTCCAAATGTAAACAGATAATGGTTTAAACCCTCCTTTACTTCTGCTAGCATAGCCTTAAACATACACCCCATCTCTGTGGTGTATAAAGAAGAGCCCAGAATCCTAACATTTTTACGTTGAAACACCCAACCATATAATTGCAAATCTGGTAACGCTAATCCTTTTTCCTACGCAACTTTTTCCAAGAAATTCTTACTCCCTTCTGCGCCCATATAAATGAACTTATATCTTGCTGAAATTTGGCAATCAAAACTTTATCAAACTGTAAAGGGATTGAATTATATAGGAAAGTGACTTTGGGTAAGATTATCATCTTAACTAAATGTATTCTGCCCAAGATTGACAAAGGTAAATACATCCAACTTTTCATCAAATTAGAACACTCCCTACGTACCATTCTAAGATTGGCATCCGCAATTTGCTCAATATCTTGTAGTATCCTGATACCAAGATACCTCATTTCACTTTTTCTTGATAGATTTCCCGTGCTCTGATTCCATACCATTATGACTGTCTTGTCAGCATTTATCTGATAGCCCGAAACCTTACCAAAATTCTCAACTATATCCAGAACAGCTGGTAATATTATATGTAATTTTTTCTCCCATTCACCATATACAAAAGGTGGAATTTTCTGCTCTTGTCTAATTCTTCTGGCCAGAGGTTCAATTTATAAATAAACAATAACGGTGAAAGTGGGCATCCCTGTCTCGTACCCTTAAAGATTTGGATAGAAGAAGTCAAACTCCCATTTACTAAAACCCTAGCTGCCGGTTTCGAGTAAATTTGGCGCATCACCCGACAGAATCTATCCCAAAAACCATATTCTTTTAAAATAGTAAACAGGAAGACCCAGTTCACCCTATCAAAAACCATTACTGCAGCTAAGGAGAGACTAAGGCCCTCATTCCAACATTGACGGGCGGCGGAGGCCGCCCGTCAATGTTGCGCGTCAGGAATACCGCTCCGCGGTCCAGAGACTGCGGAGGGTATTCCAAGTTTTCCCCTGGGCTGGCGGGCGGCCGCCGAAAGGCCGCCTGCCAGCCCAGGGGAAAACGACCTTCCCACCATGAAGCCGGCTCGTAATCGAGCCGGCGGAGTGGGAAGGTGCGACGGGTGCTACTGCACCCGTCGCGTATTTCACTGTCTGCTATGCAGACAGTGAAATACATTTTGGGGCCCTCTTACGGGGGCCCCGCGACTCCCCCTCCCGCCATCCTGTTCCCGGCGGGAGAACCGCCAGGAACTGGATGGCGGGAGGGGGAGTCGGAATCCCCAAGCCAGCGCAGCAAGCTGCGCCGGCTTGGAGGATTCCTTGGGGGCAGCGGGAAACCGGCGGGAGACCGCCGGTTTCCCTTCTCTGACCGCGGCTAAGCCGCCGCGGTCAGAATGCCCCGCGGGGCACCGCCGGCCTGTCGGCGGTGCCACCGCGTCCCGCGGCCCTGGCGGAAGTAATCCGCCAGGGTCGTAATGACCACCTAAATGTTGTAGCAATATCAATGGTCCCTATTAAACTCACTGTCAATTCATGTAGATACCTACCCTTCATAAACCCTTTCTGATCTATATGTAAAAGACCACCCACCACTTTATTCAATCTATCTGTCAGAACCTTAACAAAAACCTTATAATCAGCATTTAGTAAAGAAATTGGTCTATAAGACTCACATCTGACTGGGCTGTTGCCTGGCTCCAGAACCACCATAATTATAGCATTATTCCAAGATTCAGGAAGTTCCTCCCCCTTATCGTATATCTCTTCAAATAAAGCCAACATTATCGGAACATTAGCATCCCCCAGTATTTTATATAGTTCAATTGAAATACCATCCGGGCCTGCCGCTTTCCCTCCCCTACTTGACATAATGGCAGACTTAGGTGGTCATTACAACGTCGGCGGTCTTTTTACAAGACAGCCGAGGGACCGCCGTGCGGAACACCACCAGTAGTGGCGGTTTGCCGCTCGGCGTATTATGACTGTTGGCTGCTCTCTGTCCTTTTTCCGACGGAGAGCCGCCAACAGCCATACTGGCGGGCGGAGGGGAAGTGGAGGTTGCTCCACCGCCACGCCAACAGAACACCGCCCACCAAATCACATCCTGTGATTCGGCGTGGCGGTGTTCTGTTGGCGGTGTGGTGTCGGCGGAGCAGCCCCCATGGCTCCCGTCCCCTCCCGGAGGATCGACGGAACAGGTAAGTCGATTGTCCGTTAGGGGAGGGGGTGGTGGGTGTTGTGTGTTGTGTGGGTGCATAGGGGTGTGCGTCTGTGTATGTAGAGGGGGTGTGTGAGTGCGTGTATGCTTGCAGGGGTGTTGCGTGTTTTGGGAACGAGTGCATGTATGTCTGTGGGTCTGTATGGATGTGTGCGTGTATGTTTGTATGTGGGTGTGTGTGTATGACTGTGTGTGTGTATATGTTGGCATGTATGTCGGTGTGTGTGCGTGTGTGTGTTGGTGGTGCCTGCATGCGTGTTGTGTGGGTGTGAGTTATGTGATGTTGGGGGTCGGGTTGGGGAGGGGGGCCCTGCCACCTTTGGGGGGTGGCAGGGGTGGTGGGGGGTGTAGGGGAGGGAGCTGGGGTGGGGGTGGGGGAGACCCCTATCAGTGCCAGGGAAGGAATTACCTGGCACTGATAGTGCTTACTGCCATGGATTTCATGGCGGTTTCAAACTGCATGAAATCCATGGCGGTGAGCTGGGTCGAAATACCGCCGGCGGTATAGTGACGGCCACCGGGCTGGAGACCCAGGTCTCCAGCCCGGCGGGCAGAACGGAGAACCGGCGGGTGACCATGGCGGTAACCGGCGTGGTCATATTACCAAAAAAAAGACCGCCAGCCTGTTGGCGGTCTTACCGCCGCTTCTCCGCCTTCCGCCAGGGTCATAATGACCCCCTTAATCTCTTCCATCGTAATTTTCTGATTTATCATTTCCTTCTCTATGTCTGTAATTTTAGGGAGTATATCCGCATCCAGACATCTTCGCACCTCTTCATTCGTTACCACAGTATCTTCCTTATATAAGTCTGAAAAAAACAATTGAAAAACCTCCCTTATATCATGAGAGCTGGTCTGTCTCTGCCCCATTTGATCAAAAATCTCTCTAATTTCATTTTTAGTCATATCTATCTTAGCTTTCCACGCCAACAATTTACTTGGGTTCTCTCCATATTCAAAATGAGCCAACTTACTGGCTTCCCATCTTTTTTTAACCTAGTCTGTAATAACATCTCCAGTTGCAATTTCAAATGGGACCTCATGACTTCTAGCTGTTCTAAAGATTCTAGGCCACCCATCTATAAACGATCACACTCATTCAGTTTATTTTCCAATATATTCATTTCCATCCTATACTTCTTGCTACTGGCAACGGTGAGAGTTGTAATTTCTTAAACGTGTCCCACACCATGCTTATTGAAGCTGCACCAATATTAAACTTACAGAATTCTTCTGTCTCAATAAACAATTGAGACTTAACGTCGTTCTCCAACAATAGTGTTCGATCTAATGTCCACCTTCTCATCTCTCTTTTAGTGATAAGATTTACTGTTAAAACCACCACCGAATGATCTGACAGATGGGCAGCCTTATATTCTAAATTGTCAACCATATCCACCAATCCCTGATCTATCAAAAAATAATCTATTCTGGATGCGTGGCCATACTTCTTATTCTTAAAAGAGAAAACCTGTTTAGTACCTGCTCTTACTCTCCAAATATCCGGCAAGCCCAGTTCTCTCATCCGAGACCTCAAGAAGCTTTGAGATTTTGACATAACTGTGGACCTGGCACTTTGTGATCTATCTAAATCATTATCCAACAATACGTTAAAAACTCCCGCTATAATTACTGGACTAGGAAAATCCAAGAGGTGGAAAAACATTTTCCTCGTTGGTTCTAAATCATCGGAGTTTGGACCATAAGAACCAACCACTGTTATCACTACGTCACAAATCTGGAGGTTAACAATGGCCCAGCAACCCATACTATCTACTACAACTTTTAACACTACTACATTAAGTTGCTGCTTAATGATTATAGCCACCCCCCTGGTATTAGTAGTATTCTCTGTGGCCACCACATGCCTAACCCACTGCTGGGGTTTAAATAACTTAGGGCCATATGGACGAACACTTTTTCCCATAGACACATAATGGGTAAAAACCTTTGCTACATCTGGCCCTTAGAGCATTCACTCCCCGTCAGATGGGTCTCCTGCAAAATATAAATGTGTGCTGGATAATCCCTCAAGTATTGGAGAATTCTATTTCTCCTACCACATATTCTTAGCCCATTTACATTCCATGTCATAACATGCAGGAGACTACTATCCTTACCCGGTGTCTCATCACCTTCACCTATCGCTTCTTGTCCTTACTTCCAATATAGTGACCTTATTACTTGCAGTGGAATACATCCACCCCAATTAAAAATCCACTTGCTCACAGACACAAAGAATAAACAGATCTTCTTTATTGAAAAAGATACCACCAGATTTGTTACATCAAACTGAAGAGTACAACGTATTTGACACCATAGGGGCAACTAGGATAGGGTGATGAAGTGAGAAAGACAACCGCAGAGTATGGTGGGGAAGATTGTTTGTTTCAATAAGAGGAGCATGATCCCTCCAACTCTGAGGCTGGCAATTACTGCTTTATGAACTAGAATGTGACATATGCCTCATACAAAAGACACATCCACTAGCAGACTGGCCCTTATTATGATCCAGATATTTTCCAAGGCAGTATCTCCTATCTAGCTCCTTTATAGGGCAAATAAAAGGGACAGTGATTGAAGAGAATGTACTGGTGTTAGCTCTTTGCATTACACAAGAGTCTCTCACAATCACATTAGCCACCATGTGCAAACCAAATAAGTTACAAGAAAACTATGTCAGTAACGCCATAACAAACCTACTGCAAAAAGGTGATAAAGAAATCCTGGTAGCAGCAGACCTAATGGAAGTCTTTAAACTCTGGTGCAAGACCCTAAATCTTAGGCCACAAATTGAAATTCCACAGGTAGGGAGGTATATGCACTACTAAGAACACATACATGTTTTACACACAAGGTAAACAAGGTCACAAACTACTTGCCTGAAAATTAGGAGTGAAGATTGCCAGAGAAGGAATCACAACATGCAAAGTTCAAGAAGGGAAAATTCTTAAAACCAATGCTGATATTCAACAAGAAATCATAAATTACTACAGCTCTCTATACTCCTTGGACTTTTAATCCTCACAACACATACAGGAATTTCTCACTAGTGCTAACATTTCAAAACTAACTGAGATCCAGATGGACCAAGTAAAACAGTCTATTAAAGTAGAGGAGATTATCTGCAGTATAGCTACACTTCAGACGCACAAGCCACCTGTCCCAGTCAGTTTTGCTCCTTTGCTGCATAACACAGTCTGTCATTCTCTTGTCCAAGTATTGGCTCACCTGCTCCTTTGCTAAAACCAAAATGACGACACATTCATTGCTAGCTGCGTCAATTACAGTAATCCCCAAACCCGGTAAGGACTGCAACATATACGTATGTATGTATCTATGTTTCTATGTATGTATGTATGTATGTATGTAAATGTATGTACGTTTGTGTATGGTTTTGCTAAAGCGTGCACCCAGCCAAAAAACAGCAGAGTGATGTACATGGTCAAAGACAAGCATAACATCAATGAATAAGAGGAGATAGAGGTAGGTTATGGTTGGTTAATGCACTGTGATGTAGTGTTCTTTAAGAAAATGAGTTCTAAATTCTTTCCTAAATTGCAGCAGCATTGGAGCGGTCCTGATAGATTCAGGGATGTTGTTCCAGATTCTCGGTGCATAAATGGAAAAGGTCTGATGTTTTATTTTCTATTTTTTATTTTTTTATTTCCTAGTATGTAGTATGACGGTATTGTAGCTGCAGGTGTGCCGAGATCCACCAGAGATCCTATGCTTGTCTGCAAAGTAAGCGGGGTACTGGTTGAGATAGCTTTGTAAAATATGTAGTTAGATTTGAATGTGGTATGGGCTGGTAAGGGTAGCCAGTGGAGTCCTAGAATCCCATCAGGATGGGGGTGGTGTGACCATATTTCTTCTGGCCATGGATGAGATGTGATGCAGCATGTAGGTTGTGCCTAATGGTTGTCAGTGTGGCTCTGAGAAACCATAGAGAAAGGCATTAACACTATTTAGATCCGAGAATCTGGGGGCTTGAACAGTGGTTCTGAAGTAGCTTTCTGGAAGAAACGGTTTGACTTTCTTTAGAAGAGAGACCTGGCACCAGGCAATCATTATTTTTTGGCGAGGTGGCACTCTTAAGGGGGAGATTGTTGACCAGGTAAATTCAAGTGACTTAGGCCCTCATTATGACCCTGGTGGATGGCGGTATTTTGGAGAAAAGTACTGCCAACAGGCTGGCGGTACCTTACCCCAGAATATGACAAACCACCAATGTACCATTCCGTTCACCAGGGCGGTAACAACTGCCGGGATGGAGACTCCAGTCTCCAGCCAGGCGTCCGTCACTGTACCACCTGAGGGATTATGACCCCAGCTACCGCCATGGATTTTGTGGCTTCTGTACCACCACAAAAACCTCCCCAGTGACCTCCACCACCCTCCCCCTCCCAACCCCCCGACATACATGCACTTGCACGCACCATCATACACACGCATACACGAACTCAAACCCACATTCATCCATGCATGCATACATCCATTCACACATGCATCCACACACATTTACATTCATACAAGCATCCACACAACACAAAATACATGCACACTCATATCTACACATGCACACACATACCACACACACCCACATTCATGCACAAACATACACCCACACCCCCCACACACACACACACCACCCCCACTCCCCTCCCCTGTCGGAGCACCCGACTTACCTGATTTCAGGGGGTCCTCCAGCAGGAGACGGGACGGGCGCTGCTGCCAGCAGCAGTGTTCGCCAACAGAACACAGCCAGGCCATATCATGGGTCATGATATGGTCTGCGGTGGTCTACTGGCATGGCGCTGCTGTTGGCAGCAGCATCACCTTACCGTTGTCTGCCGCGATGGCCCTCGCCGCAATTCCACCATCCTTCTGGGGGAATTCCAGCCATGGTCATAATATGGTGGTCGGCTGCTAGCCACGGCGACGGTGTTTTGGCGGCCTTCGCCATGGCTCTATGCGTTTTTTACCGCTAATGTCATAATGAGGGCCTTAGTGTTCATGAAATTTGAGAATCGAAACCGTCAAACCCCAACTCTCTTTGCTCATCAAAAAGACCAATATGCCTACTCAATATCAACAGGCACATTACCTAACAGAATGCTAGTTCATAGGCTTAACACCCTAATGCTTAGATTAATAGAGCACAACAAAGCTGGATTTATCCAATATTGAAACCGTGGTGAAAACAACAAACAAATTATACTCAATATGGATAACATAAAGAGATCGCAGAAAAATCTGTTAGAAAACATATCTCAGACCCCAAACCACAGGATCAATCAATCAATCACAGATATTTATATAGCGCGCTACTTACCCGTTAGGGTTCCAAGGCGCTTGGGGGGGGGGGGGGGACTACTACTGTTCGAAGAGCCAGAGCCAGGTCTTGAGGAGTCTTCTGAAGGCGAGTAGGTCTTGGGTCTGTCAGAGGTAGGTAGGGAGCGTGTTCCAGGTCTTCGCGGCGAGGTAGGAGAAGGATCTGCCGCTGGAGGAGGCTTGTTGGATGCGAGGGACGGTGGCGAAGGCGAGGCTCGCGGATCGCAGTTGGCGGGTCGGGGTGTAGAAGTTGAGTCTGTCGTTGAGGTAGGAGGGGCCGGCGTTGTGGAGTACTTTGTGTGCGTGGGTCAGGAGCTTGAAGGTGACCCTTTTGTTGACGGGGAGCCAGTGGAGTCCTTTGAGGTGAGGGGTGATGTGGCAGTGGCGGGGTGCGTTGGTGATGAGTCGGGCTGAGGCGTTTTGGATGCGTTGGAGTCGCTGTAGGTGTTTTGCTGGGATTCCTGCATAGAGTGCGTTGCCGTAGTCCAGTCTGCTGCTGACGAGGGCGTGGGTCACTGTCTTCCTGGTGTCGGTCGGGATCCACTTGTAGATCCTGCGGAGGGTGCAGAGGGTGTTGTAGCAGGAGGAGGTGACGGCGCTGACTTGTCTGTCCATGGAGAGTCCGGAGTCGAGGATGAATCCCAAGTTGCGGGCGTGGTCGGTGGGCGTCGGGGCAGTTCCGAGGGTGGTGGGCCACCACGAGTCATCCCAGGCGGAGGGAGATGTCCCGAGGATGAGGATTTCTGTCTTGTCGGTGTTGAGTTTCAGGCGGCTGTTCCTCATCCAGTCGGCGACTGCTTTCATTCCCTCGTGGAATGAAAGCAGCTTTACAAACACATTTCCCTGTAGTTTCATTTGAGTACCCATGATATACCTGGGACTACTGGTCACATCCTAACTGGCCACCCCATGACATGCAAATTATGCAAACCTACTCCATCAAATAAAACATGATCTAAACATTTGGCATATACATGGTCTGCCATAGTTAGCAATCAAAATGACAAAACTACCAAGGGATCCCTTCATCTTCTAGTACCACCACTTCTAATCTCCTGCCATCATTAAAGAGCGGCAATATGTGGTAGAGAACCTCAAATGGGAAGGTAAGAAAGCAAGACTGGTTAGGAAAATTCGTAATGTAAACCAGACAAAGGGGGATTGGGAGTTCCCAACCTCATCAGCTATTATCAGACTACACCTTTCCAATTGAAGCACGTTATTACATGGCAAAAACTGGGATGTGAAAGGATTTGGGTCTTGTCGCTGGTGCACGAAGACCGCCAGCACAACTACTGCTGGATTTCCACCCAAAGTGTGGCGAAAATCCAGCAGTAGCTGTAATATGGTGCTGGCGGTCTTCGTGCACCAGCGACAAGACCCAAATCCTTTCACATCCCAGTTTTTGGACGGAGGCGCAAGGGCAGATCTACCACTAGCCCGCCCCGCCCCCACCAGAAGGATGCCGCCCACCGTACTATGTGCAATAATACCGCATGGCAGTGTCTTGGTGGCAGAGCCCTGCTAGAGGTGGAAGCGCTCATTCTCTGCCAAACAACCTCCTCCCCGGACCAGGTAAGTAGATTGTCTGACAGAAGAGGGCGGTGGGAGGGTGTTGTGTGTTGTGTGTGTGTGTGTGTGCGTGGGTGTTTGCCTGCGTGTGTGAGTGGGTGTTTGCCTGCGTGTGTGTATGCATGTATGTATTGGTGTGTGTATGCGTGTTTGTATGGGTGTGTGTATGCGTGTATGTATGATGTGTGGATACGTGTATGAATGGGTGGGTGCATGTGTGGTTGGATGGCTGTGTGCATTAGTGGTTGAATGTGTGTATGAGTGCTGAGGTGAATACGAGTATGGATGCATGTGAGTAAATGCATGTATGTAAGTGTAGGTAAATGAGTGTATGCGTTGTGCGTGTGGGTGTCTGTGTGCATGTGCATGTATGTGGGAGGGGGGAACTGTACCTGGAGAGGGCGCTGTACCTGGAGGAGTAGAGGAGGGGTCGGAGGATATTGTGCTTGCTGGGTGGGGGAGTCATCTACCGGAGACAGGGAAGAAATTCCCTGTCACCAGTAGCTTTTCTGCCAGGGTTTTTGTGGCGGTGCTACCACCACTGAAGCCCTGGTAGAAAGGCAGCTCCTAATACCACCAGCGGTTTTCTGTGGACCGCCGGATCAGAGTTGCTCATCTCCAGCCCAGCAGGTCCAACCGCCCTGGCGGTATGAGTGGAGAACCCGCCACACTCATAATGTGGCGGTCTTCACCACCAGCCTTTTGGCAGTGAAACCGCCACCTTTGCCCTGGTGGTCAGAAGACCGCCAGGGTCACAATGACCACCTTGGCCTGGAAATGATAATTCCATTTGACTAACTAAAAAAAAGATGATCTCCCAAAAAATGAAAGGCGCAGATACACCCAAATCAAACACTTAGCCACAAACAAATCAGTAAGATTTCCACACATGTAGACCTATCACTAGATAGAAAAATGGTTGATCACAAAAAAAGGAGGCAAACACCTCTTCTCAGAACTATTCACACATTTACTCTATGGTCAGTCCTAGATAAAACACCTGGGCAGGTATGATGGGAAGGTGAATTAGGGAGAGTGCTCATCCACAAAGAAAGGTTTCATGTACATTAACAGAGCCTAAAGTGTGCAAAAGGTAGAGAAATAACAGTTAAGAAAATAACATAATGGTAACTGACACCAATAAAACTAAAGGCTTAAAACTTGACAAAGATGGAGAAATGCTGAAGGGGTTGTGGCAGCCTTGGTACCTTTCTCTATCTACTGTGGAATGATCCAAACTAACACACTGTTGGGAATCAGTGTTGATTGGCTTGAATACAATATTCAACATTGTGGTCCCCAGATTTAGCCATTTCCACCACACAAACTTATCAATGTTGATCGCCAAGAGACTAACAAATAACTATGCCCTATGTGGTGTCAAACAAGCCATCTCCTCCCTTTCAGGACTTCAGAACAAAACCAATACATGACCTCTGGTTCTGGATTCGCAGACTTTCAGATATGCTGGAAATGGAGGAAATCTCTATGACAATCAATCATTGTGATGATTGCTGTGAGAAAATATGGGCCGTATTTGTAGGCTTCCTATTGAAATAATTTTGTGTCCTTTTGTACACAAATATAAAAGAACGCTCAGCCTCGTCCATCAAACTAGCAGAACAGTAAATGGAGAACATCAAACCTAATACAAACCAGAGTTAGGGCCTGATTTCGAGTTTTGAGGGGCGAGGACCACCACACTTATGGTGGTCCAACCACCAGATTATGATCCTGGAGGTCAGACCACCAAACTCCCAATCAGCCCCTTAGTGAGGTGTGCTCCACAAGCAACATGCAAAACATTGACAACTCACCAATATAGTAAAGCAAAACACATGTACTGTTCATAGATGAAACTTGATCAAAAGGTTCACAGGGTGGGGTAATTTGAAAACCCATGGTATATCTTTAATTTGCAATCCCCATCGGCCTGTGGATTTAAGTGATAGTATGTGTTCTGATAAAATTGAAAAAAATAATGTAACCATAAATGTTAGAATGAAAAACAAGCATTAATTATATTTGGTGCAATGATGTGCACACATCTTTATTTATGTATGATGTTGTGAAAAATGGTGCTTGAACACCACATGACCCACATGGCTTTATATACTTCTTCAAAGTTGTACATAATGCTATATTTTATTAACGGCTAATAATAAGGGAAATGTCAAGCATTGTATTTGTAATTAGACATAACTTATCATGAGGGTGATTACACTGATATTTTGTGAGAAATAATTTGTGTTGGGTGACCTGTTGATAGGTGGCCATCGGGAGGCTAAAGTCAAATGTGCAGCACAATATAACAAAAATAAATTGGTTCGGTAGGTAGGACTGGGAAAAATAAAGAGAACAGAAAATCACTGCAACTCTGAAACCATGGTATAGAGTGAGTGTTTTCTGGAAATAGTGTTGTAATGGGAAGATATGCAGTGGTGCCAGGATCCAAAGCATGGACCCTTGAAGGATGAACATGTGAGAGAAAAAGGAACTTTGATCTACCTACCCAAACACCTTCCTGAGCCCCTCCATGTGCTAACTAAAGGTTTGTGAAATACAATGAGATTTGTGAGTGTGATTTCACGCTAAATCAAATCAAATCATTAACATTTATAAAGCGCGCTACTCACCCGTGCGGGTCTCAAGGCGCTAGGGGAAAGAGGGGGTTACTGCTGCTCGAAAAGCCAGGTCTTTAGGAGTCTCCGGAAAGCGGAGTGGTCCTGGGTGGTCCTGAGGCTGGTGGGGAGGGAGTTCCAGGTCCTGGCCGCCAGGAAGGAGAAAGATCTCCCACCCGCCGTGGAGCGGCGGATGCGAGGGACGGAAGCGAGTGCGAGGCCAGAGGAACGGAGGAGGCGGGTGGGGACGTAGATGCTGAGGCGTCGGTTGAGGTATTCCGGTCCCTTGTCGTGGAGGGCTTTGTGTGCGTGGGTGAGAAGTCGAAAGGTGATCCTTTTGCTGACTGGGAGCCAATGCAGGTGTCTCAGGTGTGCGGAGATGTGGCTGTTGCGGGGTACGTCGAGGATGAGGCGGGCCGAGGCGTTTTGAATGCGTTGCAGGCGATTTTGGAGTTTGGCTGTGGTCCCAGCGTAGAGGGTGTTGCCGTAGTCCAGGCGGCACGTGACGAGGGCGTGGGCCACGGTTTTTCTAGTGTTGGCGGTGATCCAGCGGAAGATCTTGCGGAGCATGCGGAGGGTGAGGAAGCAGGCGGAGGACACAGCGTTGACTTACTTGGTCATGGTGAGGAGAGGGTCCAAGATGAAGCCGAGGTTGCGGGTGTGGTCTGCGGAGGCCGGTGCGGTGCCGAGGGCCGTGGGCCACCAGGAGTCGTCCCAGGCGGACGGGGTGTTGCCGAGGGTGAGGACTTAGGCGGCTGAGCCTCATCCAATCTGCGACGTCCTTCATACCCTCTTGTAGGTTGGTCTTGGCGCTGGCGGGGTCCTTGGTGAGGAAGAGTATAAGTTGGGTGTCGTCGGCGTAGGAGGTGATGATGATGTCGTGCTTGCGTACGATGTTGGCGAGGGGGCTCATGTAGACATTGAAGAGTGTCGGGCTGAGTGATGAGCCTTGAGGTACGCCGCAGATGATCTCGGTGGGTACTGAGCGAAACGGAGGGAGGTAAACTCTTTGGGAACGGTTTGAGAGGAAGGAGGCGATCCAGTCCAGGGCCTGGCCTTGGATCCCGGTGGAGTGGAGGCGGATGATTAGGGTGCGGTGACAGACGGTGTCGAAGGCAGCCGAAAGGTCGAGGAGAATGAGGGCAACTGTTTCACCGTTGTCCATCAGGGTTCTGATGTCGTCTGTGACTGAGATGAGGGTGGTTTCCGTGCTGTGGTTGGTTCGGAATCTGGTTTGTGAAGGGTCGAGCAGGTTGTTGATTTCCAGGAAGGTGGTCAGCTGTTTGTTGACGGTCTTCTCAATTACCTTGGCTGGAAAAGGCAGGAGAGAGATGGGGCAGAAGTTTTTCAGGTCACTCGGGTCAGCCGTAGGTTTCTTTAATAGGGCGTTGACTTCAGCGTGTTTCCAGCATTCGGGGAAGGTAGCAGAAGAAAAAGAAGAGTTGATGACGGCCTGGAGGTGTGGGGCGATGATGTCGTCGGCTTTGTTAAAGATGAAGTGAGGGCAGGGGTCCGAAGGGGCGCCGGAGTGGATAGAGTTCATGGTGGATTTGGTTTCTTCAGTGTTGATGTGGGTCCAGTTGTTGAGGGTGATGGTCGGGGGTGCGGGTTCGGTGGTGTTTGGTTGGGTCTGGTGTCCGAAGCTGTCGTGGAGGTCGCTGATCTTGCGGTGGAAGAAGGTGGCGAGGGATTCGCACAAAGCCTGTGAGGGTGTGACGGCGTTGGGGTTGGAGAACTCCTTGACGATGCTGAAGAGTTCTCTGCTGTTGTGGCTGTTTTTGTCCAGTCTGTCGGTGAAAAAGTTCCTTTTAGCAGCGCGGATCAGGTGGTGGTGTTCGCGGGTAGCGTTCTTGAGGGCGGTCATGTTGTCAGCGGTGTGGTCCTTGCGCCAGGCCTTCTCGAGAGCGCGACAAGTTTTCTTTGATTCTTTGAGGGTACCAGAGAGGTTTTTTGGTGTTGGTCTGTCGATGCGTGCGTTTGAGGGGAGCAAGGTTGTCTGCGCAGTTGGAGATCCAGTTTGTGAGGCTGAGTGCTGCGTCGTTGGGGTCGGTGGTGAGGGTGGGTTGGTTGGCGGCGAGTGCGGAGAAGAGTTGCTCTTCGGGGATCTTGTTCCACTGTCGACGAGGGATGGGTTGAGTGCGGAGGTGGCGGGTCTCGCGTCGGAATGTGAAGTGGACACAGCTGTGGTCGGTCCAGTGTAGAGCGGATGTGTGGCTGAAGAAGATGTGTTTGCTGGCAGAGAAGATAGGGTCGAACGTGTGTCCGGCGATGTGGGTGGCGGTGTTCACCAGTTGTTTGAGGCCGAGGTTGGCGAGGTTGGCGAGCAGGGTGGTGGTGTTGGGGTCGTTGTTTTGTTCCAGATGAAAGTTGAGGTCGCCTAGGAGGATGTAGTCCGGTGAGGCGAGGGCGTGCGGGGAGATGAAGTCGGCGATGGCGTCGCTGAATGGGGCGCGCGGTCCGGGAGGACGGTAGATGAGGGATCCTCTGAGGGTGGTCCTCGGGTCGGTGCGAATCTGAAAATGCAGGTGTTCAGCGGCGAGAGGGGTGTCTTCGGTGGAGGTGGTGACGCTGATGGAGTCTTTGAAGACGATGGCGATACCTCCTCCTACTTGGTTGGTGCGGTCTTTTCTGGAGATCTTATAGCCTGTACCTTTCGCACTCCCTCCATGAGATCAAATAGAAGGAACCTAATTGAAGGCAGCCCTATTCCATGTTCAGTTTCCTTCCCTATCTCCCTCTATGAGATGAGATGTGGGTGCAAGGTCTTCAGACCTTTTCTCTGTTACCCATATGTGAGTGAACGGTTAGGAACGGTGATGAGGTGGGATATTGTAAACATAGCGAGCCCGAACCAAAAGGGACTTGTGCCCATACTATGTACCAAAAACAGGGTAAATGCACATGCCACTATTTACAAGAGTGGGTGGGGCTCACTAATCGGTATGGAAGAAATGCTTACATTGGGTGGGGGTAAGATTTATTATTATATTTTCAGTCTAACAAACACAGGGGAAAGAGAATACATGTACATGGGAGGTCAAATTTAATATTGTAGTTACATACATTGGGGGTGAGATTTATTATTCTAACTTCACTTGAACAAGTATTGGGGAAAGTGCATACATAGAGGGGGCAGACTTACTATTATCACCATTATATACACATAGGGGAAAATGCACTCGTCGAGGGTATCAAATACAAAACATACATGCAAAATAAAGAAACATAAAAAATGACATCAAGAATATTAATACATAATTCATCGATCCCACAAGTATTAAATAATTAAGCAAAATTAAAGAAACAAATACATCAGAATTCCCAAAAAGATATTTATTATCATTAGTAAATAATAATCAAAATAACATGTATTCTTCAACACCCCCAACTTAACACAAAAATATAAAAGAAGAGTAATAAAATATTTTATGGTAGAAAATTATAAACTTTAATTGAATTATGCTTTAACTATTTGTGAATAAGAACACTGTCCACACATTGCCACGCTATACCCCACATACAAAAAAACTAAAATAATAAAAAATATATAAACAAATGTGTAAAACATTAAACAAGTAACAGTAATTACTAATCACTTTAAAAATAATAAAAGTGCTCAAAATCTAATATTCAACATTATCCTTATTAAAAAGCCGCATAAAATAATATTTTACAAAAACATATATACATTTTTTTTAAAGAATTAAAAATATTCAAATGTAAGCATAATTAATATACCCACCAACTATTATCATTATAAATGCTTCACTCAAATACTGCCTATTCAAGCCCTCATTAAACCCTATAACTCGAAGTTAAAACATAAACAAATAACAATTAAAAGTAATAAATTAAACATAGTTATTAATTATTTAAAGAGAACACTACCTCCCCAAATTCCAATAAAACCTACAATTTGAAAATACAAATATAAAAATAGATATTTTTAAAGTATTAACGTGCAGAAGAAAAAAATCTAATTAATCATATTAATTAATTAACTTGAGCTCCTGCTGTTAGAAGTACTATTTACTATTCAGAATATCAGACGTCATTCTCACATTGCTAAAGAAGCTAGTGTAAATTTATAGAAAATATACTTTCATTTTTGCTTCTGGAGCACCTTGAAAAACCTCTTAGAAAAAATCATGTAACAAAACAGTTTTCTGTCAAACACACAACCCCAGGTGTCATAGGTAAAGGAGAAGGTTCTCTAGGGCCACTGGGGTGGAGAATGGCCAAGTGATAGAATCAGTGAATTGGTTAAAGGTAACAGCACCCATTGAACCAAACTTAAGGTAAACTCTAAACGTGGTTATCATTTGTTTATTGCTTGTTTGCATGGTTTATATTATTATGTGGTTAATGTAGTCTCTAAAAGGGTGGACACAAATGTATTTGAGGTAGGAGATAACATAGATCTACTTAGTAAGATAGTTTTACTGAATATTGATAATATATATATATATATACATATATATATAACATCAACCCTATACTTATGAATAAAGTTACAAAAATATCACTATATAGAATATTTAAAAGTTTAAAAAAATTAAAAACAAAATACAAATAACAATATTATGGTCTTTTTAAATTAACGTTAAAAAAACAAAATATTGAACACCAAAATAGGGACCTAATTGTAACATTAAAAAATTTACAAACATAATATTAAAATACATTATTAGAAAATTAAACTAAATTAAATATGTAATTAGTCTCTAAAACTATATCGACAGAAAATGATATTCGAATGCACAAAATATGAATTATAGAATATCTATATTCAAGTTTTATTTAAATATTAAAAATAAAAAAGTATGTAAAACATACAACAAATATAAAAGCAATTTATTTTCATTACATGTACATGTATTTAGTGGGGAAACCACTGTAAAAAAAAAAAAATATATATATAAATATTGTTAGAAATGGGGTCTCTAGGTGGCAGTCAGTTTGCACCCAGTCCAACTAGGGACCCTCACTCTAGTCAGGGTAAGGGAGATACACAGCTCAGATAACCCCTGCCCACCTCCTTGGAAGCTTGGCACAAGCAGTCATGCTTATCTCAGAAGAAATGTGTAAAGTATTTTGTACCAACACACATAGTAACACAGTGAACACACCACAAAAATACTCTACACTTAGCCAATATTTATCTCAGTACAACAAGACCAAAACAACAAACATCCAACATACACAAGCAAAGATACGAATTTTCAAATATTAAACTTTAATGTAGTGCTTAGAAACAAATGGGGCTATCGCAACATCATTGACGGAGTTGTCCTAGCAATCCAATGCCACTCACGAGGAGTGTGTGCCGGTCACAGAGTCGCAAGGATCCCCAGGTACAGTACCTTTGGAAAATGAGGTGGCGCATTGAGTTGGGGAGGTGAGGTGTCGCTGGATCCGGTGCAGCATTAGTTCCTTACTGCAGAGCAGGGGAGATGATGCGGCATTAGTGCGAGGAATCAGCTCCTGACGATCTGGCAGGGTCGATGAATCCAGCGGGTCAAGACATGTTGGGAAACGCCACATTGTCGCAAATACGCCATGGGGCTCCAGGTAACGTGACGGAGTCAGGTGTCACGGACATCAGTGACATGGCACTTTGGTACTCACGGAGTTGCAGAACTTCAGTGTGGTTGCAGCACCATCTGGCCTGCGGTGTCGGTCGGGGTCATTGCACTCCAGCGGGGACCACAGCTTCAGGTTGCAGTGGCATGCGGTCGTGCAGCAGCACCAGTTCTGGAGCCATCAGGAGTTGGGGTGCCTGGATCTTATTTTTCTCTCACCAGAACTCACTTCCAAGGGCCCAGGAACTGGATTGACACCACTTGACAATTCAGGGTCCTCAGCAGGAGTACCCAGGTGCTTGCAGGTGAAGTCTTTGATGTCCCTGAGGCTTCTTAACAGGAGGCAAGCTCAGTTCAAGCCCTTGGAGAAACTTCACAAGCAGGATTTCAAAAAGCAAAGCCCAGTCCTTTCCCAGAAGCAGCAGCAGCAGGCCAGCACAATGAAGCAACAGGTAGAGTGGCAGGTCCTACTCAAGCATCACGCTCTTCTCCTTGGCAAAGGTTCCTCTTGATTCAGAAGTAATCTAATGTCTGGGGTTTTGGATCCACTGCTTATACTCATTTCTGCCTTTGAAGTAGGCAAACATCAAAGGAAAGTCTCTGTTGTTCACAAGATACTGCCTTGCCCATGCCTGGCCCCAGACACACTCCAGGGGGTTTGAGTCTGCATTGTGTGAGAGAAGGCACAGCCTTTTCAGGTCTAAGTGTCAGCTACTCCCTCCCCACTCTAGCCCAGGAGACTCATCAGGATATGCAGGACTCTCCTCAGCTCCCTTTGTGCCACTGTTTAGAAGAAATTCACAAACAGCCCAACTGTCAGTCTGACCCAGACATGGATTCCACAGGCAGGCAGAGGCAAAGAAGGGTTAGACAAGAAATTGCCCACTTTCTAAAGTGGCATTTTCAAATAGACAATCTAAAAACCAACTCTGCCAAAAATTTATTTTTAAATTGTGAGTTCCGAGACTCTAAACTCCACATCTCCATCTGCTCCCAATGGGAAACTGCACTTACAAGATATTTTAAGGCAGTAAATCAAATGTGCCAATTAGGAAAACCCAATTACCAATATCTTTAAGACAGAAATCACTTGTACTTTAGCACTGGTTAGCAGTGGTAAAGTGCCTAGACTATTAAAACCAGCAAAAATTAATTGCAGCACAGGATCCAAAAACAAGGGGTCAGAAGCAAAAAAGTACAGGGAAACCATGCCGGGTACCCTGACCTCAGGGTTGTGATATAGGGGTCATTGAGGGTCAAATTATTAGTTTAAATTTTTTTTTTTCACCATGTGCAATATTCCCAAATACGTTGTGATGCTCAGTGTGCCCCCCATGTAACATTGTGACGAAGTAGTGAAAATTGGTGGGAAAGAAAACATTCACAGATTCATTCATACACTAAATCATTCACTTATAGAAGCACTCAGACACTCATGCACCCACTCACAAACCCACTTAGAGAGTCATACACTCACTTTCAGACCCACTCAAACACGCACTCACAGATCCACTCAGATCCTCATGCGCCCATTCACAGGCCCACTCAGACACTCAGGCACCCACTCACAGATCCACTCAGACACTGACTCACCCACTCACAGACCTATTCAGAAACTTATGAATCCACTCACAGACCAACTCAGACATTGACACACCCACTCACAGACCCACTCAGACACTGACTCACACACTCACAAACCTACTCAGACCTTCATGCAGACACTCATAAACCCCCTCAGACATTGACACACCAACTCACAGACCCACTCAGCATTGACTCACCCACTCACAGACTCACTCAGACCTTCATGTAGACACTCATAATCCCACTCAGACAGTGATGCACCCGCTCACAAACCCACTCAGACATGCATGCACCCACTCACAGTCCCACTCTGACATTACATATCTACTCACAGACCCACTCAGACCCTCACGCACCCACTCACAGACCAACTCAGACACTGATGAACCCACTCACAGACCAACTCAGACACTCATGCACCCATTCACAAACCCACTCAGAGAGTCATACACTCACTTTCAGACCCACTCAAACACGCACTCACAGATCCACTCAGATCCTCGTGCGCCCATTCACAGGCCCACTCAGACACTCAGGCACCCACTCACAGATCCACTCAGACACTGACTCACCCACTCACAGACCCATTCAGACACTTATGAATCCACTCACAGACCAACTCAGACATTGACACACCCACTCACAGACCCACTCAGACACTGACTCACACACTCACAAACCTACTCAGACCTTCATGCAGACACTCATAAACCCCCTCAGACATTGACACACCCACTCACAGACCCACTCAGACATTGACTCACCCACTCAGACTCACTCAGACCTTCATGTAGACACTCATAATCCCACTCAGACAGTGATGCACCCGCTCACAGACCCACTCAGACACGCATGCACCCACTCACAGTCCCACTCTGACATTACATATCTACTCACAGACCCACTCGGACCCTCACGCACCCACTCACAGACCAACTCAGACACTGATGAACCCACTCATGTACCAACTTAGACATGCATGCACCTACTCACAGACCCACTCATACAACCACTTACAGACCCATTTAGAGACTCACATACCCACACAAAGACCCGCTCATAGACTCGCACCCCCTTTAAGACCCACTGAGAGACTCATGCACCCACTTACAGATCCACTCAGACACTCATGCACTCACTCACAGACCCATTCAGAGACTTACTGACTCATGGATCCCTTAGACACTCAAGCACCCAATCACAGATCCACTCAGACATTCACACACTCACTCACACACCCACTTAGACTCTCACACACCCACTTACAGACCCATACAGACACTAACACAACCACTCACAGATACACACTCACACTCAATCTCACACCCAGATACACCCTATCACACTTTCTGTCACACCTAGACAGACACTTTCACACCCACTCTCACATTCAGGTAGACACTTTCATAGGGCGTGTGCCGCAGGTAAGTAGACCTTGAGCCCTTGCCATGCACAGTTTTCTAATCGATGATTTTATTGCAAATGTTGCAGTGATAATATCAAAAATGTCGTACAAGATTTCATCGATGATATATGTGGAGTAATTAGCAGTGCATGGGTAAGGCGCAAGTTAAAGTTACCTTAGGGCAATAGTTATACTTTCTTGAAATAATTCTAACTATAACTGCTGAATTTCTATGGTTTTGCACAAGTAAATTCGGAACCTAACTATAACGCCTCATAACCTTTGTTTTTTTCAGGAAATTACTATGGTTTTTTTAAGGTAAAGTAATTTTAATTACTGTACATTATTCCAACTCATGCCATGTACGGCCTTCAGCCAGGCCCTGCATCCAAGCCCTTATAACCACAGGGCCTATCTCTGTCATCGGATCTGTGAGTGGGTGCGTGTGTCTGTGTGGGTCTGAAAGTGGGTGTGTGAGTCTACGAGTGGGTCTGAGTGGGTGCATGAGTGCGTGAGTGGGTGTGTGAGTGGGCCCATGAGTCTCTGAGTGCATTTTTGATTGAATGATTCTGTGAATGTTTCTTTAACTTTTTTTGCATATCCTCAAATATTCAAGGATATCCTCGAATATTCTAGGATATTCAATGATATTCACAAATATCGTGCATGGTGAAGAAAAATCATTTAAAATCCATAATTTGACCCTGAAACACCCCTATATCACACCCCTGGGATCAGGGTACCACCAACCTGACCCCTTATATCACTAATCATTTCTGTTTCAACCCCGAGGACCCTCTCGATAACATAAAGTGGTGGCTGCAACCTTGTAGTCAGGTTGTGGCCAGCCAATTACAGCACTTCTATTTGTTCGTACATTTGCGGAAATTTGCAACCTTTCACAATTTATTTGCGAAGGATTTGTGTCCCTAGATATATACATTTATTTCCCTTCAATATCTTAAAAACTACTGAATTGATTTATGTCAGATGAGCAAAAACGTAAACTGCGTACCTAAAGCTAGCTTTCTGCCAAATTTCATGTCATTCTGTCTAGCTGGTTGGCTGTGGTCGTGTCTAAAGGTCCTAATGGGGATTAACTTGGGAAGCACAACGTTTTTGACTCCCCTTTTTCTCGGCCTCCGCTTGACTGATTACCCCAAAATTTTCCATGCACAGCAAGAATCATTGGTGCACTTTGGAAAATGTTGTGAATATTCATAAAATGGTGCCTAAGATATAGACAAGTCAAAAAATGCTTTTTCTATGGAAATATGGTCCTAACTATAACATAACTACATACTGGCGAACACCAGTAGGTATTATATATATTATATTATTTTTGAAGGGGGACCATGCAGCCCCCTTGGGGCTGTAATATACATATATATATATATATATATATATATGAAATAATGCTTTAAATTGCGTGTAAGTCAGCATCCAACACGGCAGGCTGCAACAGGTCACGAACCCTTATAAATCATCCATAGTACTTCTTGAAAAGAAGACAATGTCGCAGCCACTTACTTGCTGCAATCCCAGTGTCTTTAATCAGGCAGGTAAACACAAAAATGGCAAAAAAGTATTCTCCAACGCATTTCAGGAGACTCTGCTCCCTTGATCACAGAGATATTCAGAGATATTCAGAACCCCTTTTCCCTTTCCATTATAACTAACATAATAAACATAAAAGGTGGACTACAGTTACTACATGGAACAATGGCACCCATCTTAAAGTGTATTCCTACTTAAAAAGTCCAACTTAAATTGTATATCATACTTAAGCACACAGTTCCTGCATGTTATTTTCTACTCCTATACCTCTTATTACTTTAACAATTTCCCTCCTATATATACATATCAAAATTTTTCAATTTCTTAAAGATACATTAATTATTTATTACTTCTTCAAATAATCAATCCTGTTAGTATACTTATGAGTGGTCCAAGTGTGCCCTGGAGATATAATAGCTCTTTTGTTTCTTATTTAGTCAATCATACATCCTGCCAGTAATAGAAAGTAGAAAAGTGGAGACCGTTTAACAACAAAAACTTTAACCCACACTGTAATAGTTTCAACTAAAATTCAAACCCATTAAATTCAAAACATATCAATGTTACACGATCAGTCAATATAAATGCACAGATAATTCTTCATCCTTATTCAAGCCCATAGGTTCCTTTGTATTGCATCTAATAATCAGCCGTGATTCCAATTTCCTTAAGTCCAGCGTCCTGTTACCACCTCTTATTTTCATTATGACCCTATCCAGGACCATAAATTGTAATTTTCTTTCATTTTTGTCATGATATTCCTCAAAATGTCTAGCCACAGGATATGATTTGTCTTAATTTCTAATCACTCTTATATGTTCCAAAATGCGCTTTTTTGTTATATGTATAGTACTACCAATGTAAAATTTATTACAGGGCATTTTTAAGCATAAATGCAATAATCCGATAAACATGAAACATACTTCCTTATTCTAAACGGTTTATGTGTCCCTGGAAATAGTACCTCCTTGCAATTAGAACTGTATTTACACGTTTTACATTTACCACATATATAGAAACTTTGAATAGGTTGTGTTCTTTCATTGCTAGATATTAAATTGTGTTTTTCTGCCTGATTAAAGACACTGGGATTATAGCAAGTAAGTGGCTGTGACATTGTCTTCTTTTCAAGAAGTACTATGGATGATATATATATATATATATATATATATATATATATATATATATATATATCCATTTCAAGCTTAGAGAGTCGCAAAAATAACTGTGTTTCTGCCGGAAACATTATTAGGTTGCACACCACCAATGTGACTGGTGGGCTAACCACCACGTCTCAGAAGGCAGAAACAGACAGTATAAATGAGACACTCACCACCAGGTGGCCTTACATATCTGGAGCCACCAATGAGCCCATCACACACTTTCTGCCGGTGCTGCTGGTCATTGAAGTACCACCAAATCAACACCACTGTTGGTGCTACCGACTCTCAGTAACCTTAAAAACAGATCATAGCGCCATCATCCACAACATATGGGGGGCACGCCACGGGCATCAATTACACGGTACATCCTGTACACAGCCTCAAACATACATTAGGACTGACATATTCACAGTCACAATATGCACCCTTTGGACAGCCCACCCACACTGCACTGTAACACTACACAAAACCACACACATCTGAGGCACAGGGACAGTGAAGCCTACACAACATTGTCTCACACATTACCAACAACACACAAACATCACAAATACAAATACAACTGACACACTCACATTCCATTCTGGCCAGGGACTATTGTCACATACAACACACATATGTATCGATGTGGCATGGAACACAAACAACACTACCATTTAACAGCACTGCAATGGACACACACATCACAGCACAATGGAATGACAAAGGCATACACAATACGCAGACAGACAAATAGACAAAGAGCTCTATGCTAACAATACCTGAACAATAGGGATTGGACCATCAGGAACACACAGGGAATAAGGCTGCATTGGGACACATATCACTTTGCACAGGCCCCTCAAACAATATGTGCACAGGAACTGTTTCCACATGTGTCGCAGGGACAATGAGTATGAGACCCAAATGACATGTCCATTTGCACAATGTGGAAGTGCAAGTCAACTAAGCATACTCAACTACAACTGCATGGGACATACATCTACATAAAGTAGCTGCAAGGTACACACACCTAAATGGACACATGCACAGTCCTTTGCAAACAGGAGTAGCACAACAGAACACACTCCATGTCTGCACAAACAAAACTCAAGCAGACATACATCAGATAAATACACAACCCATATCAAGGGGACAAGCATTGGACAATAGAAGATTAAATACTTACCATAACAAACAGTACACTATGCCATGACACCACCATTGCATTTACACCCACATATCCAATCACAAACTATATTCCCTTCTCTTAAGGGGCAATAGCACTGCCTACAAAGTCAGATACTGTAAACAACAGCAAATTGTCCAGTAAGCAGGTGGAAACACACATAACTGTATTCATGCAACACAAGTCACTAAGGAACAACATTAATGTAGAAAAAGAATTGCAGGACAAATGTGTACCCAAAACAAAACAACTCTTTGGGTTTAATTCAAAACCAGATGGGAAATGTTAAAGGCCATTGGCCAGTCCATAATAAATTGTCCATGCACATTAATTTGCTCACACTTGACTCCCAGTATCGGCAGGGAACCTCCATAGGAAGGGGCATCAAGGGGGCAGGTAGGCAGGTACCTCCGAGATTATCCTTGGGGAGCAGATTTGGCAGGGGGGGTTTGGGCTTGGGAGGGGTAGTCTTCTTTTTGGGAAGGGTGGGCTTCTTCTTGTGGGGGAGAGGTATGGGTGCTTGCAGAGGGACAGGGGAGGCCTTGGAGGTGGAAGGGATGGCTTGCGAGCTGTGTGTGCGTGTCTTGGGTTTGGGACGGGGGTGAAGGCAACAGGGCAAAGGTCCAGGTCACACAAAAAAAAAATCTTATAGACACGGCAATGGTCATCAGAAGGGGGTTGGTATTTGGAGGTTGATGAAGTGGCCGTAGACTGTGTTGGTGTGGATGTCGTGGGTACATGCTTCTTGGAGTTATGATTGTGTGTGGTAGGTGTTTGTTGTGTGGGTGAGTGAGTGCGTTTGTGTGTCTTGGGGGTACAGGAGGTGGAAGTGCCGGAGGATGGAGTGGTGGATATGTGGGTGTCTGTTGGGGTGGTGGCTGCATGTATGCTGGATGTGGTGGATGTCTGTGCATCTGTTGTGGTGTCTGCTGGTGTGATGCTTGTGATAGATGTCTGGGGGTCTGCTGGTGTGGTGTCTGCGGGTATGATGGGTGTGGTGGGTGTGTCACTGGCTGTTTATGTGGTGCCTCTGGGTATGCTGGATGTCGTTTGTGTTACGGTGGGAATGGTGGGGGTGTCCAGGGAAGTTGTGACTGTTGTTGTGTCTGTGGGTGGCTATTTGTGTGCGTGTCAGTATGTATTGTGGTGCTTGTGTTTGTGCGTGCTCCTCTTGGCTGTTGATGTGGATGCCTTCGGATCTGTCTGTGTGCTTTGGACAGGTAGGAGGGATTTGAATTTGTAAGAGGGAGTTGGAGGTGGGACAGAAGGTGGGGAGGAGGACTAGCTGTCATCAGTGAGGAGGCCAAAGCCTGAAAAGATCTCTGTAGACCAGACATTGCACCATGAATGCCTTCAAGGAATGAATTGGTTTGTGTATTTGGGTAGCAATTTCCTGGATGGCATTCACAATGGCTGACTGACCCACAGAGATACTTCTCAGGAGGTCAATAGCCTCCTTACTGAGGGAAGCAGAGACAACAGGGGCTGGGGTGGAGGTGCCTGGGTTGAAGGAGAAGCCCACCCTCTAGGGTGAGCGGGCACAGCCAACTGGTGGGGAGCAACCGGGGGGGGCAGTGATAGAATGTTGGGGTGGCAGACAAGGATGGTATAGGGGGATGCCCCAATGGTTCTGCCACCACTAGGGAGTGGCGGCTGGAGGAGAAATCCAATGATGTTGAGGATGTACGTCTGCTCTCCTCTGTGGCACTCCCCTAGCCCTCCAGGCCACTAGGTCCCTCTGTGTCAGTGGTGTCTTGACCCAAAGTCCCTTGGCCAGATGGTTCCCCACTCTGTTCTTCCCCATCTCCTCTGCTTGCCGGTGCTGAGGCTGCCAATACAAAGAGGAATAGGGTCATCACATGTCCATGATCAAACACAAACAACAACTCTGATTAGCAAACCTTGTCATGATATCAAGTAGACTCAAGTAATAAACTCCACCTAAGTTGCCCATACATGTGCCATACAATATGCATGCATCCCATCTGAATTATCAACAGTTGCCCACAGAAATTCTGGATCTCAGACAACTACAATTGCCTGGCTGAATTTGTGCAATCACAATAACCATTCAACAACCGTGAGACCTCATCACCCTCAAAGCGTTGCGCCATGGAGCAGACCTCAGTCACCTGTCGGTATACAATAGTAGGGCAATCCAAAGTCCATTTCTACAGATCCCATTACAAGGTCATGCACAGATCTATTTGTCACATACATAATGACCCAACAATAAGAATTGATGCTCCAAAATTCAGCCATGTTGATGAGAGAAGTACAATAGCCCGGAGAAGGTGACATGGACATACCCATGTCACACTACAAACATATCAACAACGTGCACTTCACCAAGCGATATTTGTCCCATTAGAGTCAAGGAGGGAGTATTATTGTTACTCAGATAGGTCACACATGTAGCATGAAAAGGAACACTATAGATATCATTTTCAATATATCAGGGAGAGATGTCCCCAAAATACATAACACAATGAATTAGCAAGAGCCACCAGGGTAATCACCACTAGTGTCCGGCACCCCTCACAATGACTTTCTCTGAGTAGTTCAGTACAGGCCATTTGTCCTTTGCATGTTAGAGAGACACAGCCATTGCAAGGACTTGTAGAAGGCCCTCAAAAGGTTGCCCAATGGGAAGCTACATCACTGTCCCCATCTCGGTCATGCAAACCCAGAAGTCTGTCTGTGGATGAATGCCTGTACCTAAACACGTGTCCAAAACATTACTGCAAGTCACTCAATGATGCATGCCAACAGTCAGGGCACATACCTCAACCATTACACACGTGCAGTGTATTTTTCCACCTAATGTCACATCAAGGTCATATCTATTCACATTGTGGCTTTAAACTCTAGACCGACCTGTCATGTTCCTTATTGCTATTGCAGTTGTACATGCCAAATTACATACTATGACACATGAGGGAATGTGTCAGCCACTGCAAATGGTGACACATTCCTATATGTAGTACAACCTGAAATGTAACCACATTGTATATGTAATATTCCACAAACAGTGTGCCATGCACATATATGTGATGGAATATAAACATCATCCCATCTCCATAGGCAGACTATACATGAAACTGCAGCTTACAAATGTTTTCAAAAGAGAAAGGGACACATCCTGACACGTAGGCACAAGGAATGTTGGCTACTGTGAGGGCACATAAGTCATGTCAATGGACATTCCCCACATACCAAGGGAGAGTAGTGATCTATAGCTGCATCCAAAGCACAAGGTAATCCCTGTCACATGTGTGTTGGACACCTTCAGATTACAGACTACAGTGAGGCACCAGCACACATCTCACACTGAAGAAAATACGCATCTGGGTGGCAGATGCCAACATACACATTTACACAGGCACATGGCTGAGGACAATGATCCATTACCTACCTACCTTTGCCTGGAGCACTGAGGAGTAATAGTCGGTTGCATAGAAAATACGCACACTACTACCACAAAAAGTACATGATTGATAACTGTACACAGCCATATGTGGTCCTTTCAGAGCAAGTGGTTTGAGGATTCTACCCAGTTTTGTCCTAGGTCCCTGGTACAATACACAAGGCCCATCAGTATAAAACACATGACATGTAAACACAAACAATCTCTCATCTACTGTGTGACACATGGCTCATCTCTGATTGGCAGGGGGAGCAGTCAGACCCTCACTCAATCACTTGGCAACTTGGCAATGTGACAGGCAGGATTATGGCCTGTACTCACCCCTGGTAGCTGTCATTCTGCCCTCAAATGCCCATCAAGCTCTGGATAGGCCACCCACAGAATGTGGGCCATTAGGGGAGGGGCCAATGTGAGACGGGCATCCTACCCATGGTGAAGGGCAGCCCCAGCTGGGCCTCTGCGATCTTCAGGGCCTGCATCTCAGATCCCCACACCTCTTTCTGCAGTGGGTGCTCCGCCGGCTGTGGCGCACCAGGGTCTGCACCTTCTTGGCGATGGTTCTCCATATCCATTTATTTTGATGGGTTTTGACCTGCAGGGATGCAAAAGGCAAATCACAAGATCATGATCACAAGTTTCAACACAAATGGTTGAGTCACATACATGTCAGTTACACAAATCTTGAGCTTTCCAAATTTGTCAATACTCCCCAAGTGTGACACTGTTGGAAAATGGGTTATTGGTAAGGGCAGGTCATTACCTACACTTAGCAATAGGCCACTAACCTCCACTTAGGTCCAGGTAGGTCTCAATAAATTAAACCTAGCTCAACCCTTGATAGCCTGGCAACAATCGACAAGGCTTAACTTAAGAAACAAAGTGTAAAGTATTCAAATATCAAAAAACAGTAATTAAATAAAACACAGGAAACAGTTTAAAAATCCAAAACCATTTATGAAAATAGGAAATATTATTAGCTTTAAAATGACACCACAATGAATACAATTGGATAAAGGGAACCGGAGATGTGAATTTTGAAAGAATTAATGCTTTTTAGTGCTTAGAAATCAATAGCGCCAATCTCGTCATCTGGTCGCACCTCGACCGGGGCAAAGTCAAAGTTTGAGGCTGACCACGATGGAGCCATGCTCGGCTACAGCCCGCTGGAGGCCTCGGTCAAAAGTTTACCTTCAGACTTAGTCATTTTTTTGAAGATTTTCTTCAGCGGGACAAAGTCGCCAGACCAATCCGACCTACTGCAACTCTTCCTCGGATACGCCTCGATGGAGAATTCTACCTTCGGACTTAGTCATTTTTTCAAGATGAAAATCCTTCAACCGGGGCAAACCTGAATCTTTATCCGACAGCCTTGGAGCCCTCTTCAGATACACTGCCTGGGAGGTCCCAGAAAAACTTTCTACATTCAGACTTAGGTGGTCATTACAACCCTGGTAAGACCGCCAACAGGACGGCGGTAAAAAATTTGCAATTACGATGTGACGGAAACCGCCAACAAAGACAGCCACTTTAACACTCCGACCGCCACAGCGGTACAAATAAATAGCGCGGCGGTCACCGCCAACAGACAGGCGGAGGACAATGTACCGCCCATACTATTATGACAGGCCAATCCGCCACCTTTTCCGGGGCGGATTCACTGCGGATAAAAACACGGCGGAAACAGGAATTCTGAAGGGAAAACGCTCACCTCTACGCACCCCACGAGGAACAAGGACACCATGGACCCGGAACTCCAAATTCTACCTGCAATAGTCTTCCTGCTCCTCTACCAGGAGCACGAACGCCGGCGGCGAAGACCACGGTGAGTACTGCACCTACGACACAGGGGAGGGGGGAGGGAAAAGAGAGTGACACTCACACGCAGCACGCAACACCCCCACCCCCATCCACTACAACACACACACTAATGCATATCAATACATCACAGTTGCACCCCACAAACCCCCCGGAAGAATGCAAAGACAATAGAAAATGAGTGTAACCATTGTAATATATTAAAAGCAAGTAGGCAGAAATATATATATACACCATGTACAAAATATATACGAAGCATAGTAGTCCAGGTAGTGCTCTAATTAAGTCTGTGGAACACTGGGACCACACGGTATGGGCGAGGCCCACACAAGATCCCTGACCATGACGGAGAGAACACTGCAGGGGCATCAGAGAGCAACTTAACAGGCACCTCAGGGGAAGGGAAAGGGGGGGCACCTCAGCCGCTTGAGTGCACAACGCCAAATCCACGATGGGGCCTGATGCCCACTGTTCCATCCTGGGGAGTGCAAAGCCACAGTCTCTCAAGTCTATACAGTGGGTGTCTTGCCCACTGTTCCATCCTGGGGAGTGCAAAGCCAGTCTCTCAAGTCTATACAGTGGGTGTCTTGCCCACTGTTCCATCCTGGGGAGTGCAAAGCCACAGTCTCTCAAGTCTCTTCAGTGGGTGGCTTGCCCACTGTTCCATCCTGGGGAGTGTAAAGCCACAGTCTCTCAAGTCTCTACAGTGGGTGGCTTGCCCACTGTTCCATCCTGGGGAGTGCAAAGCTACAGTCTCTCAAGTGAATGACAGTCTCCACTGGTTCTGGAGGGGGCCTTGTGCACAAGAGTGCTTCATCCTGCTAAGGACAGAGGTAGTGGATGGATCTCTCCACTGGTTCTGGAGGGGGCATGGTGCCCAGAGTGCTTCATCCTGCTAAGGAGAGAGGTAGTGGATGACATTCTGCACTGGTTCTGGAGGGGGCATAGTGCCCAGGGTGCTTCGTCCTGCTAAGGACAGAGGTAGTGGATGGATCTCTCCACTGGTTCTGGAGGGGGCCTAGTGCCCAGAGTGCTTCATCCTGCTAAGGACAGAGGTAGTGGATGACATTCTCCACTGGTTCTGGAGGGGGCATGGCAGTCCTTCATGGCCCAGCGGGGCTTTTGCTGGTGGTCCTTCATGGCCCAGCGGTGCTTTTGCTGGCAGTCCTTCATGGCCCAGCGGGGCTGGTGCTGGAAGTCCTGTCCTGGGCAGCTGGGCTGGTGCTGAAGGTGGCCTCCTGGGCAGCGGGGATGATGGCGGTGGCCTCCTGGGCAGATGGGCTTGTGCTGGTGGTGGTCTCCTGGGCTGGTGCTGGCAGTCCTGTCCTGGGCAGCTGGGCTGGTGCTGGCGGTCCTGTCCTGGGCAGCTGGGCTGGTGCTGGCGGTCCTGCCCTGGGCAACTGGGCTGGTGCTGGAGGTGGCCTCCTGGGCAGCGGGGATGATGGTGGTCTTCTCCGCCGTGCTGCTCTTCCCAGACTTGCCGGGATTATTGTGGCCCTTCCCCACCTTGGAAGGTGTCACAGCTGACTCCACACTCCCACCGGGACACCTGGGAGCGGCTTTGGTGGCTGGAGTCTTCCCCCTCTCCCGCCAGGCACTGGCCAACTTCTGATGCTTCACAGGTGGGGGACTGTCTGTGCTGTGGCTCCGTGCCACACTGGCTGCCCTGGTGGCCGGTGCACTCCAGATTCCGGTGACTACAGGCACCACTTGTCCCGGAGATGTTGTGGCTGAGGTGCTAGTTCGGGACCTAGGAGACGGACGAGGTGGTGGAGGTGTGGGAAAGAGGTCAAGGTTGGACAGGAAATGTTTTTTGGACACACTGGGATGGGTAGCTGGAGGGGGTTTGGGAGTGGAGGAAGAGGTGGTGGTTGTAGGAGGTGTTCGTTTGCTGACTTTGGGTGAAGGTGCATGCTCTGGAGGCTGTTGTGAGGTGGATGGCTGTTGGGTGGGTGTGTGCCTGCGTTTGTGTATCTTGGGAGGGGGGCGTCACAGACACACTGGTAAAGAACACAGGGGACGTGTGAATGGTAGTGGGGGTGGTGACTGCACGTGAGCGGGGTGTGGTGGTGGGTGTGCTGGAGAGGGATGTAGTGGCTGTAGAGGTAGTGCATGCAGGTGTGAGTGTAGACGAGACAGGGAGGGAGGAGGGAGACGAGGAGGAGGGGGACACAGTGGAGGCAGTGGATGTTGGTGTGTCTGCATGTGTGTGATGCTTGCGTGAGTGCCTGTGGGATGTGTGGTGCTTATGTTTGCCTGAGCTTCCCTTGTGTGTTGACGTGTGTGCATGCTGGTCTGTAGGTGTGCTTGGGATAGGCAGGGGTAGAGGGGATTGGGTCTGGGTGGAGGAAGTTGGAGGGGGAGGCTAGAGACAGGGACAATGGCTGCCATCAGTGCTGAGGCCAGAGTCTGAAAAGCTCGCTGAAGGTCCGCCTGACCAGAATGAATGCCCTCCAGGAATGCATTTGTTTGTTGCAACTGCCTTTCTACACCCTGGATGGCATTCAAAATGGTAGACTGCCCAACAGTGAGGGACCTGAGGAGGTCAATGGCCTCCTCACTGAGGGCAGCAGGGGTGACTGGGGCAGGGCCTGAGGTGCCTGGGGTGAAGGTGATTCCCACCCTCCCGGGTGAGCGGGCACAGGGCGAAGGCTGAGGGGCTGCTGGGAGGGCGGTGCTGGAAGGGGGTGTTGCGGCTGTACCTGTAGATGGGGGTGGCACAGATGTTGCCGCCACCACAAGGGAGCTCCCATCAGAGGACGAGTCCATGTCACTGGTGTCAGCTCCTGTCCCCGCCGTGGAGCTCCCCTCGCTCTCCGTCACACTGGTGAAGTCCGATTCCGTAGTGTGGCCCTCCATGGCCATGTGGGATGCAGCCCCCTGGTGCTCTGGTGCCACTGCTCCTCCGCCTGATGATGCTAATGCACACAAGAACAGGGAGACCACAAAAAGGAGGGGGATGACAGAAGAAAGACATGTTGACGACAGACGACAGACACAGAAGCCCCCTGCAGTACGCCGCGCTCTTGGGCTCCACTGTTCAATTCCTGGGAAATGGCCTACAAGGCTATGGACAACATCTGCACACATAGATGACACAGGGGCATGACTAGGTGTACTTGGCACTCTACAGATGTGGGCTGGGCTGGCCTGCCTTACGGAGGGACCTTGCCTACGGAACTCGCCCTGGCCTAGGGAAACCCACAGCCCACTTCCCCCACCCAGACCCCCATGTGGGATGCAGCCCCCTCGTGCTCCGGTGCCACTGCTCCTCCGCCTGATGATGCTAATGCACACAAGAACAGGGAGACCACAAAAAGAGGGGGACGACAGAAGAAATGTTGAGTGCATGCATTACCACTACCGTTGGCGGACACGACAGACACACAAGCCCCCTGCACTACGCCGCGCTCTTGGGCTCCACTTTTCAATTCCTGGGAAATGGCCTGCTAGGCTATGGACGACATCTGCACACATGGAGGACACAGGGCATGACTAGGTGTACTTGGCACTCTACAGAGGTGCGGTGGGGTGCCACATGGCCTGCCTTACGGATGGACCTTGACTACGGAACTTGCCCTGGCCTAGGGAAGCCCACAGCCCACTTCCCCCACCCAGACCCCTCCACTGCGCGCAAAGTCAGCAGAATGAGAGTGTACTCACCCCCTTGTTGCTGCTGTGATGCCCTCAAGCACCCATCCAACTCCGGGTAGGCCACCGCCATGACCCTGAACATCAGGGGGTTCATGGTGCGACGGGCACCCTCCCACGTTGGGAGGCCATCCCCAGCTGAGCCTCCACCGTCTTCTTGCTCCAGCGGCAAATGTCCTCCCATCTTTTCCGGCAGTGGGTGCTCCGTCTGTGGTAGACCCCCAGGGTCCGGACGTCCTTGGCGATGGCACGCCAAATATCCTTTTTCTGGTGGGCGCTGACCTACATGAATTGTACAGGGGGAAGAGAAAGTTATTACCAACTACACCGTCAAAGTGATTGGCCCCATCCCTACCCTTGCCATGTGGCACATGCATTCACCGTCGTGTCATGCATGCCGCACTCTCCCCCCTTCCTTCTTACATCCAGCCCTCTCCACACAAGCATAGCCCATACATCATGCTCCCAGTGTACTTACCTGTTTGTCTGGAGGACCGTAGAGTAGCGTGTACTGGGGGAGGACCCCATCCACGAGTTTCTCCAACTCCTGCGATGTGAAGGCAGGGGCCTTTTCCCCAGACACTCGAGCCATTGTCTCTTCCAGACCGAGGTCACAGCAGCACTTGCAGTGTAGGTCCTCTCCTGTCGAAGATCAGGTATCGAGTGATTGAACAGATAGAAAATGGCAGTCAGGTCCGCGGTGGTGCGTACCGTCACCGCCGGCGTACATCGTCATTGGCTCCTGGGACCCATAGGGTCCAATGTTAACCAATGCAGCATTGCGCTGCCGTCTTCGACTGCCTACTGCGACGGTGTACAACGCCAGCGCAGTTACCTCACATCCCATTGTCCCACTTTACAGGTCAGGCAGCCGCCATTACAGGGGCCCACATGGCTTCATTTTCAACTGCGTCACACATACCTAGGCCTAGACTCAACACACATACAGGCCACTTTTTGAGTATGAATGGTGTTCTGTGTAAACTGTGGGTATGTACCTCTGAGTTGTTTGATTCTGTGCTCGCTGTTGTCCTTCATAGGCACCATCTGCTGGGACATGTGAGGAGATGGTGGCATCCTCCGGTGTACCGACCGTTGGTGGACCTGTCGACAATGGAGGAAAGAAATGTGATTATCACCTACAGGCTTGACCGTGTGACAATCCAGGAACTGTGTACCCAGTTGGAGCCAGACCTGAAGTCAGCTATCTGCCATCCCACAGGAATCCCCCCTCAAGTGCTCCATTTCCTTGCAAGTAGGTCATTTCAAACAACAGAGGCCATAGCATCAGGGATGTCCCAGCCTATGTTTTCCAGCGTGTTGTCTGCCCTTCTGATACACATGCGGAGCTACATCGTTTTCCCTCAGGTGGAGGTTTTGCCTACAGTGAAAGGTGATTTCTCTGCCCTGGGACATATCCCCAACATCATAGGTGCCATTGATGGGACCCATGTGGCTTTAGTTCCCCCCCCACAGGAGTGAACAGGTGTACAGAAACCAGAAGAGTTATCATTCGATGAATGTACAGATGGTATGTTTGGCAGACCAGTACAGCTCCCATGTGAATGCCATGTCCCCTGGCTCAGTGCATGACGCCTACATCCTGCGGAATAGCAGCATCTCTTATGTGATGGATCAACTCCAGAGGCACCGTGTGTGGCTATTAGGTGAGCACCTGGAAGCTAGTCAGTGGGAATGGTTGTCTGGGTCTGGGGATATCCCTACAGATTAGTGTGTGTTTAACAGTTGTGCCTCGCCATTTGCAGGTGACTCTGGTTATTCCAACCTGTCATGGCTACTGACCCCAGTGAGGAATCCCAGGACAAGGGCAGAGGAACGCCACAATGAGGCCCATGGGAGAACAAGGAGGATGATAGTGCGGACCTTCGGCCTCCTGAAGGCCAGGTTCCGGTGCCTCCATATGACAGGTGGATCCCTATTCTATGTATGTATGTATGTATGGTGTATTTATAAAGCGCATTCCGGCCCGGGGCATCGAAGCGCTAACTAAGGTGAGGCAGTGCACTATCTGTAAAAAGAAACTCACCATGAAAGGTGGTGAGTATTCTACTCACCAAAGAAGGTGTGCCAGATCATTGTGGCCTGCTGTATGCTTCACAACTTGGCTTTGCGACGACAGGTGCCTTTTCTGCAGGAGGATGGTCCAGATGGAGGTGTTGTGGCAGCTGTGGAGCCTGTGGACAGTGAAGACGAGGACACAGAGGAAGAAGACATGAACAACAGGGACTCAGTGATCCAGCAATATTTCCAGTGAGACACAGGTAAGAGTACAGACCTGCCTACTACATGTACTTAAACACTACTGCCTCTCTACTGTCTGTCGTTTTCACCCAGTGTATGGTCACTGAGTTGTCACTTTCCCTTACGATTTCACAGATGTGAGTCCCACTGTGTGACATCTGCTTTGATTCCTCATGGACTAGAGCTGTGTGACATAGGTATGTTGACATTACATTTGAATGAACATTTTGTCAGTGTAATTGCTAATACACTATTTTGAAATCACAGACAGACTCCAGATTGTTTTGTGCTTTAAGTGTGTTTATTTAAGTGCTCAATATTGGAGGGGGTAGTAAAATGGTGAGGGGTGATGGTGGAGGAATGTCCATGGCAGAGTACAGTCTATTAGTCTCACAGGTGCATTGTCCAAAGGGGCATAGGAAGTGGAGCTGGGGCAGTTTAAGAATTTTGACAGGGTGACAAAGTGGGACAGTAGGATGACAATCAGGGTGGTCTCATTTCTTGGCGGGGGTCCTGGCATCGTTCTCTGTCTTGTTCCTGGAACTCAGGGACCGTTTACGAGGTTGTTCTCCCTCTGCAGGGGGTGGGGTGCTGGTGTGGCGGGGCGTCCAGTCCACTAGTGCCGGCGGAGGTGGTGGGCAGTTCATCGTCCAGGCTAGTGTCAGGGGCCCCTTGTAGTGCCACAGTGTCCCTCCTGGTGTTAAGTACTTCCTTCAGCACCCCTATGATGGTGCCCAGGGTGGAGTTGATGGTTCTGAGTTCCTCCCTGAAGCCCATATACTGTTCCTCCTGCAGGCGTTGGGTCTCCTGAAACTTGGCCAGTACCGTTGCCATCGTCTCCTGGGAATGGTGGAAGGCTCCCATGATGGAGGAGAGGGCCTCGTGGAGAGAGGGTTCCCTTGGCCTGTCCGCCCCCTGTCGCACAGCAGCCCTCCCAGTTGCCCTGTGTTCCTGGGCCTCCATCCCCTGGACCGTGTGCCCACTACCACTGCCCCAGGTCCCTGTTGTTGTTAGGGTGGTGGGTTAGCCTGGGTTCCCTGTAGTGGTGGACACACAGCTGATTGATGTGCCCTGGGGACGGAGGTATGGGCCGCTGGGTGGCTGCTGTGCTGGTGTTTCCAGAGGGGAGAAGCTCTGTAGTAGCCTGTGACTGTGTCAGGGGAACCGACTGTCCAGGGGTCCCCGATGGGCCCCGGCTGGTCATCTAGATCCAGTTGGACAGAGGTGCTGTCATCACTGTGGGCCTCTTCTGTTGGTGGTGTGGACATGTCTGGACCCTCCTGTCCAGTGACATTGGGTAGGGGTCCTGCAGGGGTATAAAAGGATGGTTATTACATTTGTGTGTCATGGTAGGCAATGGGTGGGTGACCGTGTACCCCAGTGCTTGCATTCCTGTGTGGGACCTCGTGTGATGATGGTTTAGGGGGGTGTATGGGTATGTGCAGTGGGCATGCTTTAGTGATGGGTGTCCATGCTTTGTTGTTGCATGCAGGGCTTGGTGTTGGGATGTGTGGTTTGTGATGTTGGGACATTTGTGAGGAGTTGGAGTGCTGGGGGTGAGGGTGAGGGTGGGGGTATGTGCTGGCATGCAGGTAGGGTGGGGGATGTAATAGTTAAGATTTGTCTTACCAGAGTCCATTCCTCCACCTACTCCTGCGAGGCCCTCAGGATGCAGAATCGCCAAGACCTGCTCCTCCTATGTTGTTAGTTGTGGGGGAGGAGGTGGCGATCCGCCGCCAGTCCGCTGAACCGCCAGGTGGTGTCTTGTGACCACGGAACGCACCTTCCCCCGTAGGTCGTTCCACCTCTTCCTGATCTCCTCCCGATTTCTTGGGTGCTCTCCCACTGCGTTGACCCTGTCCACTATTATTCACCATAGCTCCATCTTCCTTGCAATGGAGGTGTGCTGCACCTGTGATCCGAATAGCTGTGGCTCTACCCGGACGAATTCCTCCACCATGACCCTGAGCTCCTCCTCTGAGAACCTGGGGTGTCTTTGCCGTGCCATGAGGTGGTGTAGGTGATGTGTGGGGTTATAATTTTGCTGATATGTAGTGGCGTGTTGTGTGAGGTGCGTGGAAGTTCTGTGGGTGATGGTGTTGTGTGCCTGTGGATGCTGTTGTTCTTGCTGTGCTGTCTCTCTCTGGCTTTCGTTCGTGATTTGTTGTCGTAAGGGTTTGTGGGTGTGTGTTTTATGTTGTATTGGGTGTGTGGGAGTGGTGTGTGTATGTGTATCAGGTGTGTGTATTTCGATTTGTCCAATGTGGTAGTGTTTTGTAAATGTGTGTATATTTTGAGCGTGACGGTTTGTACCGCCAATGGAATACCGCGGTTGAAAGACCGCCGCGTGGATTCGTGGGTCGTGATAGTTTGGGCGTATTTCTGTTGGCGTGATGGTGGAGGTTTTGTTTTCACCAGTTTATCACCGACCTTTGGTGTGGCGGACTTGTGTGGGGGTCTAGATTTTGGCGGATTCAGAACTGTGGTTCATAATAGCTGTGGTGGAATTCCGCGGCCGTGGAGGTGTGTTGGCAGTCTTCTGCATGGCGGTAAGCGGGATTTACCACCAATGTTGTAATGAGGGCCTTAGTCACTTTTTTGGAAATTTTCTTCACCGGGACGAACCCGCAAGTCAGGCCGGTTCGCAGTTGAGGCAAGCCGGCTAGAGTTGCCGTGGCGGGTCGGTCCCTTTATGAAGCTTTTTTCAAAAAGTTCTCCAAACTTCTGGATCTTCTCCCAGGGTTCTTTTGAGGTCCACAGCTCACCTCAAGGTTCCACAAGCTCTGAGATGCTCCTTGAGGGTGCAGACTGCAACTCCCAGAATGCACTTGGCTCGAACTCCAAATTGGCCACTGGATGGTGGTCAGCTGGTCAGTTTCTTCAGGATTTGATGCAGGGAACTCTGGTTAGCAATTTTTCACCTGAAGCAAACAGGGAGACCCTCCTTGAGCCAGGAGAACCCAGGTAAAGTCCTTCTTGTGGTGAGGCCCAAGTGTGCAGCTGGTGAAGTCCTCCAGATTGCAGTGTCCAGGTGCAGGTCAGTGGTCCAGCAAGGCAGTCCTTCTTCTCCTGTAGTTCTTCCCTGTAGGGATCTGGTAGGGATTTGAGGTGTGGGTGCAGCTCTGCCAGTTTTATCCTTGCTCCTGGGTGAAAAACAGGGGGGGTCCTGGTTCTCCACTCAGGTGCAGGTGCCCACAGTTGTGACTAAAAGTGTAAAACACACCCTTCTCCTGCCCTCTCCTAATCTAATCAGGGTGCACCTAATTGTCTGGGTTCACAGTATGTGAGGGAGGTGCTGGGTTGCTCCAAATGTCCTTCCCTGCCTTTGAAGACCAGAATGGCAGCCCTCCCCCTTCCTGCAATTCCATCTGCTAGGGGAAATTTTGCCTCCCCCAGGCGCATCTCTTTGTGTTCAGCCCAGCCTACTTCATACCTCATCAAGGCAGCTTGGCCAGAGGCTGGCTAATCAGAGCAGAGAACTACAGGGCTAAAGTTGGCAACCTTTTAGGTAGAGTTTAAAACTCTTTACCTGAGCGAGTTATATTAAATCCAACAATTGTAAGTTGTGGGGTTTATTATTATAACAATTAATTTGATACCAAACTTGAGATATCTGACACTTAGACTATGGAGGCCATTGACTACAATGAGGGAAAAACAAATTTGGTTGTTATACCTCACCAGGGCTTATAAAACTATTTTTATAAGGTATCTGCTTATAGTTACATGTCACCCAACCCTAGGGCAACATAGGGCACACCTTAGGGGTGACTTTTATGTAAAAATAAGGTAGTTTAAGACTTTGAAAATACTTTTAACTCCAAAGTCAAATTTGCATATAACTTTAATTTAAAAGCAGCCAGCAAGGCAGGCCTGCCTTTAAAATGACACTGGGCACCTCAGCAGTGCACCTATGGGTGCACCACCAATGCTGGGGTCACTAAACCTACATGTCCTACCATATACTAGGTACTTATAGGTAGGTTGACTTAGCCAATTATAATTAGCCTAATTTGCATACTCATTCTATACAGAGCGCAGGCCCGGGGACTGGTTAGCAGTACCCAGGGCACCATTAGAGTCAGGAAAACACCAGCAAAAAGTAAAAAATGGGGGCAAAATTTACAGAGCCTATGCAATCAGCCCTGTTTTCGCACAGACACATACAAGCCAATAAGTACAGACATACATATCCCAATCGGCAGACCAACTCACCACACTGCTTAGGCCGTACAATGTCTAAGGAGGCCTACTGACATCTTGTGGGACATGCTCTAGCAACCTGACTGAGATGTGAGGCACTATGAGACACATCACACCGCTTTGGCTTCTGAATAGATGGACTAACACATCCACACTCTGTGAGAATGAGTCCCCACATACAGTCCTGACAGGCTACTGCCAGAGTACAAACTCAAACATCACACATGGCTGACAATGAAGGGGCTGGCATGGTGGGTACAGAAAGTGTCTAGCCTGTCCATGTGTGGACAGGCTAGACTCATGCAGACTCATGCCACTTCAGGGGGTGGGGTTCTCTGTTATGCATCTGTACCACAGAACATGCTTTTGGGCATATGTGTCCATCCTACAGAGAAGGCACCCAACAAACAATGGCATGCATTGTCCAGTTTCTGCTATGTGACCAAGCTATTGAGTCGCATATCATGGTCTCCCTGAAATCAACACACTGTCTACATTGTGGAAATGTTACTTATGCAATACTGTGCAGTACAAATATGATCTGTTTGAAGGTGACAACAGGGATGTGGGAGTAAGGAACCTGTCAGGAGTCAGAGACACACATTGACAATGATGCTAAGTGCACATCTGTCACAGATCAGTAACCCACTTTATACCCATTCCCAATGTGAACAAAAAAATAAGATATTCTGGGCAGCATATTATGACAGAGCCTCATATTAGCCACATGACAGGACCGCAGTTGTACAGGGAGTGGGCCATACTGGGAGATACATGTGACAAGCCTTGGTCTCTGCAGGCTGAGCAGACATAACCTACATAACCCTGCATTCCTATCACTTCTATGCATTACAGTACATCATGTAGCCAACAGCAAATTGGCATGTGGTATGTGTGCCAACCTAAGGGCAGGGAGAGTGGTGCCATGCCTTACAAACAACTGTCTAGCAAGGGCAGATATGTGAAGAAATCTCTGTAGCAACATACATATAGCTCACATTACTCACAACTGACAACTACCACATGCATAGTCAGATCATGCTGTCACACACATACATGTTGTCTCACATATACAACATTCATAGAAAGAGATATCAGTGTATGGCTGTAATGCCACCTCACCTAGCTCTATGCATCAAAGTCAGTTTGGATCAGGGAACAGAGAAAACACACACACCATAATGTGAATGAACTCAACATATGGCACTGGCCACCAATACTGGCATATTGACTCTCTCATTGATGCCACAAAGACTGCATATGCAGGCACATGAGTATTCAACCTGGCACACATGGGCACAATCTAGCCTGTGAGGAGGGAAAGGATGGTGAAGTACAGAGAAAACTGTGCACATGAGGCACTTACCTACTCCTCTGGTGAATCATTGAGCTATTTATACAGGAGTAGGACCTCAGTCACCAGCCTCTTCAACTCCTCTGGTGAGAAAGCTGGGGCCCTATCACCTGCTGGACATGGCATTATTGCTCCCAAGGCAGTACACAGCAGCTCAGTAGTGGAGGTGTTGCGGACAGCAGTGTTAGGAGTCAAATGATGGATTTTGCAGAACATGGCAGTCATATCTACCACATACGTGGTCATTAACCCAGGAGGACACAGCCATTGGCCTGCGACCACCACTAGCAACAAGGTTAGCCTATGGCTGTGTCTGCCACAGTTGCAACTGCTTACCACCATGACGACTTCCGCCAGCTGCCGGGGGTGGTCCCTAATGTCCATTTGAGTAGAGCCTGCATTGCCACCGAAATGCCAAGTAAGGATGACAGTGATGAAGAGGAAGGAGCTGACTTCCTGGAAGATTTCATCAACAAGTACTTTTCTTCAGTGTATGTCATGTGATGTAATGACTGTTACTGTACAAAGAACTGTAGTTATCAGAATGTGTGAAGTAGAGTGTTTTGACAAAACACTGGGGAGATAATGCTCTGCAATACTCAGCCAAAGGGTGCCTTTGCCATATCCCCACCTTGATGTGGCTGCATTGTCGGTGCAAGTCTCATTGCAATGTGACCACATTTTCAGATGCTTGCTATGTGTTTTGTGTAATAGGTATGTTGTCAAATCTATACTCCTTGTTTTTCTTTGTACAAATACCTTCACCATGACATTCTCATGTGAACATTTCAGAGGTGTGACATTGGCAGGTTTCTGATACTGTTCAGACATAGGAAGTGGACATGGATTTCACCAGACAATGTAGGTCACAGCCTTGGGGTGTATGAAACCTGATCAAGGCAGCTTGAACAGTGTTAGGGTGGAAGGCCTAAAGTGAATTATATACTTGCTTTTTGTGCTGTTTTGGGGCAATTGTATCGTGTGTGATTATGTGTGCATGAAACATGTTGTCATCAACTGCAAGCCAGACAGTCACCCTTCACATAGGCTAAACATTCGTCTTGTATGAGGTAGCTGTAGATATGTTTCATCATTGCAGGCCACAGTGTCTGTGCCACAACACTGACATATGTTTGTGTCATACCACCAGATGCCTGGTCATTGGATTAGGATAGACCTGTGATCAGGGACTGTCGTAGTGCACTCTCTCTGTATCTTGGTTTATGTGATGTTTGGGAACTTGGTTTTGGTATGTGATAAGGCTCAAGCTGGTGACACTATTGACTTCTCTGTTTGCCTATTCCACAGGATAATGTCTGATAAGGCCCTTCCTTCTGTGGTATGGGGAACTAAACCTCTCTATATCTACCTTGACACAATATGAGTCAGCCATTCTTGGCTATGACAGTCTAGCCAAATGGGCAGCCTATGTGCTGTACAGTGAAATAAAATGTTTGGTGTGAGTTGACACTTGTACCAATGTGTTTGTGTGTGTTGGTTGTAATACTTAGCAGGACACTGTACCTGTAACACATCCCTCCCTGCACTAGTATCTTCTGTCTTCATCATTTGCTTCACATCTCTACCTAGCAACAATTGAAACAGAAGCAAGCAGACACATACTTTTTGATAGGTGGTATTTATTGTGAATTTGAGCATAGAATTAATATAAGAGGCATGACGGATAGAAAGTGTTCAGTCATGGTAGACGCAATCATTGTAGTAGATGCCACAGTATGGGAAGTCCAAAGTCCAGTGTATTACTCACAGAGGAAATGGAAGGTGGTTTAAAAACAGTCAACAGAGTGAATATGTGGCACACAGAGGAGTTCCTTCAGGAAGTGGTCACTTGCTGGCAGTTGTCGGTGTCTGACCATCTAAATCACCTTGATTCTTAGTTGGACATTCCCGCTTGCATAGGGTGTGACGCCGTGTAGACCAGCGGTGCCTCACTTACGGGCCGCAGTCAGACCGGCGGTCCGCGTCTTGGGCGGCTGTTTCTGCTGAGGTTCGCTTTTTGGCTAAACTTTCCCTTTGGGCACTATTTACGCTGCCCTCACTCTTTGCCCTCTTAAGTTGCTTACCTGTTCTTGCTGTTTTCCTCTTTTCTTCTTTTTTCTTTTCCTTGCCTTAGCCATGTTTCTTCTTCCCAAGAGTCTGTATTACTTTCCCTGCATGCTTTGCTCACTTCTTTTCTATATTGTGGCTATTTTTCCATTCACCCAAATGTGGTCTTTCCCAATCCAAGATGGTGTGTTCAATATTTCCTGAATGTCACTTCCCGATTTTCAGTATATAAGCAGTATATTGCAAACACAACCTTCGTGGTTGTGCTCCTCACTCCTGTATCCTGTGATTTTGGATTTCTTCTGTTCTTTTTTACGCCTGCAGCTTGTTCCAGTTCTTTTTTGTGCTTTTGTTCTTCTTTTTTCAGGAATCCTTGATTCTGAGGTTTTTCCCATGTTGGTTTTTTTCCTCTGGGACTCCTTCGGGAAGTTACAGCCTGTTTGGTGTTTTATTATCTGCAGAACCGTGGCTACTGGAAAGGGTCGCCCCTATCTTGGTCAATCCAGAACAAGCAAGAAACCAAGTGGTGCCCAAAGACTGGCTGATTATAGCGGTAAGAAGCACTCAAGTCGTGACATATGAGGAAGCTGCTGCTACAGAAGAAGGGGTGTCTGATGCAGGTTCTTCCCCTGACAGAGTCCCCCTTCCAGTGGCTGGCACCAATGAAGAAGGGCCTGGTGTTGCTGCGCCAAAGGAAAGGGTAGAATATTGCTGATGATCCCTGATCAGGGCACTGCTAATGTCCCTCAAACCCTTGTTAGGGAGGCCATGTTGCTCTCCCACTGTTTTAAATTTATCACTACAGGTGTTCCTCGGCAGATGCTTTGCTTATGGGGTCCTGGCCAGGAGCATCCCTAGTGGCCTCACCCCAGTGGCCAACAACATCCCTCCCACGAACCTACCCCTACCGTCCTGTACCCTTGCCACAGGGTGCCCCGTACTTCAGGTTCCAGGTCCATAAGTCTCCAAGGTGTTGTTCTGCAACTCAGGATCCTAGACTGGGGGTACAAGATGGTTGCCACTGTCCTAGGGACACAGATTTTGGGGTGAATGACTGTCTGTGAGGTCGAGACAACAGGCTGTGAGGTCTTGATGTGGCCACAGTGAGACTCATTGTAGGGGTCTGACCAGGTTGTCCAGATGGGCCTGAACCGTCTTCCACATCCAGAAGTCCAGAAGTGTTGTCATCATTGAGGGCATCATCCTTGGGGGTAGTGGCAGTCTCTTCTGTGGGCTCTATGTGGCCAGTGGTAGCTTGACCTGTTGATGTGAAAGATATAGGGGGTGATTCTGACCGCGGCGGTCGGCGGTTGCCGCCCGCCAAGCGGTTCCCGCCGAAAGACCGCTCCGAGGTCAAAAGACCGCGGCGGTCATTCTGGCTTTCCCACTGGGCTGGCAGGCGAACGCCGAAAGTCCGCCCGCCAGCCCAGCGGGAAACACCCTTCCCACGAGGAAGCCGGCTCAGAATGGAGCCGGCGGAGTGGGAAGGTGCGACGGGTGCAGTTGCACCCGTCGCGAATTTCCGTGTCTGCAAAGCAGACACTGAAATTCTTTGTGGGGCCCTCTTACGGGGGCCCCTGCAGTGCCCATGCCATTGGCATGGGCACTGCAGGGGCCCCCAGGGGCCCCACGACACCCCATACCGCCATCCTGTTCCTGGCGGGCGAACCGCCAGGAACAGGATGGCGGTATGGGGTGTCAGAATCCCCATGGCGGCGCAGCAAGCTGCGCCGCCATGGCGGATTCCCATGGGCAGCGGAAAGTCGGCGGTACACCGCCGGCTTTCCGCTTCTGGCCGCGGCTGTACCGCCGCGGTCAGAATGCCCGGCGGAGCACCGCCAGCCTGTTGGCGGTGCTACCGCCAACCTCCGCCATGGCGGTAATTACCGCCAGGGTCAGAATGACCCCCATAATGTTACTAGTTGTATTGTGACATCTATCCCCAAACGTTTACAGTGGCATTTTGCAAAGCCCTTGTACATAGTTGATTTGCAGGTTATCCTATTGTGACAGGTATCCATTTTATTGATTGTATTGACTTGACATTTCTGAAGCATGCCAATGTCATTTGAGCCCAGCAGCTACTGAATTTAGCAGTTCATTAGCACTTGGAAGGATGGGCAGAGAATACCTCTTGCCACCAGTGCAGGGAAAAGAGTGGTTGGCAGGATGTGGCTTAGACCATTTTGAGGTCTAGGAGATTATGAAGGCTAACCAAGGAGTTGAGTCATCATGTGGTCAATGCATGGTGAATGTTTCTGCAGCCAATTCCATTCAAAAGACTAGGGATGTTAATCAGACACAGGGGCACTAGAGTAGAAAATCCCCCTGACTTTCCTCTTTCCTAGGTAGTCTTTAGAGACAATCACCTACTAGGTTCTTGTTGCCAGGTACAAATTTGATTCTAAAGTTGAACCCTTCCAAACCCAGCAACCACTTGTATATACTGTATATGAGGTGATGCATCTTGAGGCCTTATTAGTTTATTTGGCACACTGGGTGCGCTGTCTTTCATGTCAATAGTTTCATCTTGACTTAGCAGTTCATGAATGAGCTACGTGGCCACCCACCTCTCTGAGTTGAACATGATCTATATCTTGGTCCCTCCCAGGTGAGTAAACATCATTTGAGAGTAATCAGGCAAGTTTTTTTTGACAAGTGACCGCTGTTCTGCTATTTGGAGTCACTTGAACAGTGCCTCTTGGGAGTTGTATTCAGGTCACTCCAGTAGGTCCCAACAGTAGCCAAATGTTATCCTCCCAGGTATTGGCTATTGGCTAGATGCATTGGGAGAAGTAGACACTAGGCTGCTGATTGGAGTTAGCAAAACATGGCCCATTGGGCTTTGCATTCAGGTCACTCACACTAGTTCCCAACACTAGCCAAATATTATCCTCCCAGGTGAGTAGACTTCCTATGTGAGTTCACTAACAGATGCACTGGGGCAAGTGAACACTGGGCTGGTGATTTGACTTATCAAAACAGGGCCCATTGAGCTTTACATTCAGGCCACTCCCACTAGTTCCCAACAACAGTCAAATGTTATCCTCCCAGGAGAGTAACCTTTGTGTTTACATGACGAAAGAAGCTCCTTGATAGTAGAATATGTTTTATTCTTACAAGGACTCCTCAATACACCACCTTGCCTGAGCTACTCTTCACACATCATTCTCTTCACAAGAGTCCACTGCCAACATTCTAAATGAGCTTTGGAACAATCCAGTTGCAAAATAGAAAGGGAGGAAAAGAGCATAAGGAGGTAACAAGGGTCAGAAACTTTATACAGAGTATACAATTGAAGAAACCATAAATAATGTTTATAAGGTGAAACTTACATTTCTTAATATATAAATACATTTTGGATAAGAAATGTGTGAGACAAGAAGCGTGTGAAAAAAGAACAGTTACAACACATCTCCCCCCTTTATTTTAATGGAGACTATAGTCCTTGTGCCAGACAGGGGATGATTTGTTCCTCACTGGCCTAGCATTTAATGTCTGCAAATTAAACTGCAAATTGGTAGTGTCCAGTAGTGGAGCGGGGATGCACTTTGACAACCTCTCCATGTTCCATACTCTACCATCTTACAATGTGGCAACATTACCTTGAACCTTGGTAATCTTCAATGGTCTAGAAAATTTGCTACCTTCCTTTTGGTGTCCTTCTGGTAATCTGACTGTGACCCATTGTCCTAATTCAAACTTCCCTTCCTTTGATCAAGTTTCCAGTTGTACCTCTCAACATATTTTTCTTGGTGCCGTCGAACCTTGTTCCTTAAGTTTTCCCTCACCACCCATTTGGGATCTCCTCCCTTTAACCAACTAGGATTGAGTTTAGTACTGGAAATTCTTCCTTTGAGGGACAAGAAGGGAGAGATACCCGTAATGGTATTAGGTGCTGTGTGGTACGCCCATAACCTCTCCTTTATTGCTGTATCTAGGCGAATCCTCGAAGTTGCAGCTAATTGAAGGCATTCCTTTAGCATACAATTTGTCCTTTCCACAAGTCCATTGGCTCTAGGGCAATAGAGTGCAATCCTGAGATGTGAAATGGACAAATTCTCCAAAAAGTTCTTCATGGCATCAGAACTGCACACCATTATCAGTAATTAATACTCTAGGTATTCCTTCGATCATGAAGAAATTTGAAAGAAATGAACTCAATTCCTGAGCTGTAGCATGGTTCACGGTTTTCAAGGTGATCCAGTGAGAATGGTAATCTACGAGAACAAACATGTATTTTCCAGTCAATGTGGACGTATTCAATGGACCCATGATATCCAACCCTAGTTTGTCCAAGGGCTTGAGAGGAACTTCCACCTGGGTAATAGGTGTTTTCTGGACATTTTTGGATATATCACTCATCGCAAACCGAGTGCATTCTTTTACTTTTGTTTCCACAATGAGATCCATGTTTGGAAACCAGTAGGTTGCTCTAAATTTGGATTTGGTCATACTTCTACCCAGGTGTCCTTCGTGGGCCAGGTCAACCAGTCTGTCCCATAGTTTCATTGGGAGGTACTATCCTGTCACCTCTCATAATAAGGTTCTCTATTATGCTCAAATCCATACAAACATTCCAGTAGCATTTGATATCTTCTTGCAAATTCTTCTGTGAGAGGGGCCAACCTTGCACAATTTTTTCCTTGAGAGAATGATAAACCGGATCTATGCTGGTTTCTTTATTCCAGTCATCTTTCAAAAGACTAGGGATGTTAATCAGACACAGGGGCACTAGCGTAGAAAATCCCCCTGACTTTCCTCTTGCCTAGGTAGTCTTTAAAGACAATCACCTACTAGGTTCTTGTTGCCAGGTACAAATTCATTTCTAAAGTTGAACCCTTCCAAACCCAGCAACCACTTGTATATATACGAGGTGAAGCATTGTGCATATTCTTTGAAGAGAAGAAAAAGGTTAGGAGTTTGTGATCAGTTCTCAATTGAAAAGGTACGCTCCAGAGAAAAATATTTGAAGTGTAATATTGCCCAATAGCATGCTAGAGCCTCACGTTCTATGGTGGAGTAATTATATTCCACTTCCTTGAGTACCCTCGAAGCAAAAGCTATAATTCTTTCCTCTCCCTCCACCACTTGAGACAAAGGTGCTCCCAGTCCCTTACTATTAGCATCGGTAGTGAGAATGGTTTTTCTCCTGCTATCAAAATTCCCTAGGTTAGGTACATCAGCAATGGCAGATTTGATCATTTCAAAGGATCTTTGACAATTGGGATCCCACAAAAATCTCTTGTCTTTTTTTTAATAAGGCTTTCATGGGTATCAGAGAAGTTCTTTACAAATTTAGACATAACTTTTGCTAATCCTAAAAATGACTTTAATTCACCTTCCGTGACAATTGGGATCCCACAAACATCTCTTGTCTTTTTTTAATAAGGCTCTCATGGGTTCCGTGGTATCAGATAAGTTCTTTACGAATTTAGACATAAATTGTGCTAATCCTAAAAATTACTTTAATTCACCTTTGGTGACAGGAGCAAGAGCTTCACGTACTGCCTCCACTAGGTCAAATTTGGGTATAACACCATCTTTAGATATGGTGTGTACCAAGTACTCTACTGCTTCCACACCAGTTTGGCACTTGTCCCTTTTTAAAGTTAATCCTGCCTTGTCTAGTGTCTTAAATACTTTTCTCAGAGTAAGGTTGTGTGATGCTTCATCGTTGCCATAAACCAAGATGTTGTCTTGGAATACCATCACATGTTCTATACCTCCCAGGAGGTTTTGCATCACTCTTTAGAAGACTGACGCTGCCGAGGCCAGTCCAAACGGCATCCTACAAAATCGGTATGCCCCAAATGGAGTTATAAAGGATGTGAGGGCCTTGGAATCAGGATGCAGCTAAATTTGATGATAGGCTAAAGACAGGTCAATTACACTAAAACAGCTTGCATCGGCAATTATACTTATCATTTCGTAAATTTTTGAAGGGGGAAACGGTCCACCCAGATGTTGGAGTTTAAGGGCCAGATGTAGCAAGCCGTTTGCATGTCGCAAACTGCGAAAAACGCAGTTTGCGCCATGCAAATGGCCTCCCGCGATGCTCATTCCCAAATTGCGAGTCGGTACCGACTCGCAATTTGGGAATGTGACTCGCAAATAGGAAGGGGTGTTCCCTTCCTATTTGCGACTCCCATCGCAATTCAGACTTGCTTTGTGACCGCGAATGCGGTCGCAAAGCAACTCGCAGTTACCACCAGTGTCACACTGGTGGTCACTCATTCGCAAAAGGGAAGGGGTCCCCATGGGACCCCTTCCCCTTTGTGAATTTGAAAAAAATATTTTTTCTGAGCCGGCAGTGGTCCTATGGACCACTGCCTACTCTGAAAAAACGAAACCAAATGGTTTCGGTATTGTTTTCATTTTGTAACTCGTTTTCCTTTAAGGAAAACGGGCTGCAAAATATTTTTACAAAACTGCTTTATTTAAAAAGCAGTCACAGACATGGAGGTCTGCTGACTTCAGCAGGCCACCTTCCCTGTGAGTGCAGGGACTCGCTATGGGATCGCAAAAAGCGACCCACCTCAATAATATTATTGAGGTGGGTCTTTGCAACCCCATAGCGAGTCGCAGAAGGTGTCTGAGACACCATTCTGCATATGCTTTTGCGAGTCGCACCGACTCGCAATTTCAGACTCGCAAAAGCATATCTTGCTACATCTGGCCCTTATTCTCTTAAGTCAATGCATAGTCTGATGCCTTTGCCTCCTTGTTTCCTAGTTACGACTATGGGATCTAACCATAAGGAATTCTCAATTGACTCAATAACTCCTCGATCGACCAATCTTTTTAACTCATTTTTTAACAGCTCTTACAGTAAGTACGGACTGGAGCAGGCCTTGTGCACAACAGGTACAGCTTTATCAATCCATTTAATTTGGTGTTGAAAATTCTTTGAAAGCCCTAGACTCTCCTTGAATAAAGTTGGAAATTCACTACCAATCTCCCCCCGTGAAGGACTTTTGTACCGCAAGGACTTGTTCAGTGTTGTTAGGATCTAATTTTAGCCCCAGTTCTTTCTGGTGTCTCCATCCTAACAAATTCGATCCTTTTTTTACAATGTATGTCTTGCCTACAGTGTGGCAATCCTTAAACGTGATACAAGCCTTAATCATGCCTATCAGGGGAATGGGATACTTATTATATCCACCTGGTTCTATGTCTGCTTCATGTAGGACATAACCCTTGCATCTGAATTCCTTCTCATACATAATTAGGTCAATGAAAGTGTACGGAGAACATGAATCAGCAAAAGTTGTGATCTTAATGCCATCTAGAGAGATTTCACATGTGGGATAAGTTGGGTCACCACTCTCACTACTTACCTGGAACACAAATTTACTATTCTCATCAGTTCTATTATCAATAGCTTGAACAATTTGTTTTAATTTTTTTGTATTGTTTCACACAAGCATAGTGTCCTTTTTTATGGCATCTCCTGCATCCAACATGTCGAGCTGGACAATTAGGGTTGTTGGTGATGCGATTACTATTACCACGATGATAAAATCGAGACTTAGATCCCTCTCTATCTTCAGCGATATTTTTCTTGTTGCGCATTTCATGTATCTTGAGTACTTCATTATTACAAGTGGAAGGGAGCACTTGCAAATTAACATCCTCAATCACGTTTATATTGTCTGAAACTGAAGTATGTTCTACACTATGGCGGTCATTACAACATTGGCGGTAAAAGCCGCTTACCGCCGTGCAGAAGACCGCAAACACACCGCTGCGGCAGCGGAAATCCGCCACAGCTATTATGACCCACAGCACGGAATCCGCCAAAATTCAGACACCCACACAAGTCCGCCACACCAAAGGTCAGTGATAAACTGGCGAAAACAAATCCTCCACCGTCACGCCAACAGAAATATGCCCACACTATCACGACCCACGAATCCACGCGGCGGTCTTTCAACCGTGGTATTCCATTGGCGGTACACACCTCTGCGCTCAAAATACACACACATATACAAAACACAAACACATTGGACATTTGGAAATACACACACATGATACACATACACACACCACTCCCACACACCCAATACAATATAAAACACACACCCACATCACCCACAAACCCCTACAACCACAATTACTGAGAGAAGGCCAGAGAGAGATACCACCATCAACAATACTAGCATCCACAGGCACACAACAACATCACCCACATAAATTCTACGCACCTCACACTACACACCACTACATATCAGCACACTTATCACCCCACACACCACCCCACACATCACCTACACCACCCCATGGCATGGCAAAGACACCCCAGGTTCTCTGAGGAGGAGCTCAGGGTCATGGTGGAGGAAATCGTCCGGGTAGAGCCACAGCTATTCGGATCACAGGTGCAGCACACCTCCACAGCTAGGAATATGGAGCTATGGCGCAGAATAGTGGACATGGGTTAACGCAGTGGGACAGCACCCAAGAAATCGGGAGGACATCAGGAAGACGTGGAACGACCTACGGGGAAGGTGCATTCCGTGGTCTCAAGACACCACCTTGCGGTTCAGCGGACTGGCGGTGGACCCCCACCTCTTCCCCCACAACTAACAACATGGGAGGAGCAGGTCTTGACGATTTTGCATCCTGAGGGCCTCGCAGGAGTAGGTGGAGGAATGGACTCTGGTAAGTCAAATCTTAACTATTACATCCCTCACCCTACCTGCATGCCAGCACATACCCCCACCCTCACCCCATCACTCCAACTCCTCACAAATGTCCCCATATCACAAACCACACATCCTAACACCAAGCCCTGCATGCAACAACAAAGCATGGACACCCATCACTAAAGCATGCCCACTGCACATACCCGTACACCCCCCTAAACCATCATCCCACAAGGTCCCACACAGGAATGCAAGCACTGGGGTACACGGTCACCCACCTATTGCACACCATGGCACACACAGATGTAATAAACATCCTTTTATACCCCTGCAGGACCCCTACCCAACATCACCAGACAGGAGGGTCCACACATGTCCACACCACCAACAGAAGAGGCCCACAGTGATGACAGCACCTCTGTCCAACTGGATCCAGATGACACGTCATTCAGCAGTGTGTCCACCACTACAGGGAACCCCGGCTAACCCACCACCCCAACAACAACAGGGACGTGGGGGCAGTGGTAGTGGGCACACGGTCCAGGGGACGAAAGCCCAGGAACATAGGGGAACTGGGAGGGTTGCTGTGTGACAGGAGGCGGACAGGCCCAGGGAACCCACTCTCCACGAGGCCCTCTCCAACATCATGGGAGCCTACCACCACTCCCAGGAGACGATGGCAATGGTACTGGCCAAGTTTCGGGAGACCCAGCGCCTGCAGGAGGAACAGTATTTGGGCTTCAGGGAGGAACTCAGAGCCATCAATTCCACCCTGGGCACCATCGTAGGGGTGCTGAAGGAAGTACTCAACACCAGGAGGGACACTGTGGCACCACAAGGGGCTCATGACACTAGCAAGGACGATGAACTGCCTGCCACCTCCGCCAGCTCTAGTGGACAGGAGGCACCACCACAGGACCACCACACCAGTTCCCCACCCCCTGCAGAGGGAGAACCAGCTCGCAAACGGTCCCTGAGATCCAGGACAAAGACCGAGAATGATGCCAAGACCCCCGCCAACAAATGAGACCACCCTGAATGTCATCCTACTGTCCTACTTTGTCACCCTGTCCATCCCTAAACTGCCCCAGCTCCACTTATTATGCCCATTAGGGCAATGCACCTGTGAGACTAATAGACTGGACTCTGCCATGGACATTCCTCCACCATCACCCCTCACCATTTTACTACCCCCCCCAATATTGAGCACTTAAATAAACACCCTTGAAGCACAAAAGAATCTGGAGTCAGTCTGTGATTTCGGAATAGTGTATTAGCAATTACTGTGGCAAAAAGCTCTTTCATTTGTAATGTCAACATACCTATGTCACACAGCTGTAGTCCATGAGGAATCAAAGCAGATGTCACACATTGGGACCCACATCTGTGAAATCGTAAGGGAAAGTGACAACTCAGTGACCATACACTGGGTGAAAACGACAGACAGTAGAGAGGTAGTAGTGTTTAAGTACATGTAGTAAGCAGGTTTGTATTCTTACCTGTGTTTCACTGGAAATATTGCTGGATCACTGAGTCCCTGTTGTCCATGTCGTCTTCTTCTGCTTCCTCGTCTTCACTGTCCACAGGCTCCACAGCTGCAACAACATCGCCATCTGGACCATCCTCCTGCAGAAAAGGCACCTGTCGTCGCAAAGCCAAGTTGTGAAGCATACAGCAGGCCACGATGATCTGGCACACCTTCTTTGGCGAGTAGAATAGCAATCCACCTTTCATATGGAGGCACCTGAACCTGGCCTTCAGGAGGCCGAAGGTCCGCTCGATCACCCTCCTAGTTTGCCCATGGGCCTCATTGTAGCGTTCCTCTGCCCTTGTCCTGGGATTCCTCACTGGGGCCAGTAGCCATGACAGGTTGGGGTAACAAGAGTCACCTGCAAATGGAGGGGGACAACTGTTAGACACACACTTACCTGTAGGGATATCCCCAGACCCAGACAACCATTCCCACTGTCTTGCTTCCAGGTGCTCACCTAATAGCCACACACGGTGCCTCTGGAGTTGACCCATCACATAAGGGATGCTGCTATTCCGCAGGATGTAGGCGTCATGCACTGAGCCAGGGAACTTGGCATTCATATGGGAGATGTACTGGTCTGCCAAACATACCATCTGTACATTCATCGAATGATAACTCTTCTGGTTTCTGTACACCTGTTCACTCCTGCAGGGGGACCAAAGCCACATGTGTCCCATCAATGGCACCTATGATGTTGGGGATATGTCCCAGGGCATAGAAATCACCTTTCACTGTAGGCAAATCCTCCACCTGAGGGAAAACAATGTAGCTCCGCATGTGTTTCAGCAGGGCAGACAACACTCTGGACAACACGTTGGAAAACATAGGCTTGGACATCCCTGATGCTATGGCCACTGTTGTTTGAAATGACCCACTTGCAAGGAAATGGAGCACTGACAGCACCTGCACTTGAGGGGGGATTGCTGTGGGATGGCGGATAGCTGACATCAGGTCTGGCTCCAACTTGGTACACAGTTCCTGGATTGTGGCACGGTCAAGCCTGTATGTGATGATCACATGTCTTTCCTCCATTGTCGAATGGCCCACCAACGGTCAGTACACCGGAAGATGCCGCCATCTCCTCACATGTCCCAGCGGACGGTGCCTATGAAGGACAACAGTGAGCACAGAGTCAAACAACTCAGAGGTACGTACCCACAGCTTACACAGAACACCAATCATAATCTAAAAAGTGGCCTGTATGTGTGTTGAGTCTAGGCCAAGGTATGTGTGACGCAGTTAAAAATGAAGCAATGTGGGCCCCTGAAATGGCGGCTGCCTGACCTCTAAAGTGGGACAATTGGATGTGAGGTAACTGAGCTGGCGTTGTACACGTCGCGGTAGGTGGTCGAAGACCACGGCGCAATGCTGCATTGGATAACATTGGACCCTATGGGTCCCAGGAGCCAATAACGATGTACGCCAGCGGTGACAGTACGCACCGCCGCTGACGTGACCGCCATTTTCCATCTGTTCAATCACTTGATACCTGATCTTCGACAGGAAAGGACCTACACTGCAAGTGCTGCTGTGACCTCGGTCTGGAAGAGACAATGGCTCGAGTGTCTGGGGAAAGGGCCCCTGCCTTCACATCGGAGGAGTTGGAGAAACTCGTGGATGGGGTCCTCCCCCAGTACACGCTACTCTACGGTCCTCCAGACAAACAGGTAAGTACACTGGGAGCATGCAGTATGGGCTATGCCTGTGTGGAGAGGGGTGGATGTAAGAAGGAAGGGGGGAGATTGCAGCGTGCATGAAACGACGGTGAGTGCATGTGCCACATGCCAAGGGTAGGGATGGGGGCCAATGACTGTGACGGTGCAGTTGGTAATAAGTTTCTCTTCCCCCTGTACAAATCATGTAGGTCAGCGCCCACCATAAAAAATATATTTGGCGTGCCATCGCCAAGGACGACCGGACCCTGGGGGTCTACCACAGGCGGAGCACCGACTGCCGGAAAAGATGGGAGGACATTCGCCGCTGGAGCAAGAAGACGGCAGAGGCTCAGATGGGGATGGCCTCCCAACGTGGGAGGGGTGCCCGTCGCACCATGACCCCCCTGATGTTCAGGATCCTGGCGGTGGCGTACCCGGAGTTGGATGGGCGCTTGAGGGCATCACAGCAGCCACAAGGGGGTGAGTTCACTCTCATCCTGCTGATTTTGCGCGCAGTGGAGGGGTCTGGGTGGGGGAAGTGGGCTGTGGGCTTCCCTAGGCCAGGGCAAGTTCCGTAGTCAAGGTCCATCCGTAAGGCAGGCCATGTGGCACCCCACCACACCTCTGTAGAGTGCCAAGTACACCTAGTCATGCCCTGTGTCCTCCATGTGTGCAGATGTCGTCCATAGCCTAGCAGGCCATTTCCCAGGAATTGAAAAGTGGAGCCCAAGAGCGCGGCGTAGTGCAGGGGGCTTGTGTGTCTGTCGTGTCCGCCAACGGTAGTGGTAATGCATGCACTCAACATTTCTTCTGTCGTCCCCCCCTTTTTGTGGTCTCCCTGTTCTTGTGTGCATTAGCATCATCAGGCGGAGGAGCAGTGGCACCGGAGCACGAGGGGGCTGCATCCCACATGACCATGAAGGGCCACACTACGGGCTCGGAGTTCACCAGTGGGACGGAGGACGAGGGGAGCTCCACGGCGGGGACAGGAGCTGACACCAGCGACACGGACATGTCCTCTGATGGGAGCTCCCTTGTGGTGGCGGCAACATCTGTGCCCACCCCCGTCTACAGGTACAGCCACCACCCCCCCTACCAGCACCGCCCTCCCAGCAGCCCCTCAGTCTTTGCCCCGTGCCTGCTCACCCGGGAGGGTGGGCATCACCTTCGCCCCAGGCACCTCAGCCCCTGTCCCAGTCACCCCTGCTGCCCTCAGTGAGTAGGCCATTGACCTCCTCAGGTCCCTCACTGTTGGGCAGTCTACCATTTTGAATGCCATCCAGGGTGTCGAAAGGCAGTTGCAATAAACCAATGCATTCCTGGAGGGCATTCATTCTGGCCAGGCGGCCCTTCAGCGAGCTTTTCAGACTCTGGCCTCAGCACTGATGGCAGCCATTGTCCCTGTGTCTAACCTCCCCCTCCAACTTCCTCCACCCAGACCCAATCCCCTGTACCCCAACCTATCCCAAGCACACCTCTAGACTAGCATGCACACACATCAACACATAAGGGAAGCTCAGGCAAACATAAGCACCACACACCCCACAGGAACTCATGCAAACATCACACACATGCAGACACACCAACATCCACTGCCTCCACTGTGTCCCCCTCTTCCTCATCTCCCTCCTCTCTCCCAGTCTCATCTACACTCACACCTGCATGCACTACCTCTACAGCCACTACTGCCATCACCAGCACACCCACCACCACACCCCGCTCACGTGCAGTCACCACCCCCACTACCATTCACACATCCCCTGTGTCCTCTCCCAGTGTGTCTGTGACACCACCTCCCAAGATACACAAACGCAGGCACACACAGACTTATCAGCCATCCACCTCACGACAGCCTCCAGCCCATGCACCTTCACCCAAAGTCACCAAACGAACACCTCCTACAACCACAACCTCTTCCTCCACTCCCAAACCCCCTCCAGCTACCCGTCCCAGTGTCTCCCAAAAACTTTTCCTGTCCAACCTTGACCTCTTTCCCACACCTCCCCCACCCCGTCCGTCTCCTAGGGCCCGAACTAGCACCTCCGCCACAACGTTTCCGGGACCAGTGGTGCCTGCAGTCACCAGAATCTGGAGTGCACCAGCCACCAGGGCAGCCAGTGTGGCACGGAGCCACAGTACAGACAGTCCCCCACCTGTGAAGCATCAGAAGTTGGCCAGTGCCCGGCGGGAGAGGGGGAAGACTCCAGCCACCAAAGCCGCTCCCAGGGGTCCCGGTGGGAGTGTGGACTCAGCTGCGACACCTTCCAAGTTGGGGAAGGGCCACAAGAAACCAGGAAAGTCTGGGAAGAGCAGCACGGCGGAGGACACCGCCATCATCCCCGCTTCCCAGGAGACCACAGCCGTCATCCCTGCTGCCCAGGAGGCCACAGCCGTCATCCCGGCTGACCAGGAGGCCACAGCCATCATCCCCGCTGCCCAGGAGGCCACAGCCATCATCCCTGCTGGGACAGAGAGGACCGCCAGAACAAGCCCCGCTGGGACAGAGAGGACCGCCAGCCGAAGCCCCGCTGGGCTAGAGAGGAGCGTCAGCACAAGCCCCGCTGGGACAGAGAGGACCGCCAGCCCAATCCCAGCTGGGACAGAGAGAACCGCCAGCACAAGCCCCGCTGGGCTAGAGAGGACCGCCAGCACAAGCCCCGCTGGGACAGAGAGGACCGCCAGCCCAAGCCCCGCTGGGACAGAGAGGATCTCCAGCACAAGCCCCACTGGGCTAGAGAGGACCGCCAGGACAAGCCCCGCTGGGCTAGAGAGGACCATCAGCACAAGCCCCGCTGGGCTATGAAGGACCGCCAGAACAAGCCCCGCTGGGCCATGAAGGACCGCCAGCACAAGCCCCGCTGGGCCATGAAGGACTGCCAGCAGCTGAGTCACTGCAAAGGAGCCCGCCGCTCCAAGCACCGCTGAACAGGGCACCGCCGTCTCAAGCACCGCTGAACAGGGCACCGCCGTCTCAAGCACCGCTGAACAGGGCACCGCTGTCTCAAGCACCGCTGAACAGGGCACCGCCGTCTCAAGCACCACTGAACAGGGCACCGCCGCCTCAAGCAACGCTGGCCCATGAGCGCCAAGGGCACTGACGCTACTGAGTCCGTCATGGGCAGAATTATGCATTCTGGGTACCATGCCCCCTCCAGAACCAGGGGAGAGATCCATCCACCACCTCTGTCCTTAGCAGGATGAAGCACTCTGGGCACAATGCCCCCTCCAGAACCAGTGGAGAGATACATCCACTACCTCTGTCCTTAGCAGGATGAAGCACTCTGGGCACCATGCCCCCTCCAGAACCAGTGGAGAGATCCATCCACTACCTCTGTCCTTAGCAGGATGAAGCACTCTTGGCACCATGCCCCCTCCAGAACCAGTGGAGAATGTCATCCACTACCTCTGTACTTAGCAGGATGAAGCACTCTGGGCACCATGCCCCCTCCAGAACCAGTGGAGAGATCCATCCACCATCTCTGTCCTTAGCAGGATGAAGCACTCAGGGCACCATGCCCCCTCCAGAAACAGTGGAGAAGTACATCCACTACCTCTGCCATTAGCAGGATGAAGCACTCTGGGCACCATGCCCCCTCCAGAACCAGTGGAGAGATCCATCCACTACCTCTGTCCTTATCAGGATGAAGCACTCTGGGCACAATGCCCCCTCCAGAACCAGTGGAGAGATCCATCCACTACCTCTGTCCTTAGCAGGATGAAGCACTCTGGGCACAATGCCCCCTCCAGAATCAGTGGAGAGATCCATCCACTACCTCTGTCCTTAGCAGGATGAAGCACTCAGAGCACCATGCCACCTCCAGAACCAGTGGAGACTGTTATCCACTTGAGAGACTGTGGCTTTGCACTCCCCAGGATGGAACAGTGGGCAACCCACACACTGTAGAGACTTGAGAGACTGTGGCTTTGCACTCCCCAGGTTTGAACAGTGGGCAACCCAAACACTGTATAGACATGAGAGACTGTGGCTTTGCACTCCCCAGGATGGAACAGTGGGCAACCCACCCACTGTAGAGACTTGAGAGACTGTGGCTTTGCACTCCCCAGGATGGAACAGTGGGCAGCCCACCCACTGTAGAGACTTGAGAGACTGTGGCTTTGCACTCCCCAGGATTGAACAGTGGGCATGCGGCCCTCTCGTGGATTTGGCGTCGTGCGCTCAACCGGCTGAGGTGCCCCCCTTTCCCTCCCCCTGAGGTGCCTGTTTTCTTGCTCTCTGATGCTCCTGCAGTGTTCTCTCCGTCATGGTCGGGGATCTTGTGTGGGCCTCGCCCCCATACCGCGTGGGCCCAGTGTTCCATTGACTTAATTGGAGCACTACCTGGACTACTATGCTTGGTGTATATTTTGTTAATGGTGTATATATATATTTTTGCATACTTGCTTTTAATATATTACAATGGTTACACTCATTTCCTTTTGTCTTTGCATTCTTCCGGGGGGGGTTTGGGGGTGTGACTATCATGTATTAATATGTATTAGTGTGTGTGTTGTAGTGGGTGAGGGTGGGGGTGGGGGTGTTGCGTGTGTGTGTCCCTGTTTTTTCCCTCCCCTGTGTCGTAGGTGCAGTACTCACCGTGGTCTTCGCCGCCGGCGTTCGTGCTCCTGGTAGAGGAGCAGGAAGACTATTGCAGGGAGAATTTGGAATTCCGGCTCCATGGTGTCCTAGTTCCTCGTGGGGTGTGTAGAGGTGAGCATTTTCCCTTCGGAATCCTGTTTCCGCCGTGTTTTTATTCGCTGTGAATCCGCCCCGGAAAAGGTGGCGGATTGGTAGATTGTGATACTGTGGGCGGTACTTTGTCCTCCTCCTGTCTGTTGGCGGTGACCGCCGCGCTGTTTGTCTGTACCGCTGTGGCGGTCGTAGTGTTAAAGTGGCTGTCTTTGTTGGCGGTTTCCGCCACGGTCGTAATTGCAACATTTTTACCGCCGGCCTATTGGCGGTCTTACTGCCGCTTTAACACCGACCGCCAGGGTTGTAATGACCACCTATGTCTATTGCCTGTTTTAAATCAGGGTTATGAGCTAACAATTTCTCTTGAATGCATGAATTGTTAGTACAACAGACCAATTGATCTCTTATTAAAGAGTCATTTAAGGGACCAAAGTCACAAGTGTTTGCCAACCCTCTTAAGCTAGATAGGTACGAAGTTACTTCTTCACATTTTCCTTGTATTCTATAGAAAAATGTACGGCCAGCATTATGACATTGGTGGTAAATCCCACTTACCGCCACGCTGACTGCCACCAACATACCGCTACCGCAGCGGATATCCGTTCACCATATCATGACACACACACACCAATCCGTCACTATTCAGCCACACACACAAATCCGCCAGTCCAAAGGTCAGTGATTAACTGGAGGTATCAAAACCCACACCGTTACACCAACAGAACAACGCCCATCACATTATGACCCATGAATTACCAGGGCGGACATTCAACGGCAGTAAACCATTGGTGGTACATACCACTGCGCTCAAAATGGACACACACAAACAAAACAACACCACATTGGACAATTCAAACAACACACACCTGACACCCATACACACACCACACCCACAACACTATAAAACACACACCCACATTACCCACAGCCCTTTACCATTAAAAACCATTGGCACAAGACAGACACAATGACCACAGACAAAACCAGAGCCACACACTACCCACATCTATATACCACCCACTCACCCCACATCACACATCTCAACACATTACCTTACACACCCTCATCTACACAACTCACACAACACCCATGACACCACAAAGACACCCCAGATTCTCAGGAGGAGCTAAGGGTCATGGTGGAGGAAATCATCAGGGTAGAGCCACAGCTATTTGGAGCACAGGTGCAGCAGATATTGATAGCTAGGAAGATGGAGCTATGGCGGAGAATCGTGGACAGGGTCAACACCATGGGACATCACCCAAGAACCAGGGATGACATCAGGAAGAGGTGGAACGACCTCTGGGGGAAGGTACATTCCATTGCAGCAAGACACCAACTCGCTGAACAGAGGACTGGCGGTGGACCACCACCTCCTCCCACACAACTAACAACATGGGGGGAGCAAGTCTTGGCAATCATGCATCCTGAGGGCCTGGCTGGAGTAGTAGGAGGACTGGACTTTGGTAAGTCAACCATATACTACTACTACCCCCCTATCTGCATGCCAACATATACCCCCACCCTCACTCCCATCACTCCACCACTTCCCACACACCCCACCATCACATCTCACTCATCCCAATGCCAAGCCCTGCATGCTCTACCACTGCATGGACACCACTCACAGACCTGCATGGACACCTATCACTAAAACATGCACACTAGAGAGAATCAGCTATCCCACCACATTCCAACTTACACAAGTAAAAGCTGCCAGGGCAAATACAACCAAAGAGGGCAACCCACTGATGCACAGTATGTCACACACAGAAACAATAGCACAGCATTTATATCCCTACAGGTATCCCAGCCAATGTCAGCAGAGAGGAGGTGCCAGCAATATCCAGGCCTGCCACAAAAGAGGCCCACAGTCATGACAGCAACTCTGGTCGCCTGGATCTGGATGACCAACCTGACCCATCAGGGACTTCTGGACAGTTGGTTACCCGAGCCCAGTCACAGATAACCACAGAGCCTACCCCATCTGGAAATACCACCACAGCACCCACCCAGAGTACCGACACCTCTGTGCCCAGGACACGTCAATCAGCAGTGTGTCCACCTCTACAGGGACCCCAGGGCACACATCATACCCAAAACAATCAGGGACATGTGGTCAGTGGCAGTGGGCACACAGTTCAGGGGACAGAGGCACAGGACGACAGGGAAACTGGGAGGAGTGCTGTGCCCCAGGGGGAGGACTGGCACAGGGAACTGACTCTCCAGAAGGCACCTGCAGAGATCCTGGGAGCATACCAACATTCCCAGGACACGATGGGCCAGATTCTGGACAATGTGCAGGAGAACAGGCGGCTGCAGGAGGGACAGTACCAGGGGATCAGGTAGGACTTGCAGGCCATCAACACCACCCTGGTCTCCATAGCAGGGGTGCTTGCAGACATGGCCAATATTATGAGGGAGGCAGTCTCACAACAGTGACATCTGAACTGCCATCCACCTCTGTTGCCGCTAGTGGACCGGAGGCCCCGCCACAGGACCAACAGGCCACCAGCACTCCTCCCGCTGCAGAAGGAGAACCACCCCGCAAACATTCCCTGCAATCCAGGCAGAAGCCAGAGACTACTGCCAAGACCCCCACCAGGAAATGAGACTCTCCTGATTGTCACCCTTGTGTCCCACTCTGTCATCCTGTCCACCTTGAACTGCCATTGTTCCCCTTCCTATGTCCCCATGGGCAATGCACCTGTGCTACAGACTGGAACTCTACCCTGGAATTTCCTACATCACCACCCCATCCCATTGTACTTGCCCCTCAATATCGCAGCACTTAAATAAACACCCTTGAAACAAATAGAAGTATGGAGTTTGTCACATTATTTAAGTACGTATATGTTTAACCATGTACAAACATTGCAAATCAACTGTACAGTAAATACGCACATATGAAAGACCTGTAGTTGGCTGCAGTGATCACACCAGGAGCTACTGTGAGGCACCAACATCTGTAAAATGAATTGCCAAAGGATACAGTAAGTGGACATATAAGTGAGAAATAACAGCATGCCAGTGCAAATCAATTTCAAAATAATGACAATGAAATGTGAAGTAACATTGTCTTACCTGTGTGTCATTGGAAGTACTGTCTGATCACAGCTGTTCTGTTGTCCTCATCCTCACCCTCTACCTCCTCATCCACACTGTCCATAGGGTCCACTGCTGCCACACAGGCATCTCCAGCCTCCTACACCTGCAGAAAAGGTACTCTCAAGGCAAGGTTGTGCAACATGCAGCATGTCACTTTTATCTGGCAGACCTTCTTGGGTGATTAGCACAGGGATCCACCTGTCAGACGGAGGCACCGAAACCTGGCCTTCAGGAGGCCAAAGGTTCTTTCTATGATCCTTCTGGTTCACTCATGTGCCTCATTATAACTTTTTTCTGCCCTTGTCCTGGCATTCCTCACTGGGATCAGGAGCCCTGATAGGTTGGGGTAACCAGAGTCACCTGCAAATATTGAGGGACAACATTTAGCCACACACTATCCAATATGGCCCACACCATACCCATACCCAACGTCTACAGTTTGGGAACCAGGGCTCACCTATTAGCCACACCCTGTGTCTCTGTAGTTTGGCCATCACATTTGGGATACTGCTATTCCTCAGGACAAAGGCATCATGCACTGACCCAGGATACTTAGCACTGACATGGGAGATGTACTGGTCCGCCAAGCACACCATCTGTACATTCATAGACCGGAAACTTTTATGATTTCTGTACACCTGTTCATTTTAATGGGGGGACAAATGCAATATGCGTTCCATCAATCACACCAATTATGTTTGGGATATGTCCCATTGCATTAAGGTCAGCCTTCCCTGTGGCCAAATCTTTCACCTGGGGAAATACAATGTAGATGCACATGTGTTTAATCAGGGCAGACAACACTCTGGTCAGCACATTTGAGAACATTGGCTGCAACATTCCTGCTGCCAAGCCCACCGTCACTTGGAAAGAACCAGTTGCTAGGAAATGGAGAACTGATAGAACTTGCACAAGTGGGGGGATCCCAGTGGGGTGATGGATAGCAGATATCAGGTCAGGCTCCAATTGGGCACACAGCTCTGTGATTGTGGACCTGTCAAGTAGGTGAGGATAATGTGCTTGTCCTCCATTGTTGCCAAGTCCATCAAGGGTCTGTAGACGGGGGTATGTCTCCATCTCCTATTCATCCACAGCGGTAGCAACCTAAGGGACAAAAGAGTGAGGAGCCGTCACAAACTGAACAATGGGGCTACAACAGTACGATGCATGTTGTCAAATTGTTATGGGTCATTAGGAATTGTCCTGTATGTCCAAAATTAAACAGTGATGCAGTAATTATCCAGGGCCTGCCCTACCCCCTGAAATGGCATCCACCTGCCCTGTGTGGAGGGACAGGTGGAAGTGAGGTAATTCCTCTGATGTTGTGTGCCGTTGCGGGAGGTGGTTAGGAACCGCCGTGCGACTCCTCATTGGTTACAATTGAGCCCTATGGGGTACAGTGGCCAATGGTGATGTATGCCGGCGTGACGGTATGAACCGCTGCGGACATCACCGCCATTTTCTATCTGAATCCTCACTTGCTACCTGACCTTCAGCAGGAGAGGACCTAAACTGCATATGCTGCGGTGACCTGTTTCTGGAACCTACCATGTACCGTGTGAATGGGGAAAGGGCCCCGGCCTTCACTTCAGCGGAGTTGGAGAGACTGGTGGATGGAGTCCTACCCCAGTACGGACTGCTGTATGGGCCTCCAGACCAACAGGTGAGTAAACTGTGAGCACGATGCATGTGGCATGAATGCATGGAGTGGGGTGTGATGGCATCGTGTAGGGGGGATGGGTGGATGCCCCCTGGGTGTCGTACAGGTTGTGTGCTGGGCCATGTGTGTGTAAATGGTGATGTAAAGGGGTATCGTGGGCCAAAAGTGTAACAGGCAGGACTGTCTGACTAATACTATTTTCCTGTGTGTATTCACTCTGCAGGTCAGCGCCCATCAAAAGAAGGGTATATGGCATGCCATTGCGAAGGAAGTGTGGATCCTGGGGGTCTATGGCAGGCAGAGCACCCACTGTCGGAAATGGTGGAAGGACCTGAGATGCTGGGCACGGAAGACGGCGGAGGCCCTGCTTGGGATGGCCTCCCAACAAGGAAGAGGTGTCCGTTGAACCCTGACCCCCTGATGGGCCGGATACTGGTGGTGGCCTATCCAGCGCTGGATGAGCGCTTGAGGGCATCACAGCAGACACAAGGGGGTGAGTACAGTGCACATCATTATCACTTACGCATGGTACAGTGGTGTCCGGGTGGGGGGGATGTGTGCCAGTGGGTGCCCCTAGGCCAGGCCTGACATTGCAGCATAGGTCACCTGGTGGCTAGGGTCCAGAAGGGGTAATCCTGCTACCTAGGTCTTAGGCTTCCACTACTGGTCATGGCTGCATGGGTCCCAGGTGTTCTGGATTCGGCGGTGTGTGCCCCTCCCCATGTCTTGTTGGCTAGCAATATCACTTGTAGTGCAATGCATAGTGTGTAGGCCTGTACCCTGTGTGTGAGTGTGCTGTATGCACAAACTGTGCTGTTGGTGCAGCCATTGACCTAGTGTATCCTTTGTCTCTCCCCCTCCTTTTTGTTTTGTCACCCTGTCCTTATTTGCATTAGCATCATCTGGCGGAGGAGTAGAGGCACCGGTGACGGAGGGAGCTGCATCCCACAGGACCCAGGAGGCAGAGTCCACCAGCGGGACCGAAGGCGAAGGGAGCACCATGGCAGAGACTGGAGGGGACAGTTCTCCAACAGATACCTCCTCCGATGGAAGCTCCCTGGTGGTGGCAGACACCTCTGTGACCACCCAGCTACAGGTACAGCCGCCACTCCCGTACCAGCAACGCCCTCCTAGCAGCCCCTCAGTGAGTTGACTGTGCCCACTCACCCAGAAGGGTGGGCATCTCCTTCGCCCCAGGCCCCTCAGGCCCTGTCCCAGTAAGCCGTGCTGCCTTGAGTGAGAAGGCTATTGACCTCCTGAGATGCATCTCTGTAGGGTAGTCAACCATTCTGAATGTCATCCAGGTGCTGGCAGCTCAGATGCAACAGACTAATGCATTCCTGGAGGGCATTCACACTGGCATTGAGGCCCAACAGAGATTAATCCAGGCTCTGGCCTTCTCTCTGATGGCAGCCATTGTCCCTGTTTCCACCATCCCCCCTCAAGCTTCCTCTTCCCAATCCCATTCCCCTCAACTCCAACCTATCCCAAGCACACAGACAGACGAGCATGCACACAAGAGAACACACAAGAGTGGCACAGGCAAACACATGCACCACACATCATCCCACAGGCACTCACAAAAACAGCATCCATATGCAGATATACCAACATCCACAATTTCCACTGTCTCCCCCTCCTCCTCCTCCTCTACGCCCTCCCAGTTCCATCTACACTCACACCAGCATGCACTACATACTCATCCACTACCAGCATCACCACCACACCTAGCAGAACACACACCTCACTGGCAGACACCTCCACAAGAGCCATGCACAAGTCCCCTGTGTCCTCTCCCACTGTGTCTGTCCCCCCTTCTAAAGTACACAAACGCAAGCACTCAGACACCCAACAGCCAGTGACCTTACAACAGCATCCATCCCATGCACCTGCACCCAAAATCGGCAGACAGAAACCTCCAACAACCATTCCCTCTTCCTCCACTCCCAAACCTTCTCCTTCTTCCTGCCCCAATGTCCCTAAAAAGCTTTTCCTATCCACCATTGACCTCTTCCCAACCCCCTCCCCCGTCCTGCATGTATGGCTAGGGTGGGAAGAACCCAGCCAAGCACCTCAGCCACCCAGTCCACGGGCCCAGCAGTCACCACACCCACTCATGGTGCGAAAGGATCCAGGGCACATGTCCTGAGGGTGAAAGTGCCTGCACCAGGCAGCCTCAAGGGTAAGGAGCCTGTCCCAGCTACTGCCAGGAAGAGCAATGAGTCTGCCCCAGCTGCTGCCAGGAAGGCCCAGGAGCCTGCCCGAGCTGGTGCCAGGAAGAGCAAGGAGCCTGCCCCAGCTGCTGCCAGGAAGACCAATGACCCAGCACCAAAAGGCAGGAAGGGAAAGGGGCCTGGGGCAGGAACTCTGATGGTGCCCCCACCACCAACCATGGTTGAGCAGCCATCCAATGCTGCAGGGGATGGGCTTGAGCTTCCCCCCACCAGCAGCAGCAGCACCACCACCACCAGTGGGCAGCCATCCAAGGCTGCAGGGGATGGGCTGGAGTTTCCCCCTACCAGCGGCTGCAGCAGCACCACTTCCACCACTGAGCAGCCGTCACCACCGGCGGACAGTATGTAGTCCTGCCTCAATGGGCTGCTGTTCGGCCTGCCTCCTGCAAATCCAGTGGGTATGACACCCACCTGAGAGACTGTGACCTTGCACTCCCCAGGATCAAGAGCACAGGGCACAATGCCCCCTCCAGAACCAGTGGGCTACACACCCACTAACCCCCAACCTCCCCAGGATCAAGAGCACAGGGAACAATGCCCCCTCCAGAGCCAATGGGTAAGACACCCACCAACCCCAGCCTCCCCAGGATCAAGAGCACAAGGCACAATGCCCCCTTCAGAACCAGTGGGTAAGACACCCACCAACCCCAGCCTCCCCAGGATCAAGAGCACAGGGCGCGATGCCCCCTCCAGAACAAGTGGGTAAGACACCCACCAACCCCAACCTCCTCAGGATCAAGAGCACAGGGCACAGTGGCAAGTCACCCACTTGAGAGACTGTGGCCTTGCACTCTCCAGGACCAAGCACAGGGCATGTTGCAACCTTCAGAGCATGTGGGCAAGTCACCCACTTGAGAGCCTGTGGCCTTGCACACCCCAGGATCGAGCACAGGGCATGTTGCCCCCTCCAGAACCAGTGGTGTTGTTCCATCTCCTGGCCGAGGTGCCCCACCATCCCCGTCCCCCTGAGGTGCCTGCCTATTTACCAACTGATGCCCCTTCAGTGTTCTCTCCATGTTGACGCAGGTGACAAGTGGGGCCTTGGACTTTGGCCTGTGGCCACGTGGGCCGCACAAAATGAGGATTGGTCAGTGTCCCTTGAACTGCACAATTGTAAATATCAGTAAAATTGGCATTTTTATACTGTGTTGATCTTATTACACTCACTTTAGTACATTCATTTTGTCCTTGCATTATTCAGACGATTTAGGGGGAATAACTTGTTTTCTTGTGCATCTGGTTGTGTGTATGGTGTTGGTGGTGTGTGTGTGTTGTGCGTGTGTGTGTGTGTGTCACTCTCTTTTTCCTCCCTCCCTCCCTTGTGTGCTAAGAGGCTGTACTCACTGTCATCGTCTTCGCCGTCGTTGGTGTTCGTGGTGGAGCAGCATGGGGAAGACATGTAGCTCCGGCTCCATGGCGGCGTGGTTGTTCCCTGTGTCTCCAATGGTGAGTCTTTTCACTTCTGAGCTCTGTTTCCGCCAGGCTTTTGATGTCATTGGTACCACCCCAGAAAAGGTGGCGGTTTGGCATGTCTTAATACGGTGGGCAGAACATTGCCTTCCGCCTGGCTGTAGGCGGCTACCGCCGTGGTGCCTGTTGTTTCCGCCCTGGCGGTCGGTGTGGTAAAGTGGCTGTCTATCTGAGATCTTTCCGCCATGGTCACAATTTGGCGGTAATTACTGGCAGCCTGTTGGCGGTATTACCGACACTTTTGTACCAACCACCAGGGTTGTAATGAAGACCTACGTCTTTCTGAAACTACATTCACCTTTTGGCCGGAATGACCCTCCAACTTGCGAAAGGTCTTTTGATACTCATCTTGGGTCTCCTCTCCCTCTTCTTCCTCTTCTACCTCTACTTCCAATTCCGATAAACTCTCATAGACTTTTCTACCATGTATACCTAGATTGTGTAAAAGTATGTGTTGCTTCCTCACAGCAGAACATTTATCCCCTCCAATGGCAATTAAATAAGACTCAAAAATGTTTGCCCATTCTTTCCAAGGTAACAAAGGTTCTCCCATGTCATTAAGGAAAGGTGGTGGCTGTAACATGCTTGCAACAGCCATATTTATACTGCGCAATGGATTATCCTGCAAAAAATTTAAAGAAGCACTGAAAAAGTAACAAGTGTAATTAACTATAAGTAGATCGCTTGTGAAGGCAAAATGAAATACTGTACGTGTAATATAGAAAGTATTCTTAGTAGTTACATCAACAACTTTTTAAAATACATAGAAAATCGGAGAGACTAGCTGAAAATAGAGTAAACCTAGGCAGACTAGGTTTCAACACTGACTAACATAAAGTGAGCAAAGGTGTAACAGGATCCTTTTTACAACGAAACACGAGAGTTGGATGGCCCTTACCAATAATCATTTGTGGCGATTTAAATATACACTTAGAGGTAGGTAGTAGGAGCATGGGCACTCAGAGTTTATATCAGGGACGAAAGCCTAAAGTATGGAAAGCTCTAAGGAGATTAGTAAGGGAGCATGGGTTGAGAGATGTCTGGGAAAATATTAAAACTTTAGATCCAGGGTATACCTATTATTCGTTCCCACATGCCAAATTGGTAAGGTTGGATTATTTTTTTGTATCACAAAACTTAATTCATGGGGCTGAAATAGAATGCAAACCCAGATTCTTATCAGATCATAATCCATTAATATTGTCTATAACAATTAAAGGACCATCTAATCCACGTCGTGTATGGACATTTGATAGGAAATTGTTGGTTGACCCAGGATATATATCCCATATGAAAGAGTGGATTCACCACTTTTTTGATATTAATAGGAATACGGCAGATCCGGGGATGGTATGGGACTCATTTAAAGCTGCAGTGAGAGGTGAAACTCTTAGCTATAGTTTGGGAATATAGAAAATTAGGGGGAAGGAAATTGTAGAACTTCAAGAAAGATTAATAATAAAAGAGAGGGAATTAGCTAGTAAAATTACTGGTTGAGAAGACATTACTCTCACTCAGACCCAAATGGCGATTCTTAAGGCTAAATTAAATGCTTATTTGAATAAAATAGTGGCAGCCGTTTATCAAAGTCACCGATTGGAGTACTATGAATATGGTGAATCCACAGGAAAAGTCCTAGCTAGACGGGTCAGACAAAAGGCAGTTAAACAGAACGTTTTGAGTATAATTGATGGCAATGGCCGGAAACATACAGAGTTAGAAGGAATTCTAGAGGTCTTTAAGGATTACTATCAGGAGCTGTATAGTGAAGATATAGGGGGTCATTCTGACCTTGGCGGTAAAAGGCGCCTACCGCCGGTCAGAAATCCTCCATAATCCCGCCGCGGTCGCGGAAACCCGCCACGGTCATTCTGACCCGCAGAAGGCAAACCTCCGAAAATCCGACCGCCACAACAGACCGCCAGACCAGCGGTCGGCGGAAAGGTGGAGGTGACCAAACCTCCACCGCCACGCCAACAGAAATACGCCCATCCCATTACGACCCACGAATCCACGCGGCGGTCATTCAAACGCGGTATTCCATTGGCAGGACACACCGCCGCGGTCAGAATACACACAAACGAACAAAACTCAGCCACATTGGACGATTTGAATCCCACACACCTGATACACATACACACACCACTCCCACACACACAATACAATATAAAACACACACCCACATCACCCACAAACCCCTACGCTAAAAAATTCGTCAAGAAGGCAAGAGCGAGACACCAGCATCCAAAAAATAACAGCCACAGCCACTCAACACCATCACCCACACACTATCCACACACAAAACAACACACACCACCACACTCAACTCACTTAAATACACATACTCCACCCCACACATCATACACACCACCCCATGGCACCCCAAAGACAACCCCGCTTCACAGACGAAGAACTCAGGGTCATGGTGGAGGAAATCGTTCGGGTAGAGCCCCAGCTGTTCGGCACACAGATACAATACACCAGCATTGCCCGGAGGACGGAGCTATGGCAGAGGATTGTCGACAGGGTGAACGCAGTGGGACAGCACCCCAGAAATCGGGAAGACATCAGGAAGCGATGGAACGACCTACGGGGGAAGGTGCGTTCCATGGTATCCAGGCACAACATCGCCGTGCAGAAGACTGGCGGAGGACCCCCACCTCAACCCCCACAATTCACATCATGGGAGGAGGAAGTCTTGAACATCCTGCATCCTGACGGCCTCGCAGGAGTCGGCGGAGGAATGGATACTGGTAAGTTGAAGCTTCAATACTGCTTCCCCCCCACCTGCATGCCAAATCAGACCCCAAACCTCACCCCCATCCTCGAACCCCACCCTCACCCCCACCCCCATCGTCACCCCCACCCTCACCCCCACCACCATCCTCACCCCCACCACCATCCTCACCCCCACCACCATCCTCACCCCCACCCCCAGCACACCTATTCCCCGCCAATGTCTCACCATCACAACCCACACATCCCAAAACCTAGGCCTGCATGCGTCCACTAAGCATGGACACCCATCACCAAAGCATGCCCAATGCATATACACATCCCCCCCACAAGCCACCCTCACCAAAGCCCCCACACACGAATGCCAGCACTTGGGGACACGGGAACCCACAGATACACCCATATGCTACACATTGAAACTATAACCATACCTCTATACCCCTGCAGGACCCGACCGTCAACACACCGCGGCGGAGGGGCCAGAATTCTCCACACCCCCCACCCAAGAGGCCGTCAGCGATGACAGCAGCTCTGTCGACCTGGACACCGATGACCAGCCCGGACCATCGGGGACCTCTGGACAGTCGGTTCCCCTCACACAGGCCCAGGCCACTACAGACCCAAACCCCTCTGGGAACACCAGCACAGCTCCCACCCAGCGGGCCCATGCCTCTGTCTCCAGGGCGCGTCAATCTGCGGTGTGTCTACCACTACAGGGCACCCAGGATAACCCGCCACCCCAACAACAACAGGGACCTGGGGGCAGTGGTAGTGGGCACACCGGCCAGGGGGCAGAGGCCCAGGGAAACAGGGGAACTCGGAGGGCAGCTGTGCGACAGGGGGGGGAGGAGAGACCCAGGGAACCCACTCTCCACCAGGTCCTCACCACCATCATGGGAGCATACAACCGCTCCCAGGAGACGATGGCGACGGTACTGGCCCGGTTCCAGGAGATCCAGGTGCTGCAGGAGGAACACTATCGGGGGTACAGGGAGGACATCAGAGCCATCAACACCACCCTGGTTACCATGGTAGGGCTGCTGCAGGACCTCGTCAACAACAGGGCGGACACTGAACAACACCCAAGGGCCCCTGCCACTAGCCTGGACCAAGAACAGCCAACCACCTCCGCCGGCGCTAGTGGACAGGAGGCCCCCGCACAGCAGCAGCCCACCAGACCCCCACCTCCTGCAGGAGAAGAACCACCCCGCAAGAGGGCCCTGAGATCTCGCAAGAAGACAGAGTAGGATGTCAAGACCCCCGCCAGCAATGGATACCACCTGATGTCATCCCACTGTCCCACATAGTCACCCTGTCCATCCTTGAACTGCCCATGCTCCATCTCTCCACAGGCCTCTGGACAATGCACCTGTGTGACTGTTACTCTGGACTCTGCCATGGACATTCCTTCACCATAGCCCCCACCCACTTGAAACCACCCATCCCATTTTGAGCACTTAAATAAACACCTATTTTGCACCAAAATATCTGGAGTCTGGCTGTGATTTCAATAGATTGTAATTGACATGACAGTGCAAATATGTCCTTGTACATGGTGAAGTCAACAAACAGCTGCCACAAAGCTGTAGTCCATGGGGAAACGAAGCACAGGACTCGTAGTGGGGACCCCAGATCTGAAATAGGGAGGGAAAAGCCAAAACTCAGTCATCATACACTGGGGCAAATAGACAGGCAGCAGAGATGCTGGAGAGTAGTTAACTTTTAATAAATTATCTTTGAAATGTTACCTGTGTCCTATTGGAAGTACTGTTCAATGATTCTGTCCCTGTTGTCTGTTTCAGCCCCGTCGTCTTCCTCCTCGTCACTCTCCTCAGGTTCCACCGCTGCCACAACACCACCGTCTCGACCATCCTCCTGCAGGAAAGGCACCTGGCGGCGCAAAGCCAGGTTGTGAAGCATGCAGCAGGCCACGATGATGTGACACACCTTCTTAGGTGAGTACATTAGGGATCCACCTGTCATATGCAGGCACCTAAACCTGGCCTTTAGGAGGCCAAAGGTGCGTTCGATCACCCTCCTAGTACGCCCATGGGCCTCATTGTACCGTTCCTCTGCCCTGGTCCGGGGATTCCTTACTGGGGTCAGTAGCCACGACAGGTTGGGGTACCCAGAGTCCCCCACTAGCCATACACGGTGTCTCTGTAGCTGTTCCATCACGTAAGGGATGCTGCTATTCCTGAGGATGTAGGCGTCATGCACTGACCCTGGGAATTTGGCATTTACATGCGAGATGTACTGGTCAGCCAAACACACCACCTGGATGTTCATTGAATGGTAATTTTTTCTGTTCCTGTACACCTGCTCCCTGTCTCTTGGGGGAACCAAAGCCACATGGGTCCCATCAATGGCACCAATTACGTTGGGAATATGTCCAAGGGCGTAGAAATCACCCTTCACTGTAGCCAATTCGCCCACCTCAGGGAAAATGATGTAGTTCCTCACGGATTTCATCAGGGCAGACAACACTCTGGATAACACCTTCGAAAACATGGGCTGAGACATCCCAGAAGCAATTCACTTGCCAAGAAATGTAGTACTGACATGACCTGCACGAGAGGGGGAATCCCTGTGGGTTGGCGGATGGGGGACATCAGGTCGGGCTCCAGCTGGGCACACAGTTCATGGATAGTGGCACGGTTAAGACGGTAGGTCAGGATAATGTGGCGTTCTTCCATTGTCGACAGGTCCACCAGCGGTCGGTACACGGGAGGATTCATCCGTCTCCTCGCCCAACCCAGCGGACGGTGCCTAGGAAGGACAACATGGAGCACACAGTCAAGCAACCCACAGGTACGTACTCACAGCTAGCACAGTATACGATTCTCTATGCAGTGAATGGCGTGTCTGAGTGGCTATGCAAGGCCTAGGCCTGTGTGACGCAGTTGAAATTGAGCCATGTGGGCCCTGGAAATGGCGGCTGCCTGACCTGTGAAGTGTGACAATGGGATGTGAGGTCAATGCGCTGGCGTGGCACACCGCGGCGGGCGGCGGGCGAAGACCGCGGCGCGAAGCCGCATTGGTTAACATTGAAGCCTATGGGTTTCAGGAGCCAATGGCGAAGGGCGCCGGCGGTGGCGGGACGCACCGCTGCGGTACGCACCGCCGCGGACGTGACCGCCATTTTCTATCTACTTATCCACTTGCGACTTGAACTTTCACAGGAGAGGACCTATACTGCAAGTGTTGCTGTGACCTCGGTCTGGAAGGGACAATGGCTGCTGCGCCTGGGGAAAGGGCCCCTGCCTTCACTGGAGAGGAGTTGGAGAAACTTGTGGATGGGGTCCTCCCCCAGTATGCGCTACTCTACGGTCCTCCAGACCAACAAGTGAGTTTAATTCAATATGGATTTGGGGCCACTGGCTGGCTTGGGGGCCTGGCGGGGGGCCTGGCGGGGATGGGGGGCATGTTGGGCCTGGCGGGGGGCATGGCGGGGGGCCTGGCGGGGATGGGGGGCATGTTGGGCCTGGCGGGGGGCATGGCGGGGGGCCTGGCGGGGATGGGGGGCATGTTGGGCCTGGCGGGGGGCCTGGCGGGGATGGGGGGCATGTTGGGCCTGGTGGGGGGCATGGCGGGGGGCCTGGCGGGGATGGGGGGCATGTTGGGCATGGCGGGGGGCATGGTGGGGGGCCTGGCGGGGATGGGGGGCGTTGGGCCACTGGAAAGGAAAATGCTGAGAAACTTGAACGTGGTATTTCTCCCTCCCTGTACGTGTCACATAGGTCCGCGCCCATGAGAAGATCGGGATTTGGCGTGCCATCGCCAAGGAAGTCCGGGCGCTGGGGGTCCACCATCGACGGGGCACCCACTGCCGCAAGAGGTGGGAGGACATCCGCCGCGGGACCAAGAAGACCGCCGAGTCTCTGCTGGGGATGGCCTCCCAACGTAGGCGGGGTGCCTGCCGTCAACTGAGCCCCCTGATGTTCCGGATCCTGGCGGTGGCCTACCCTGAATTGGATGGGCGCGTGAGGGCAGCACAGCAGACACAAGGGGGTGAGTACAAGCATTATCTACTCTGTTGTCGCGCAGTGGAGGTGTCTGGGTGGGGGAGGAGGGCTGGGGGTCCCCCTAGGCCAGGGCGATATCTGTAGGCTGGGCACCCCCGTAAGCCCCTGTGTCCCCAGCCACCACCCTCAGTAGTTTGTCAGTACAGCCATCCCTGGGCCGTGTCATCCATGGGTGCAGTTGTCAACTCTAGGCGTGTAGGGCATGTTCCACGGAATGCGTAGCGTACCCCAAGTGCGCAACTTAGTGCAGGGGGCATCTGTGTCTGTCATGTCCGCTAACTGTACCGGAGATCCATGTACTCAATATCCCTTTATTTCTCTCTCCCCCCCCTTTTTGTTTGTCTTTCTGTGCTTGTGTGCATCAGCATCATCAGGCGGAGGAGAAGTGGCATCGGGGCAGGAGGGAGCTGCATCTCACATGGCCCAGGAGGGCCATGCCACAGAGTCAGACTGGACCAGTGAGACGGAGGGCGAGGGGAGCTCCACGACGGGGACAACTGGACCCTGCAGCGACACAGACACGTCCTCGGAAGGGGGCTCCCATGCGGGGGTGGCACCATCCGTGCCCCCCGCCATTACAGGTACAGCCGCCACCCAGCGCACCATCTCCGCCCTCCCAGCAGCCCCTCAGCGTTCGCCCCGTGCCCGCTCTGCCAGGAAGCCGGGCATCTCCTTCGCCCCAGGCACCTCAGGCCCTGCCCCTGTTACCCCCGCTGCCCTCAGTGAGGAGGTCATTGACCTCCTCCGAACGCTCATTGTTGGGCAGACTACCCTTTTGAATGCCATCCAGGGGGTGGAGAGGGAGGTTCATCGCAGCAATGCGTACCTGGAGGGCATTCATTCGGGTCAGGCTGCCCATCAGCGATCGTTCCAGGCTCTGGCCTCAGCACTGACGGCAGCCATTGTCCCTGTCTCCTGCCTGCCTCTACTAACTCCCTCCTCCCAGTCTCCTGTTCCTCTGCCTGTCCCACCCACACCATCAGACCAGCCTGCACACACCTCAACACCCAAGAGAAGCTCATCCAAACATAAGCACCACAGATCACGCAGACATTCACACACGCAACATTCCGATGCAGACATGCCAACAGTCACTACCACCTCTGTGACCCCCACCTCCTCGTCTCCCTCCTCCCTCCCTGTGACGTCTACACTCACACCTCCATTCACCTCACCATCAGCCAGTGTTTCCATCACCAGCACACCCTCCACTCCAGTCCGCACACGTGCAGTCACCACCCCCACTGCCATTTACACGTCCCCTGTGTCCTCTCCCACTGTGTCTGTCACCCCCTCTTCCACACCACACAAACGCAGCCACCCACCCACCCAACAGCCATCCACCTCACGACAGCCTATCCCTCCTGCACCTGCACCCAAAGACAGCAAACGTGACTCACCTACAACCACATCCTCTCCCTCCACTCCCATTCCCACTGTACCTACCACTCACCATTGTCCCAAGAAGCTCTTCCTCGCCACTACTAACTTCTTTCCTGACCCTGAGCCCCCCCCTCCTTCTCGTCGGGGTAAGAAGAGCACCTCAGCCACCACCAGCCCTGCAGCCCCCTTGACAAGGGTGCAGGGGTATTGGAGCCCGCCAGCCCGCATGTCTGGATCTTCGCCCAGCAGCAAGGGGACAGCCAGCCCACCCCCTGGGAAGAGGAGCAGAAGGCGGAAGGGTCGCCGCAGGAGCCCGCCTTCTACATCCCCCCCGGACACCACCCAGAGACAGTCACCAGCCACAGCTCCAAAGGGAGGAAAGGGCCACAGGCCCACGACTAAGGAGGGCAAGGGCAGCAAGTCAGAGAGGTCAGGCAGCAGGCCTGCTGCCCAGGAAGAGCCCACAACCCCCATAGCCGCTGCCCCGGGAGGAACCGGCACAGCTGCCCCGGGAGAGCCCACCACCCCCATAGCCGCTGCTCAGGGAGGACCCAGCCCAGCTGGCCAGGAGGGCCCCACCACCCACAGCCCAGGTGGGCAGTGAAGGAGCACCATCCCCGCTGCCCAGGAGGGCACCACCAGGCAATTAGCAGTTGGCCATAGACCGTCCGCCGTCTCAAGAACCGCTGAACTGGGCCCCGCCGTCTCAAGAACCGCTGAACTGGGCCCTTCAGGGCAAGAACCGCTGAACTGGGCCCTTCAGGGCAAGAACCGCTGAACTGGGCCCCGCCGTCTCAAGCACCGCTCCGCTGGGCCTCGCCGTCTCACGCACCGCTCCGCTGGGCCCCGCCGTCTCAAGAACCGCTGAACTGGGCCCTTCAAGGCAAGGAGCGCAGAACTGGGCCCCGCCGTCTCAAGAACCGCTGAACTGGGCCCCGCCGTCTCAAGCACCGCTCCGCTGGGCCCCGCCGTCTCACGCACCGCTCCGCTGGGCCCCGCCGTCTCAAGAACCGCTGAACTGGGCCCTTCAAGGCAAGGAGCGCTGAACTGGGCCCCGCCGTCTCAAGAACCGCTGAACTGGGCCCCGCCGTCTCAAGAACCGCTGAACTGGGCCCCGCCGTCTCAAGAACCGCTGAACTGGGCCCTTCAGGGCAAGAACCGCTGAACTGGGCCCCGCCGTCTCAAGAACCGCTGAACTGGGCCCTTCAGGGCAAGGACCGCTGAACTGGGCCCTACAAGGCAAGGAGCGCTGAACTGGGCCCTTCAGGGCAAGGACCGCTGAACTGGGCCCTACAAGGCAAGGAGCGCTGAACTGGGCCCTTCAAGGCAAGGAGCGCTGAACTGGGCCCCGCCTTCTCAAGAACCGCTGAACTGGGCCCTTCAGGGCAAGAACCGCTGGCCCTTTGGCAGACGTGGCAGGGCAGGATCTATCTCGGGCAGGGCTGCAGGATGTCCTCTGGCCAACTTGCCTCCTCCAGTGGCAGTGGGGTCTGTTATGGACTGTGGCTTTGCTCTCCCCAGGATGGCCCAGTGGGCAGGCCACCCACTGTATGGACTGTATGGACTGTGGCTTTGCTCTCCCCAGGATGGCCCAGTGGGCAGGCCACCCACTGTATGGACTGTATGGACTGTGGCTTTGCTCTCCCCAGGATGGCCCAGTGGGCAGGCCACCCACTGTATGGACTGTATGGACTGTGGCTTTGCTCTCCCCAGGATGGCCCAGTGGGCAGGCCACCCACTGTATGGACTGTATGGACTGTGGCTTTGCTCTCCCCAGGATGGCCCAGTGGGCAGGCCACCCACTGTATGGACTGTATGGACTGTGGCTTTGCTCTCCCCAGGATGGCCCAGTGGGCAGGCCACCCACTGTATGGACTGTTTGGACTGTGGCTTTGCTCTCCCCAGGATGGCCCAGTGGGAAGGCCACCCACTGTATGGACTGTTTGGACTGTGGCTTTGCTCTCCCCAGTATGGCCCAGTGGGCAGGCCACCCACTGTATGGACTGTTTGGACTGTGGCTTTGCTCTCCCCAGGATGGGCCAGTGGTCATGGAGTCCCCTCGTGGATCTGGCGTTGTGTACTCAAGTGGCTGAGGTGCCCCCCCTTCCCTTCCCCCTGAGGTGCCTGTCCTATTTTCTTTCTGATGCCCCTGCAGTGTTCTCTCCGTGGAGTTCTTGTCGTGGGACTGGGCCTTGCCCCTTTGCACAGGACCCCTGTGATCCACGGACAGTGGTTGGACTACATTTAGTAGCTGTATATATTTTGTACATAGTTTATTTATTAATTGGGATTACTGGTGTACATATTTCAATATATCTGCCCGTTTATGATCTCTTCTTTTGGTCTTTGCATTATTTCGGAGGGGGGTGGTTTGTGGGTTGTGACAGTGATCTGTGGGAATGCATTGATGTGTGTGTTGTAGTGGGTGTGGGTGGGTGGGTGTGTGCCGGTAATCTTTTCCCTCCCCTGTGTCGTAGGTGCAGTACTCACCGATGTCTTCCGCGCCGCCGGGCGTGCTCCTGGTATATGAGCAGGAATAAGAGTGCGGGGATGACCTGCAACTCTGGCTCCATACTGCCGGAATCTCGCGTGGAGTGCGTAGAGGTGAGCGTTTTCCCGTTCGTAGTCTGTTTCTGCCGTGTTCTTATCGGCGGTGCTCCCGCCCCGGAAAAGGTGGCAGATTGGTGGGTCGTAATAGGGTGGGCGGTACATTGTCTGCCGCCGGGCTGTTGGCGGGAACCGCCGCGCTGTTTGTTTGTACCGCTGTGGCGGTCGGAGTGTTGAGTTGGCGGGCTGTGTTGGCGGTTCCCGCCAGGGTCAGAATTGCATATTTTAGACCGCCGGCCTGTTGGCGGCATGGCCGCCGCTTTATCACCGACCGCCAGGGTCAGAATGAGGGCCATAGTGTATTCTGAACAGCTACAAAAAAAGGTTAGTGAATTTCTGGGGGAATTAAAAAGTGTAAGGCTCTCTTCTGAAGAACAAATTACATTAGATGCACCAATTCGTATTGATGAGATAATTGAGGCAGTAAGCTCCCTGGCACCAGGGAAAGCTGCTGGGCCGGATGCAATACCACTTGAATTTTACAAGACCTTCCTGATAGACATTAAAAAGGATATGCATTGCATTTTTTGTATAGCACAGGCAGGTCAGGCACCTCTATCATGGGAATGTGCAAGTATTATAGTGCTAAAAAAAAAGGATAAATCAACAGAGTTCCCCAGTTCATATAGACCCATATCCTTGCTAAACGTAGATGGAAAGATTTATGCAAAGATTTTGGCCAGTAGATTGGCAAATGTGATAGTCAGGCTGGTTAGAAAACAACAACATGGGTTTATTCCGGGTAGAGATACAATAGATCATATAAGAAGAATAATAGCCATGTTTGATCTTGCAGACCTATATCAAACAAATCTAGGATTATTACTTTTGGATGCCGAAAAGGCATTTGATCGTGTATCGTGGAAGTTTCTATGGGAAGTTATGCGCTGGAAAGGTATAGGGAGCGGAGATATTACAGCTATAAAAACTTTATATGTAGCCCCAAAAGCTAGAATAAGCATTGCTGGTTTGGATTCAGATATTATCTTAATTTCTAGGGGGACTAGACAAGGGTGCCCATGCTCCCCCTTGCTCTTTGCGCTATATATTGATTCTTTCTTGTTGAGATTAGAAAAATGTAAAAATATTCAACCTCTATTATATCATGGAGAAACATATAAGGTGTTTGCATATGCTGATGATGTAGCTATAGTGACAAGCAATACGGAGGAAGCTATTAAGGCAATAGAAATAGAGGCAAGAGAGTTTGGAAGATACTCCGGATATAAGCTGAATTCAGATAAAACACAAATAGTATGTTCTGGGCACGTTTCACTAGTAGATAGACGATTGGTATCTGAAGCAGTATATTTGGGGGTGAAGATTACATCAGTGGTTAATCGGTTGGTGGAAATCAATTTTACCCCACTATTAAATAGAATAAAGAGGGATTTAGACCGCATGCATAATTTGCACTTATCGCTAGAGGGTCGTTGTAATGTATTGAAAATGATGGTTCTGCCAAAAATCCTATATTTATTTCGGGCTATTCCCCTTGAGGTTGATAAAAAATGGCTCAAAAGATTGGAAAAGATGGGGAATCATTTTTTATGGGGATATGCTAAAACGAGAAGGGCAATGAAATATATGACACTTCCCAAAGATCGAGGCGGGTGGTCAGTCCCTAATTTTACACTGTATTACTACGCCTGTGGTCTTCAACATATGGATGAATTTATAAGGGGAAGGTGTAAGAGTAATGAAGAAGTAAAATCAACCCCTATGTATACTATGATGGCGGGTGGGGAGGCAAGTGGTTGGTTATCAAAATTTGAGGAGCCAAGTTACTTCAAAAAAGTAAGATTTAAGCCTTTTTTGTCCGCCTTTAAGGTTTGGGCTCAGATAAAACGGAGTATGGGACTGGGAAAGATTACGGCTTATACACCAGTGAAATTTTCAGCTATCCCAAATCATATCTATCTTTAGGGATCCCATACTAGACTTTTGGCGTTCTAGGGGAATAAATAAAGTCGGAGACTTGTATTGTAAATCCGGTTGTAAATCATTAACGGAGTTGCAGTCTCAATTTGGCTTACCTAAGACCCATTTTTTAAAATTTTTGCAAATACGAAATTTTTTACAGTCTCAGAAGTACGGTAGGGTATAATTGTCGGAGATCCCGGTAGTTGAGGCTGTAAAAAATGGGGCAAAGATTGGTAAGCTATATAAGCTACTAACAGAGCTACAAGTAGATGATATGGCACAACAGAATGAGCGATGGATTGCACGATTGGGGGTGGCTGGAGAGTGGGTGGACCAATCCCTAGCCATGGCTGAGACAACATTTCTATCAGCTAATTTGAAAACCCAGCATTACAAAACACTGATGGACTTATATTATACTCCAGCAAAACTGAAAAAGTGGGGAATATCCTCTGGAAGCTGCAATCGATGTGGGGAAGTTGAAGCTGAGATAACGCATATGTTTTTTTTATGCCCAGTGTTGCAGGGAATATTAAATGAGATAGAGGTATTCCTTAAGATGATCACACACTGCAAAATTCGGATTACTGTTATGCTGGTAGTATTGGGAGTCGTGGACTCATCTGAAAGTATGGAACCGGCACTGTATAAAATAAGGCGATTTTTATTTTTGTCTATGGCAGTATACCGCTTATGTATTGCTACAGATTGGCTCAAAAAAGAACCCCCCACGTTTGAGGGTTGGCGTTCTAGATTACTTACCATCTATAATACTGAATTAAGTCTTTATAAGTTAAAGGGTCATAAGAAGAGACATAGAGGAGAACGAATGTGGGCACCACTGACTAGATGGTTGAAATATCAAGATACAGTTTAAAAAAAAAAAAAAAAAATTAATTGTTTCGATATGTGATATATATAACTGTTGTATTTTTTTTAAGGTCTTCTTTCTCCCGTTGTTCTGTTTACTCTGCTTTCTTTGCACAGATATATTATATTGTCTTCTTTTTTCCTCTTATGTAACCCCCTCCCTCCGGGAAAAAAAATATATATTTAAAAAAAAATAAAGGAAAAAAAAAAAAAAAAAAGAAACACGAGAGTAGAGTACTTCCCTCGCAACCCACCGGAAGGGAAGACACTTACCAATATCCAAGCTATGCTTGGTAAGGCAGAGCATCAGAAGCAACCTGAATACAGAGATATTAAATAGAGAACTGTACGCTAAGCAGGGAGCAAGGAAAACAATACTGCGGATTGAGTAACCGATCTGCGCTGCCGCCAAGAATAGTTAGTAGGGTCTGAGAGAGTCAAAGGAGGAGACGATACACTAGAGCACAGTGCAAACTACTTCAGGAAGCAGACCTACTGTGTAGGCCACAGACTGTCAAAAGAGCGCCGATCCAAACAAGGAATCTTCTCAGGCACTTCCTGATAAGCCTGAAGAGGATTTATTTGCTACTGAGGGTGAAAAAAAAAATTATGAAAAAAAAACATGTAAGGCAAGCGATCACCCACATTGGTGAGGACAGTTCCCAAGAGGACCAATACACACACCGGCTGCCAGATAACAGCGGAGCGTGCGTGTGAACACTCACCTCGGTAGAAGACAATTCCCAAAAGGTCCATACACACTCTGACCGCCGGGTAACAGCAGAGCGTGTATGGAATGGAGATCCAGGCCACTTCTGCAGAGCACAATGTAGGAGGCAGTGCTACGCACACCTTAGGCCAGGGATTCCCCTAGCAACTAGACCACACACACACCAGTCAGAAACTTTCCTGAAGAACTTGGCAATGAGGCGACGCTTCACTCCCCTCGAATCAGGAATGTCCCAGGCACCGGTACATAATGCCTTCCTCCAACTGTCTGCAAAACATGTGGACACGGAATGAAATCCTGTCAGGTGACGAGAGATGTGCCTGCATGGGACTCCGAGACTGTAAGGCCTTCACAGCAGCAAATAGGTTGGGAGCCAGCTGGGAACAGCTCCTCAACAAGACCCCAAGAACATCACAGGAATCTGGGGTACGTCTCTTGGTGGCTGTTACCAGGAGACCTTAGGAACCACAGGCGGTGCAGAGAAACACAGGGGTGAGGAGACCTTAACTGCCCCCTGCGCAGAACGCATCCCATACTCTTCACCAAGTAAGCATGTTGTAAATGACGAAAGAAGCTCCTTGATTGTAAAATGTTTTATTCTCACGAGGACTCCTCAATACACCTTGCCTGAGCGTCTCTTCACACATCACTCTCTTCACAAGAGTCCACTGCCAACATTCGAAATGAGCTTCAGAATAATCCAGTTGCAAAATAGGAAGGGGGAAGGGTATAAGGAGGCTACAAGGGGCAGAACCATTATATACAGAATGTACAATTGAAGAAAGCATAAATAATGTTTATAAGGTGAAAACTAAATATCTTAATATATAAATGCATTCTGGATAAGAAATGTGTGAGACAAGAACCATGTGAAAAAAGAACAGTGACAACACTTCCTTTGTGAGTTCACTAACAGATGCACTAGGGCAAGTGAACACTGGGCTGGTGATTGGAGTTAGCAAAACAGGGCCCATTGGGGTTTACATTCAGATCACTCCCACTAGTTCCCAACACTAGACAAATGTGGTCCTCACAAGAGAGTGAACTTCCATTGTGAGTTAACAAACAAGGGTAGTTGGACAAGTGTGCACTATGCTTGTGTTTGGAATTGGATAGACAGAGCCTCCTGGCCTTAGCAGTCATGTCACTCTCTCTACTTCATACACTTGAGAAACGTAATTCCCCTGGTGAGTAAACGTCTTATGTGATTTCCCAAACAGGAGTATTAGGAGAAGAGGACACTGGACAGGTGGTTGGAGTGACAGTAAGAGACCCAACTGTGAGTTACTGTCATGTAACTCCCTGTACTACACATACTGTACAAATGGTATCTTCACAGGTCAGTACATAACAATTGAGGGAGGGTTAAGACAAAGGGGTCCTTGGGCAAGAGAACGTTGTATTGGTGCTTTGCTTTCCAGGTACTAGCAGTCAGATCACTCCCTCTGCTACAAACACTTTACAAATGGTTTCCTCCCAGGTGAGTATACTTCAATAGAGAGTTAGAAGACAGGGGTCTTTTGAGGCGAGAACACTGGTCTGGTGTTTGGAGGTGGAGGAACAGTGACTGTCACTCTCACTACTACCTATTACTTGACAAATGTTATCCCACCAGGTGAGTTAACTTCATTTTGTAATTGACAAACAGATGTCTTTGGAGAAGAGGGCACTGTGCTGGTGTTTTGATTTACAGATACAGGACCTGCTATGATTTGCAGTCATATCACTCACTCTAGCACACATACTTGACCAATACCCCCCCCTAATGAGCACACTTCAATTGAAAGTTCACTAAACAATGTTTTTGAGCAAGTGGCCACAGGTCTGGTGCTTGGATTTACAGAAGAAGGGCGTGTTGGGAGTTGTAGTAATGTAAGTCTCTGTACTACACACACTACACAAATGTTATCCTCCCAGGTGAGTCTACTTGAATTGGGAGTTGACAAACAGGGGTCTTTGGAGCAGAGGACACTGGGCTGGCTGAGTGGCATAACAGTGACAGTACCTCCTGGCCTTAGCAGTCATGTCAGTCCCAGTCCTACACCCACTATACAAATGTGTTTCTCCTAGGTGAGTACCCTTCAATTGGGACTTGACAAACAAGGGTCTTTAGAGCAGAGGATACAGGTCTGTTTTTGTAGTTACAGGAATAGTGCCTGCTGGGAGTTGTAGTCATGTCAGTCCCTCTACTGCAAACACTCTACAAATGTTATCCTCCCAGGTAAGTCTACTTCAATAGGGAGTTGACAAACAGTGGTCTTTGGAGCAGATGACACTGGCTGGCTGAGTGGAGTGACAGTAACAGTGCCTCTTGGCCATAGCAGTCATGTCAGTCCCTGTACTAAACATACTGTACAACTGTTATCCTCCCAGGTAAGTACACTTCAATTGGGAATTGACTAACAGGGTTCTTTGGAGCAGTGGACACAGGTCTAGTTTTTGGAGTTACATTAACAGTGCCCACCTTTGCAGTCATGTCAGTCCCTGTACTACACACACTATATAAATATTATCCTCCCAGGTGAGTCTACTTCAATTGGGAGTTGACAAACAGGGGTTATTGGGGCAGTCTACACTAGGCTGGCTAAGTGGAGTGACAGTAACAGTTCTTCCTGGTCTTAGAAGTCATGCCAGTCCCTGTACTACACGCACTACACAAATGTTATCTTCCCAGGTGAGTACACTTCAATTGGGAGTTGACAAACAGGGGTCTTTGAAGCAGAGGCACTGGGCTGGCTGAGTGGATCAACAGTAACAGTGCTTCCTGGCTTTTACAGTCACGCCAGTCCCTGAACTACATCCACTACACAAATGTTATCCTCCTAGGTGAGTACAGTTAAATTGGGAGTTGACAGGGGTCTTTGGAGTAGTAAACGCAGGTCTGTTTTTTGCAATTGCAGGAACAGTACCTTCTGGGAGTTGTAGTCATGCCACTCCCTGTACTGTACACACTATACACAGATGTTGTTCCTCCAGGTGAGTCTACTCAATTGTGAAATGTCAGACAGGGGTCTTTGAACAGGTGGGCACTCGGCTGGTGAGTGGAGTGATGGTGAAGGTGGGAAAAGGTGACATAACATTTATGTGGCATATTTTTGTGTTGTGACTTACCAGACTCCACTCCACCAGGTGTTCCTGTCAAGCCCTCAGGATGCAGGATAGCCAAGACCTTCTCCTCCCAGGGATGGAGTTTTAAGGGAGAAGTGGGAGTGCACCACCAGTCTTCTTGGCCTCCGGCTAGTGCCTGGAGACCTGGGAATGAACCTTTCCCCTGAGGTCATTCCACCACTCCCTGTTGTCCTCTTTTGTGCACAAGGTGGGACCTACAGCATTCACTCTGTCAACTATCCTATCCCACATTTCCATTTTCCTACTGAGAGTAGTGTTCTAGGTTTGGGCTCTGAACAATTATGGCTCTACTCTTATGATTTCATCCACCATGACTCCTAACGCTTCATCAGTGAAACATGGATTTTTAATATGTGCCCTGGTTGTAAAAAAGAAAAATATATTACAGGTGACAGTGACTTACTAAAGAGGGGAAATGCAAAAGAGTGTGACAGGACACAAATGTGTGCAGGGTGTGGTATGGGATGTTTAAAAAAATAATTTTAAGGGTGCTGTAATGATATTTGCATTTGACTACTGACTTCACTTTCCATTTAGCCTAGCTGCACACAGTCACCTTGGTGACCACCAGATCCATTTTGATTACAGACTCCATTTTGCCCATAACGTAGCTTTAGACACCAAGTATTTTTCCATGCACGTTATGTAATGTGTTTATCACTCATGTTTTCACTCTGCATGTTCTTTCTCATCAAGGGCTAGGACATAATATGGAGGAGTCAGAGAGATAAGGATGTACTAGGTTGAGGTTTAAGGTACAGCAGGGAACGGTTTAGTTTTGGGAGAGCACCTTATGATCTTGGCCAGTTGCAATGTGTTTCTTTCCAAACTGACCTGAAGTAGCCAGCATGTTGAACAACAGCTTATGGAGAGGGAGGGGTTTTCCAGAGTTCTCCTCTCTGTCTTGTATAAGGTATATAAGAGACCGAGACCAGATTGACTGTGGAGTGGAGTTGAACTCTGGCAGGTTCAGTACGCTGATGCCTGCCATTTTCACGTGAGGGGAGTTTTTCTCTCTCTCTTCATGGTCGACCGGGTTCACGGCCTGTTGTTGCCGGCAAAGAGATGAATTCAAGTTTGCCCCATGGTGTTTAATTTTTAACTTTATTTTCTGCTTTGCATTATGCATGAATCTGTGCATATTTATCTATATAATTGCTGTTTCAGGATTATTGTGATTTCATTTCAGTGATTATTTTTCAGTTGTACATTTTTGACCTTTTCTTTGCAAGCCTCGCGGAGTGATTTAATAAATGCACTTCCCTGACTAAGAGTTGCATATCAGAGATTCCTTTCAGTGTGTGTTTTCTCTCATTCTGTAGTGAAGCAAGACACTTTGGTGTAGTCAGCAGTCTGAGAAAGGGATTTAAATTTTCTGCTTCTACAAACATGTATGAACAAAGTGTCCATGACATCCACATCCGTGGATGCATCTGGGAACCTTATGTTTTAGCAAATTAGTTTTCTTATGTACCTGGACTGTTTGAATTTTGGGATGACTGTTTAGGGAAAGATGATATTTTTGTTCTTGGCAGACAGGGTGGATACGTTTGTCTAGTTACAGGAAAATGCATGAGAAGTGCAAGCAGGTAGTTCAAGAAAATCAACAATTAGAAAAACAACTTGTTGACTCAAAATAATTTGTAACCATGCTGTCTTTTAAAAAATAAATTAATACAAGACAATGCTGACACATACCAAACTATAACTGAGCGTGCAGCGCTCAAAGTTGCCCAGAACAAATTTCGTAAATGCAGAGGTAGAATAAATCAGAAAAAGGTTAATTTAGCTATTGCCAAAGCTGGTTTAAACTGGAGCACAGATTTGTGGGACACCAATGTTTGTGAAAGTAGTGATTTTTCAAGCTCTGGTGAGGAAGAGGTTAAAAAAGGTGGGGGCCAGTGTGAGCCAAGTGAACAGAGTAATAACGTGGTTCATGCACAACCAATATATAGACGGAAACTACAGAGCAGCCCCCAGAATCCAGCAGGAATTGCACTACATGCTTTAGAATATTATACCCAGCAAGAAATAAATGACATACGAGAGAGATTTAAACAGCAAAGTGGGGAGTCATTACTTGTTTGGGTTGTGCGATTGTTTGAAACTGGTACTTCTGGAATGATTGTGGATGTAGGCGTTCCTCCTAAATTTTGTACTTTCAGTTCTGATCCAGTAGTACAGGAACAGTTTAGGGGTTTTCAATGGCAACACCAGACTACTTTACTGCAACTAGTTGTTGATGGATGTAATCTGAAGTATCCTACAGATTCAGAGCAGCCTCCCATTGAGAATCCCTGGTATCCCTTGCAAGATGCAATGAAGAGAATTAAAGAGGAGATGATGAAACCTGCCATTTTCCTTGGTACTGCACACCAATTGTTAGACTGACCGCTTACCATAACAATAAGAAACAAAAGAATTTGCCCTGCTCTACCTGCCTATAAGAAAGTAATAATGACTCTCTTGATTAATCAGACTGGGCAGGCTTTGAAAGATGTGCTAGAAGCTGTCAGAGAGTTAGGTGAATTAGGTGTCTGGGAAAAACCCGAGAGGTCTTCAAGATCTGAGGGTCGCACAGATAGCAACAGAGTATCTAGGAGAGATATGTTTATGGCATTACTAAAGGATTGTGTCAGCAAGGAGCAGATTGATGAGATAGATACCAAAAGCTTGTAGGACATGTACTGTATAAGAGGTTTGGATCGGAAGGAAGGTAGCAGAAAGGTAAACAAGCAAGATAATAAACGTGGAACTCAGAGCCAGCCACAGTTCCCAGAGGAAGGAAAAGAAAGGGAGAAAAATGTTTCCTCACAAGAGAAAGAGGAAGATCTGGACTGTGACTGGTTAACTTTTGAGAACATGGATAGAGGTGAGCCTGCACGCAAATATGAAAGCATATATCCAGACCTCACTTAGGCAAAAGTCGACAGGTTTAAATCAGACTACGAAATTGGCCAAGCTCCAGTACAAAGTTGGGCTCATAAAGATAACAGACCCCATGTTGATTTAGAAATACATTGGAAACACAAAAATGTGCAAAATGTTCGAGCATTAGTGGATACTGGAACATAGGGCTCTTTAATTTATGGAAACCCTAAGAAACTTAGGGGGTCATTATGACCCCGGCGGTCGGTGGAAATGTGGCTGTAATACCCCCAACAGGCTGGCAGTACATACCGCCACATTATGACATTGGCAGGTTGGCTGAAGCCAAGTCGCCAATGTACCACACTGACCACCATGGCAGTAGCAGCAGCTGTACTAGAGATAACAATCTCCAACCCGGTGGCCGAAAATGTCCCGCCAGCGGTATTATGACTCGGCCAACTGCCATGGTTTTCGTGGCATTTGTAATGCCACGAAAACCATGGGGGCAGGCCCTACCAGTGACAGGGAATTTCTTCCCTGTCACTGGTAGGAGGCCCACCCCCCAACACTCCACAGACAACCTCCACCCCCTCCATCCACGCTCTCCCCTTACAATACCCACCATACACGCATGCTCGCAGGCACACCACGCATTCACACACTCACTCACACAGGCATACACACATTCATACACTCATGCATCCATTCATGCATGCACACATCCGTATACACATCCAACCTTACACACAGACACGCATTCACATTTGCATTCATACACACATTCTCACACATGCACACACACACACACAAGCAACACTACACACTCATTGGCATGCACGCACACACTCACACATTCATGCATACACCCCCCACACACACACACAACACCCCTCACCGCCATCCCCTGTCGCAAACCTGACTTACCTGAATCCAGGGGGTCTTCCGGCATGGGACAGGATGGGGCACTGCTACAACCAGCAGCGCCTGCCAGCAGAACACCACCAGGCCGTATTCTTTTTCATAATATGACTGGCGGTGGTCCACTGGTGTGGCACTGCTGGTAGTAGCAGCGCCTCCTTAACACCATCTGCCAGCATGGCCACAGCTGGATTTCTGCCCTTCATGTGGCGGGAATCCGGCTATGGTCATATTATGGCGGACGGATGTTAGCCACGGCGACGGTCTTTTGGCGGCCGTCGACACAGCGGTAGAAGGTACTTACCGCCAAAGTTATAATGTGTGCCTTAATGGGCAGCATTACACCATCACAGGGTTGGGGGGAAACAGACCCCTGCTGTGCACACTACTGTGCAAATGAAAATAGGGAGAACACCAAAAAGAGAATATTCTGTTTTGGTTGTGCCTCTTTTAGAATGCATACTAGGAATTGACATTTTTAAAGGAATTACTTTGTATCTGGATGATGGTTGTTGTCAGTTTTGAGTCAAAACAATGCATTTCAGTGGCAGCCATGAGAGTAGGTCATCTGAAGATACCCCAGTGAAAGTGCCCCCAGCCACTAAGGTAATTTGTTTGAAACAGGACCGCATTCCAAGAGGGCATGATGAAATTAGTGAAATTATAAAAGACAGGATTGAGGCTGGTGTAATAGCGCCAACTACCACTGAATAGAACTATCCCCTCTGGCCCATTAGTCAGCCTGATGGGCGGTACAGAATGATGATTGATTACTGCAAGCTGCATAAATATATGCCCACTTTGACAGCTGTGGTCCCAGACACCATCACTTTTATTGAACGAATACAGAAACATAAAGAGACAATGTACGCAACTATTGACATAGCCAATGAGTTCTTCTCTATACCCTTGGCCCCAGAAAGTCAAGAAAAAATTTCTTTTTCACATACTGGCAGACAATTCCGGATGCAAAGGCTCCCCCAAGGATATTTGCATAGCCCCATCATCTGTCATTGGATGGTGGGAGAACATCTGGATGAAGTATCTATCATTCCCGGCGTGCAATTGACCCACTACATTGATGATGTGATGATTCAGGAAGAGACGGAAGACCAGGTGCAGACTCAGTTGGAGTGGGTTGTGGAACTTTTGCAGAGTAAAGGGTGGATAATTAATCCAGACAAGACACAAGGGCCCTCTCAAAAAGTGACATTTCTAGGGATTCAGTGGAATCAGGGACACAGAAAGATGCTGCCACAAGTGAAACAAAAGATTCTCGAGTTTGCCCCTCCAGCACTAAGCAAGAGACACAGCGATTCATTGGATTGTTTGGTTTTTGGAGACAGCATATCTCTCATTTGAGTCAGATCTTGGCCACTTTGTACAAAGTGACAAGAAAATAACATGAGTTTGAATGGGGCGAGCAGCAGTGTGCTTTTGATTTGGCAAAATAAGCAATTCAACAGGCTTTAGACTTGTGGATAGTGCAGAAAGGAGACATTGAGTTGCATGTACCTGTCGAAGGACAATATGTAAATTGGAGTATGCGGCAGAAAAAAGGAAGGACGAGAGTGCCCCTGGGGTTCTGGACTAGGAAACTACCTGACTCCGGGGAGCGTTATACCCCCTTTGAAAAACAGCTTTTGGCTTGTTATTGGGCTCTAGTGGATACTGACACGCACAAGAAGCTAGTATCATAAGCTGGAAAAGGTACATCCAAGATAGGGTTTGAGTAGGACCAGTAGCCACCACAGCCCTACATGAACAGGTCTCACAAGCCCCTGTGCAGGATGAGGAGAGGGTGCAGGAGGTACCATTGGTAAAAGAGTCACCGGTGAGATAGGGTACACCCTTTGAATCCTTATCCCCGTGGATAGGAAGCATGTATGGTTCTCCGATGCTTCAGCCAAATATGTAGGAGCTAAAAGACAATGGAAAGCAGTGTCATATAATCCACTCACCAAAAAGCTGTTGGCCACTACAGGAGAAAGGAAGAGTAGTCAATATGCAGAATTGTATTCTGTGTATCAGGCGCTGAAACAGGAGCTGCCTGGAACCTGCCTTCCCACATGGCAGGCCCATGACTGGCACATTCACTCCAAAGAGGTGGGGGGCAAAGAGTTGTGGCAAGAAATGTGGGAATTGCTAGAGTAAAGTACCGTTACTGTGTATTATGTAGATGCTCACTGTCCCATTGACTCACTGGAATGATGGTTCAATTCCCTTACAGATGACAGACCGAGACCAGATTGACCGTGGAACAGATTTGAACTCTGGCAGGATCGGTACACTGGTGTCTGCGTATTCCTGTGAGGGTAGTTTTTCTCTCTTTCTTCACAGTCGCACAGGTTTATGGACTGTTGTTGCTGGCCATCTGTGCTGTTTTCAAATCCATTCAACGTGCAGTTGTGTATTACTTTGGTGACCCCACAATGCTGTGGTTCGGACCTCCAAGGGTGCCTGCCACTGCGACTTTGGACTGGTAATACGGTCGGTGGTTGGTCGCGGAGCTGTTAGGGGTGGATTTTGAACCAGCAATTTCCGGGTCTCTGCACCACTGCCCGTCTGCCTTTTTTGGTTGGCAGTTGGTGGTCCTGCATGTGTAACTCGTAATAAGACGGTCTATATATACTGTGCAGCTCCCTCCCCGATCCTATTATGGCCTGTAGTGGGTTCGGGTTCTGGGGTTGGATGATAGGCAAATTGACTCAGGTAGGCACTGACTGTTGTTACAATTTTCTTTTATCTGCGGTTTGTTTAAATGGCTTTTTCCTAGTAACTGTCTTTGAGAAAGTCTTTTCTTCATCTTCCCAGTAGTTAATGCTAACTTTTTCTCTCTTCTAGGGCGTTCCGGTGGATGGTTAGGATCCCGTCTGGCTCCTTGTCTGGTTGGAACAGAACTCGTTCCGAAGGGTGGGCCGGTTTCCCCAAAAGAAAGAACGGGAAAGCAGGTAAGTTTGTATGCTGGTTGGGGTGTAATTATAGGGTCAGTAGTGAGGTGAAAGGGCAGGAGGTGCTGGGCTGTGCGGGGACTAATTCTATAGTGGGATCACCATTATCGTGTATTGAAACACTCTCACTCTCTCTCTAATACAGGAGGGTGGTTAACTTCACCAGCCCTCCTGTTTTGTGTGAATTAGTTTCCTTCCCCTTAATTCCCTCCTCCCAGCCCTTCCCCCGGTCTCTCACCCTTGCTCCTACCCCACATCCACTCGGGTAGGACTTTTAGTCTAAAGTACGATCGTACCTGTGCAAGCCACGCCCCTCCAGGGACGTGGCGGTATTGTTTGCTCTTCCTCGGCGTTTCTTTGCGGGTCTTCCGATCCACCACCGGCTCTCTCCTGACCTCAGAATTTCCGCTGTCGTCAATCGAGTCCCCGTAGGCGAAGGGTTCGAGGGACTCTGTTCCTCCTCCTGCTCCTGACGTCGCGTTTCACTCTGTCTCCGTCCCTGAGACTTCCTCCAAGCTGTTGGGACGCCACCACTCTCATTCCTCCTCTCTATGTACTTCTGCGCCTGGACCCGGATATCCGGGTCCGATAATTCTCCTCCTGTGGCTGTTCTCCCGGCCGTACCCCCGGGGCACCATTTCAGCTGCTCTGGGCTGACGTTCGTAACCGTGGCAATGGACGCCCGGTTACATGGCCCCACAGTATCCATCCCCTGGAGCCTTGTCACAAATGGGAGAGTGGCAAGCAGTCCCCTCCCTGAGTTGTATTCCACCCTGGGGACCCCATCCAACACCAGCTAATGGTGGGTGGTCGGGTGCCCACCAGGGGCACCCACCAACAACATGTTGGGGGCCATAAGGGAACACCAACCCTGGGGCAAGTAACTATATTGAAGTAGATGGGGGCCAACTGGTCCCCTTTCCTGGGGTCTGGAGAGGCCCCAGGGACCCTATCACTTGAGCCATTGACTAAATTGAAGGGGCCAGGAGAGACCCTAGTGTCTAATAGGTTAATTAAAGGGGAGGAAGGTTGTGCAGCCACCCTCCCCAAGTCAGAAGATGCTATGAGGAACCCAACCCCAGGTCCATTTTTTAAAGTGGAGGGGAGGGAACTGCATGGACCCCTCCCCAGGCCAGGAGAGGCCCCAGAGATCCCATCCCTTGGGGCTGGTTAATTAACTGAAAGGGAGTGGGGTCACGGGTCCACTTCCTTGAGTCATCAAATGGCACCAGGGACCTCATCCCCTTAGGGCCATCTCAGTGACAGTGTCACAAGGTCTCCAGCCCCCGGGACACCATCTATTTCCCTGCACACAAGAGTGATCCAGAAAATTGCCAGGTTCCATCACCAAGAGGGTATTGGTGGACACAGAGGCATGCCATTTTACCAAAAACATGCCGGGTCCTGCAGGAGCAGGGAGCTGGCAGGGCTGCAGGAGCCCTGGGCTCCCTCTATGGCCCTTTCTAAGATGAACAAAACAGTGGGTGTGCTGGGTGAGACTGGGAAACCAACAGACAAAAAAAGTAAATATTAATGAGCAGCCACAGCCACTCATTTATATTCACTGCTCCTTCAAGGAGCACTCCATAATGCCTTGAGAAGGCTCTTTAGCTATATTTTCTTTTGGTGGTGTCCCTATAAGCAGCAGGGACATCACCAACATTTATTTTTTTAATGTTGAAGGTGGGTTGTTCGAAATCTGTAGCCCCCTCCAGCAACAGTAGAAAACAAACATAAGTCTCTTGTGTCACTGAAAACATGCCCCCAGGAGAACAGACCATACTTTTCCAAGGCTGGAGGTTTTGCTCTGTTGGTTGTAGTTTACGTGATATAGTATGTTCCATTAACTATATGGCATGCAAGTGTTTGCTTTTATCTTGAATATTTTTTTGGGGGGTGAAATGTTAAAATGTAAAAGCAAAATATTTTTTAAGAAATAATAATGCATTTCAGATTACTTTTTTTCATATTTTCTATCACAAAATTGTAATAATAAAAAGCTACAAAAAAGAATGAATCACAGACACGTACTTTTATAAATATTTTGTAAATAATCAATAAGGATAAAGATTGGGTGCATTGTTGAAATATACATTTAATTAAAATATTTGCTGATTTTCAACCCAGTAGGCAGACATTACCATAGCAAACAGAGTCATGTGGCCTATTCCACTCCTTGGTTCTGACTTCTGTTGCCAACCCAGGGAAACCTCTGTTAGCAAGGACAACAACGTTCATAGGCTATTGACAGCTGTCAGTGTCAAGAGCCAGGCTTCAGGTCACCCAGAGCTCTCGAGTCTCTGAAGTTTCTCAGAGCAGCGGGCAGTAGCCCCAGATGGCTTGTACCCTTTCTCCACTCTACCTCCCACAAGTTCAGGTGTGGTATCCTGAAATTGGTCCTTCCTCCCAGGGTCTTTACCCTTAGGCTGGAAAGCCAGGACTTCCAGGGGAGTACCATTATCCCCGTCAAGAGAGACACATTCTGCATTTGTCCTGCAGCAGTCTGTCAGGTGCAAGTCCCCAGCCCGTTGTCCCTCTGACAGTGCATGGAGCCCTCCCCTGCCAGAGGTGGCTACACCAGGATCAGTCTTGGGGTGTTCAGTTCTCAGAGTTGGCAACTGTAGGAAGTTGGCTCTGTATGTGCTATTTCAAAGTAAGGAATAGCATGCACAGAGTCCAAGGGTTCCCCTTAGAGGTAAAATAGTGGTAAAAATAGATAATACTAATGCTCTATTTTGTGGTAGTGTGGTCGAGCAGTAGGCTTATCCAAGGAGTAGTGTTAAGCATTTGTTGTACATACACATAGACAATAAATGAGGTACACACACTCAGAGACAAATCCAGCCAATAGGTTTTTATATAGAAAAATATATTTTCTTAGTTTATTTTAAGAACCACAGGTTCAAATTCTACATGTAATATCTCATTCGAAAGGTATTGCAGGTAAGTACTTTAGGAACTTCAAATCATCAAAATTGCATGTATACTTTTCAAGTTATTCACAAATAGCTGTTTTAAAAGTGGACACAGTGCAATTTTCACAGTTCCTAGGGGAGGTAAGTATTTGTTAGGTTAACCAGGTAAGTAAGACACTTACAGGGCTTAGTTCTTGGTCCAAGGTAGCCCACCGTTGGGGGTTCAGAGCAACCCCAAAGTCACCACACCAGCAGCTCAGGGCCGGTCAGGTGCAGAGTTCAAAGTGGTGCCCAAAACACATAGGCTAGAATGGAGAGAAGGGGGTGCCCCGGTTCCGGTCTGCTTGCAGGTAAGTACCCGCGTCTTCGGAGGGCAGACCAGGAGGGTTTTGTAGGGCACCGGGGGGGACACAAGCCCACACAGAAATTTCACCCTCAGCAGCGCGGGGGCGGCCGGGTGCAGTGTAGAAACAAGCGTCGGGTTTTCAATGTTAGTCTATGAGAGATCTCGGGATCTCTTCAGCGCTGCAGGCAGGCAAGGGGGGGGTTCCTCGGGGAAACCTCCACTTGGGCAAGGGAGAGGGACTCCTGGGGGTCACTTCTCCAGTGAAAGTCCGGTCCTTCAGGTCCTGGGGGCTGCGGGTGCAGGGTCTCTCCCAGGCGTCGGGACTTTGGATTCAAAGAGTCGCGGTCAGGGGAAGCCTCGGGATTCCCTCTGCAGGCGGCGCTGTGGGGACTCAGGGGGGACAGGTTTTGGTACTCACAGTATCAGAGTAGTCCTGGGGTCCCTCCTGAGGTGTTGGATCTCCACCAGCCGAGTCGGGGTCGCCGGGTGCAGTGTTGCAAGTCTCACGCTTCTTGCGGGGAGCTTGCAGGGTTCTTTCAAGGCTGCTGGAAACAAAGTTGCAGCCTTTCTTGGAGCAGGTCCGCTGTCCTCGGGAGTTTCTTGTCTTTTCGAAGCAGGGGCAGTCCTCAGAGGATGTCGAGGTCGCTGGTCCCTTTGGAAGGCGTCGCTGGAGCAGGATCTTTGGAAGGCAGGAGACAGGCCGGTGAGTTTCTGGAGCCAAGGCAGTTGTCGTCTTCTGGTCTTCCTCTGCAGGGGTTTTCAGCTAGGCAGTCCTTCTTCTTGTAGTTGCAGGAATCTAATCTTCTAGGGTTCAGGGTAGCCCTTAAATACTAAATTTAAGGGCGTGTTTAGGTCTGGGGGGTTAGTAGCCAATGGCTACTAGCCCTGAGGGTGGGTACACCCTCTTTGTGCCTCCTCCCAAGGGGAGGGGGTCACAATCCTAACCCTATTGGGGGAATCCTCCATCTGCAAGATGGAGGATTTCTAAAAGTTAGAGTCACTTCAGCTCAGGACACCTTAGGGGCTGTCCTGACTGGCCAGTGACTCCTCCTTGTTTTTCTCATTATTTTCTCCGGCCTTGCCGCCAAAAGTGGGGCCTGGCCGGAGGGGGCGGGCAACTCCACTAGCTGGAGTGTCCTGCTGGGTTGGCACAAAGGAGGTGAGCCTTTGAGGCTCACCGCCAGGTGTGACAATTCCTGCCTGGGGGAGGTGTTAGCATCTCCACCCAGTGCAGGCTTTGTTACTGGCCTCAGAGTGACAAAGGCACTCTCCCCATGGGGCCAGCAACATGTCTCGGTTTGTGGCAGGCTGCTAAAACTAGTCAGCCTACACAGATAGTCGGTTAAGTTTCAGGGGGCACCTCTAAGGTGCCCTCTGGGGTGTATTTTACAATAAAATGTACACTGGCATCAGTGTGCATTTATTGTGCTGAGAAGTTTGATACCAAACTTCCCAGTTTTCAGTGTAGCCATTATGGTGCTGTGGAGTTCGTGTTTGACAGACTCCCAGACCATATACTCTTATGGCTACCCTGCACTTACAATGTCTAAGGTTTTGTTTAGACACTGTAGGGGTACCATGCTCATGCACTGGTACCCTCACCTATGGTATAGTGCACCCTGCCTTAGGGCTGTAAGGCCTGCTAGAGGGGTGTCTTACCTATACTGCATAGGCAGTGAGAGGCTGGCATGGCACCCTGAGGGGAGTGCCATGTCGACTTACTCGTTTTGTCCTCACTAGCACACACAAGCTGGCAAGCAGTGTGTCTGTGCTGAGTGAGAGGTCTCCAGGGTGGCATAAGACATGCTGCAGCCCTTAGAGACCTTCCTTGGCATCAGGGCCCTTGGTACTAGAAGTACCAGTTACAAGGGACTTATCTGGATGCCAGGGTCTGCCAATTGTGGATACAAAAGTACAGGTTAGGGAAAGAACACTGGTGCTGGGGCCTGGTTAGCAGGTCTCAGCACACTTTCAATTGTAAACATAGCATCAGCAAAGGCAAAAAGTCAGGGGGCAACCATGCCAAGGAGGCATTTCCTTACACAACCCCCCCCCAAACGAAAGAGGATGAGACTAACCTTTCCCAAGAGAGTCTTCATTTTCTAAGTGGAAGAACCTGGAAAGGCCATCTGCATTGGCATGGGCAGTCCCAGGTCTGTGTTCCACTATAAAGTCCATTCCCTGTAGGGAGATGGACCACCTCAACAGTTTAGGATTTTCACCTTTCATTTGCATCAGCCATTTGAGAGGTCTGTGGTCAGTTTGAACTAGGAAGTGAGTCCCAAAGAGGTATGGTCTCAGCTTCTTCAGGGACCAAACCACAGCAAAGGCCTCCCTCTCAATGGCACTCCAACGCTGCTCCCTGGGGAGTAGCCTCCTGCTAATGAAAGCAACAGGCTGGTCAAGGCCATCATCATTTGTTTGGGACAAAACTGCCCCTATCCCATGTTCAGAGGCATCAGTCTGCACAATGAACTGCTTAGAATAATCTGGAGCTTTTAGAACTGGTGCTGAGCACATTGCTTGTTTCAGGGTGTCAAAGGCCTGTTGGCATTCCACAGTCCAGTTCACTTTCTTGGGCATTTTCTTGGAGGTGAGTTCAGTGAGGGCTGTCACAATGGATCCATATCCCTTCACAAACCTCCTGTAATACCCAGTCAAGCCAAGGAATGCCCTGACTTGAGTCTGGGTTTTTGGAGCTACCCAGTCCAGAATAGTCTGGATCTTGGGTTGGAGTGGCTGAACTTGGCCTCCACCTACAAGGTGGCCCAAGTAAACCACAGTTCCCTGCCCTATCTGGCATTTGGATGCCTTGATAGAGAGGCCTGCAGATTGCAGAGCCTTCAAAACCTTCTTCAGGTGGACCAGGTGATCCTGCCAGGTGGAGCTAAAGACAGCAATATCATCAAGATAAGCTGTGCTAAAGGACTCCAAGCCAGCAAGGACTTGATTCACCAACCTTTGGAAGGTGGCAGGGGCATTCTTTAAACCAAAGGGCATAACAGTAAACTGATAATGCCCATCAGGTGTGGAGAATGCTGTTTTCTCTTTTGCTCCAGGTGCCATTTTTATTTGCCAGTACCCTGCTGTCAAGTCAAAGGTACTTAAGAATTTGGCAGCACCTAATTTATCTATGAGCTCATCAGCTCTTGGAATTGGATGAGCATCTGTCTTGGTGACAGAATTGAGCCCTCTGTAGTCCACACAAAACCTCATCTCTTTCTTTCCATCTTTGGTGTGAGGTTTGGGGACTAAGACCACTGGGCTAGCCCAGGGGCTGTCAGAGCGCTCAATTACTCCCAATTCCAGCATCTTGTGGACTTCCACCTTGATGCTTTCCTTAACATGGTCAGATTGTCTAAAGATTTTGTTCTTGACAGGCATGCTGTCTCCTGTGTCCACATCATGGGTACACAGGTGTGTCTGACCAGGGGTTAAGGAGAAGAGTTCAGGAAACTGTTGTAGGACTCTCCTACAATCAGCTTGCTGTTGGCCAGAGAGGGTGTCTGAGTAGATCACTCCATCTACTGTGCCATCTTTTGGGTCTGATGACAGAAGATCAGGGAGAGGTTCACTCTCTGCCTCCTGATCCTCATCTGTTACCATCAACAGATTCACATCAGCCCTGTCATGGAAGAGCTTAAGGCGGTTCACATGGATCACCCTCTTGGGGCTCCTGCTTGTGCCCAGGTCCACCAAGTAGGTGACCTGACTCTTCCTTTCTAGTACTGGGTAAGGGCCACTCCATTTGTCCTGGAGTGCCCTGGGAGCCACAGGCTCCAGAACCCAGACTTTCTGCCCTGGTTGGAACTCAACCAGTGCAGCCTTTTGGTCATACCAAAACTTCTGGAGCTGTTGGCTGGCCTCAAGGTTTTTGGTTGCCTTTTCCATGTACTCTGCCATTCTAGAGCGAAGGCCAAGTACATAGTCCACTATGTCTTGTTTAGGCTCATGGAGAGGTCTCTCCCAGCCTTCTTTAACAAGAGCCAGTGGTCCTCTTACAGGATGACCAAACAGAAGTTCAAAGGGTGAGAATCCTACTCCCTTCTGTGGCACCTCTCTGTAAGCGAAAAGCAGACATGGCAAGAGGACATCCCATCTCCTTTTGAGTTTTTCTGGGAGCCCCATGATCATGCCCTTTAATGTCTTGTTGAATCTCTCAACTAAGCCATTAGTTTGTGGATGGTATGGGGTAGTGAATTTATAAGTCACTCCACACTCATTCCACATGTGCTTTAGGTATGCTGACATGAAGTTGGTACCTCTGTCAGACACCACCTCCTTAGGGAAACCCACTCTGGTAAAGATACCAATGAGGGCCTTGGCTACTGCAGGGGCAGTAGTCGACCTAAGGGGAATAGCTTCAGGATACCTGGTAGCATGATCCACTACTACCAGGATATACATATTTCCTGAGGCTGTGGGAGGCTCTAGTGGACCAACTATGTCCACACCCACTCTTTCAAAGGGAACCCCCACCACTGGAAGTGGAATGAGGGGGGCCTTTGGATGCCCACCTGTCTTACCACTGGCTTGACAGGTGGGGCAGGAGAGGCAAAACTCCTTAACCATGTTGGACATATTGGGCCAGTAGAAGTGGTTGACTAACCTCTCCCACGTCTTGGTTTGTCCCAAATGTCCAGCAAGGGGAATGTCATGGGCCAATGTTAGGATGAACTTCCTGAACAGCTGAGGCACTACCACTCTCCTAGTGGCACCAGGTTTGGGGTCTCTGGCCTCAGTGTACAGGAGTCCATCTTCCCAATAGACCCTATGTGTTCCATTTTTCTTGCCTTTGGACTCTTCAGCAGCTTGCTGCCTAAGGCCTTCAAGAGAGGGACAGGTTTCTTGTCCCTTACACAGCTCCTCCCTTGAGGGTCCCCCTGGGCCTAAGAGCTCAACCTGATAAGGTTCAAGCTCCAAAGGCTCAGTTCCCTCAGAGGGCAGAACTTCTTCCTGAGAAGAGAGGTTCCCTTTCTTCTGCTGTGTTGCAGTTGGTTTCCCAACTGACTTTCCTGTTCTCTTGGTAGGCTGGGCCATTCTTCCAGACTCCAGCTCTACTTGTTCACCCTGTGCCTTGCATTGTGCTCTTGTTTTCACACACACCAGTTCAGGGATACCCAGCATTGCTGCATGGGTTTTTAGTTCTACCTCAGCCCATGCTGAGGACTCCAGGTCATTTCCAAGCAGACAGTCCACTGGGATATTTGAGGAGACCACCACCTGTTTCAGGCCATTGACCCCTCCCCATTCTAAAGTAACCATTGCCATGGGATGTACTTTTCTCTGATTGTCAGCGTTGGTGACTGTGTAAGTTTTTCCAGTCAGGTATTGGCCAGGGGAAACCAGTTTCTCTGTCACCATGGTGACACTGGCACCTGTATCCCTCAGGCCCTCTATTCTAGTCCCATTAATTAAGAGTTGCTGTCTGTATTTTTGCATGTTAGGCGGCCAGACAGCTAGTGTGGCTAAATCCACCCCACCCTCAGAAACTAGAGTAGCTTCAGTGTGGACCCTGATTTTCTCTGGGCACACTGTTGATCCCACTTGGAGACTAGCCATACCAGTGTTACCTGGATGGGAGTTTGGAGTGGAACCTTTCTTGGGACAGGCCTTGTCTCCAGTTTGGTGTCCATGCTGTTTACAGCTATGACACCAGGCCTTTTTGGGATCAAAGTTTTTACCCTTGTACCCATTGTTTTGTGAAGAGGCTCTGGGCCCACCCTCCTGTGCAGGTTTTTGGGGGCCTGTAGAAGACTCTTTACTATTTTTAGTTTTGGTTGTCTCATCACCCTTCCCCTGGGGAGTCTTTGTGACCCCTTTCTTTTGGTCACCCCCTGTTGAAGTCTTGGACACCCTTGTCTTGACCCAATGGTCCGCCTTCTTTCCCAATTCTTGGGGAGAAATTGGTCCTAGGTCTACCAGATGCTGATGCAGTTTATCATTGAAACAATTACTTAACAGGTGTTCTTTCACAAATAAATTGTACAGCCCATCATAATTACTTACACCACTGCCTTGAATCCAACCATCTAGTGTTTTCACTGAGTAGTCAACAAAGTCAACCCAGGTCTGGCTCGAGGATTTTTGAGCCCCCCTGAACCTAATCCTGTACTCCTCAGTGGAGAATCCAAAGCCCTCAATCAGGGTACCCTTCATGAGGTCATAAGATTCTGCATCTTTTCCAGAGAGTGTGAGGAGTCTATCCCTACACTTCCCAGTGAACATTTCCCAAAGGAGAGCACCCCAGTGAGATCTGTTCACTTTTCTGGTTACACAAGCCCTCTCAAAAGCTGTGAACCACTTGGTGATGTCATCACCATCTTCAAAGTTTGTCACAATCCCTTTGGGGATTTTTAACATGTCAGGAGAATCTCTGACCCTATTTATATTGCTGCCACCATTGATGGGTCCTAGGCCCATCTCTTGTCTTTCCCTTTCTATGGCTAGGAGCTGTCTCTCTAAAGCCAATCTTTTGGCCATCCTGGCTAACAGGAGGTCATCTTCACTGAGAGCATCCTCAGTGATTTCAGAAATGTGGGACCCTCCTGTGAGGGACTCACCATTTCTGACTAACACAGTTGGAGACAGGACTTGAGGGGTCCTGTTCTCCCTATTTAGGACTGGAGGAGGGACATTGGCCTCCAAGTCACTAATTTCTTCCTCTGTGATGTCATCATCAGAGGGGTTGGCTTTTTCAAACTCTGCCAACAGCTCCTGGAGCTGAATTTTGGTAGGTCTGGAGCCAATGGTTATTTTTTTGATATTACAGAGAGACCTTAGCTCCCTCATCTTAAGATGGAGGTAAGGTGTGGTGTCGAGTTCCACCACATTCATCTCTGTATCAGACATTATTTTGCTAAAAGTTGGAAGACTTTTTAAAGAATCTAAAACTGTTTCTAGAATCTAATTTCAAACTTTTAACAAACTTTTAAACTCTAAAAGACAATGCTAAACAGGGACTTAACACACAAGGCCCTAGCAGGACTTTTAAGAATTTAGAAAAATTTCAAATTGCAAAAATGAATTTCTAATGACAATTTTGGAATTTGTCGTGTGATCAGGTATTGGCTGAGTAGTCCAGCAAATGCAAAGTCTTGTACCCCACCGCTGATCCACCAATGTAGGAAGTTGGCTCTGTATGTGCTATTTCAAAGTAAGGAATAGCATGCACAGAGTCCAAGGGTTCCCCTTAGAGGTAAAATAGTGGTAAAAATAGATAATACTAATGCTCTATTTTGTGGTAGTGTGGTCGAGCAGTAGGCTTATCCAAGGAGTAGTGTTAAGCATTTGTTGTACATACACATAGACAATAAATGAGGTACACACACTCAGAGACAAATCCAGCCAATAGGTTTTTATATAGAAAAATATATTTTCTTAGTTTATTTTAAGAACCACAGGTTCAAATTCTACATGTAATATCTCATTCGAAAGGTATTGCAGGTAAGTACTTTAGGAACTTCAAATCATCAAAATTGCATGTATACTTTTCAAGTTATTCACAAATAGCTGTTTTAAAAGTGGACACAGTGCAATTTTCACAGTTCCTAGGGGAGGTAAGTATTTGTTAGGTTAACCAGGTAAGTAAGACACTTACAGGGCTTAGTTCTTGGTCCAAGGTAGCCCACCGTTGGGGGTTCAGAGCAACCCCAAAGTCACCACACCAGCAGCTCAGGGCCGGTCAGGTGCAGAGTTCAAAGTGGTGCCCAAAACACATAGGCTAGAATGGAGAGAAGGGGGTGCCCCGGTTCCGGTCTGCTTGCAGGTAAGTACCCGCGTCTTCGGAGGGCAGACCAGGAGGGTTTTGTAGGGCACCGGGGGGGACACAAGCCCACACAGAAATTTCACCCTCAGCAGCGCGGGGGCGGCCGGGTGCAGTGTAGAAACAAGCGTCGGGTTTTCAATGTTAGTCTATGAGAGATCTCGGGATCTCTTCAGCGCTGCAGGCAGGCAAGGGGGGGGTTCCTCGGGGAAACCTCCACTTGGGCAAGGGAGAGGGACTCCTGGGGGTCACTTCTCCAGTGAAAGTCCGGTCCTTCAGGTCCTGGGGGCTGCGGGTGCAGGGTCTCTCCCAGGCGTCGGGACTTTGGATTCAAAGAGTCGCGGTCAGGGGAAGCCTCGGGATTCCCTCTGCAGGCGGCGCTGTGGGGACTCAGGGGGGACAGGTTTTGGTACTCACAGTATCAGAGTAGTCCTGGGGTCCCTCCTGAGGTGTTGGATCTCCACCAGCCGAGTCGGGGTCGCCGGGTGCAGTGTTGCAAGTCTCACGCTTCTTGCGGGGAGCTTGCAGGGTTCTTTCAAGGCTGCTGGAAACAAAGTTGCAGCCTTTCTTGGAGCAGGTCCGCTGTCCTCGGGAGTTTCTTGTCTTTTCGAAGCAGGGGCAGTCCTCAGAGGATGTCGAGGTCGCTGGTCCCTTTGGAAGGCGTCGCTGGAGCAGGATCTTTGGAAGGCAGGAGACAGGCCGGTGAGTTTCTGGAGCCAAGGCAGTTGTCGTCTTCTGGTCTTCCTCTGCAGGGGTTTTCAGCTGGGCAGTCCTTCTTCTTGTAGTTGCAGGAATCTAATCTTCTAGGGTTCAGGGTAGCCCTTAAATACTAAATTTAAGGGCGTGTTTAGGTCTGGGGGGTTAGTAGCCAATGGCTACTAGCCCTGAGGGTGGGTACACCCTCTTTGTGCCTCCTCCCAAGGGGAGGGGGTCACAATCCTAACCCTATTGGGGGAATCCTCCATCTGCAAGATGGAGGATTTCTAAAAGTTAGAGTCACTTCAGCTCAGGACACCTTAGGGGCTGTCCTGACTGGCCAGTGACTCCTTCTTGTTTTTCTCATTATTTTCTCCGGCCTTGCCGCCAAAAGTGGGGCCTGGCCAGAGGGGGCGGGCAACTCCACTAGCTGGAGTGTCCTGCTGGGTTGGCACAAAGGAGGTGAGCCTTTGAGGCTCACCGCCAGGTGTGACAATTCCTGCCTGGGGGAGGTGTTAGCATCTCCACCCAGTGCAGGCTTTGTTACTGGCCTCAGAGTGACAAAGGCACTCTCCCCATGGGGCCAGCAACATGTCTCGGTTTGTGGCAGGCTGCTAAAACTAGTCAGCCTACACAGATAGTCGGTTAAGTTTCAGGGGGCACCTCTAAGGTGCCCTCTGGGGTGTATTTTACAATAAAATGTACACTGGCATCAGTGTGCATTTATTGTGCTGAGAAGTTTGATACCAAACTTCCCAGTTTTCAGTGTAGCCATTATGGTGCTGTGGAGTTCGTGTTTGACAGACTCCCAGACCATATACTCTTATGGCTACCCTGCACTTACAATGTCTAAGGTTTTGTTTAGACACTGTAGGGGTACCATGCTCATGCACTGGTACCCTCACCTATGGTATAGTGCACCCTGCCTTAGGGCTGTAAGGCCTGCTAGAGGGGTGTCTTACCTATACTGCATAGGCAGTGAGAGGCTGGCATGGCACCCTGAGGGGAGTGCCATGTCGACTTACTCGTTTTGTCCTCACTAGCACACACAAGCTGGCAAGCAGTGTGTCTGTGCTGAGTGAGAGGTCTCCAGGGTGGCATAAGACATGCTGCAGCCCTTAGAGACCTTCCTTGGCATCAGGGCCCTTGGTACTAGAAGTACCAGTTACAAGGGACTTATCTGGATGCCAGGGTCTGCCAATTGTGGATACAAAAGTACAGGTTAGGGAAAGAACACTGGTGCTGGGGCCTGGTTAGCAGGTCTCAGCACACTTTCAATTGTAAACATAGCATCAGCAAAGGCAAAAAGTCAGGGGGCAACCATGCCAAGGAGGCATTTCCTTACAGCAACCCTTATACCACTGGTCCTCCCACTGTGGACTGTTTCTTCCTCCTGTCCCTCCATGTTGGCCTTTGTACCCTCTGCTGTAGAGTGGTAACCCCAGAAAACAGAACTGATAGGGTGTTTGTGGCAGCCACCTCACCCAGCTCTCCTGCCACTGTGGAGCTACCACAAGTGGATGGTCTGTCTGTACAGACGAAGTTTCCCTGCTTTTGCCCCCTCTAGGAATAAGCCAAGCTCTAGCACTGGAAATAGGGCTAACCTGGGCCTCTGCCCACCCACTCCTGTTCCCTGGAGTAGAAGTAACATGGGACCCTTTTCCCCCTACTGTACTGGAACCTGTCTGGGCCACTGCGTACCCCCCTCTCACTCTGTTGAAGGGGACCTGAATCACCCTTCTTAGGATCACTCCTAATGCCTTCTCAGGCACTCTCGTGCTCACTCAGAGATATGCCTCCTTTACATGTTCCCAGGGGTCTGTGAACTTGCAACTAGTTGTTGGCAAATCTCTGGAAAACAGTGACTGGACAGCTGCTATCTGGCAATAAAAGTGCACAGCCCCTCAAAAGTGTTAACCTTACTACCCTTCCTCTAACCATCCAGTGCCTTACAGAAGTACTGCACAAAATTCTTCCATGATTGTTGAGACAGTTTCTGACAGCAATTGTTCTCAACATCTACCCTTCTGGGGTGAATCCATATCTCTTGACAAGGGGCTCCTACCAGGTGAAATACCTCAGCCTGTCCCTTTTATCTAGGACCAGTAAGGCGTACCTGCCATCACTAGGCATACGCCTCCATATGCCAGCTTCCCAAACCTCCCTAGGGATACAGAGCAACTCTAGAGCAACCTCATGTGCCTCAAACCACAAGTGTATGTCGTCCCCCTCCTTGAAGTCAAGAACCAGGTCCATGCGTATGTAGTTCATTCCCTCACCAACCAACACTATAGTTTCACTGCCACCATTCTTGCTAGACTGTGGTAGCCGTATGGATTTCAAGTCCAACATTCTCATAATTTATGGGCCAGCAAGATATTTTTCTCTTCTAAGGCTCTTTCAGTCTCAGCTGCCTCCATGGCATGTTTTTCTCTGGCTAAGACCCCCTCAGCCTCAACTCTCCTATCCTCCATCAGGGCTTTGTCAGCCTCAGCTCTTCTCTCCTCTGGAGCCAGCTGGGAAAGCTGCAGCCTCAGGTCCAACTCAGCCTGTCTGCCCTGTAACTTCTCAAAAGACATGGTTTCTGAGACACTGCTTCCTGTAATGGATCCTCTTTCTCCTCTGAAGCCCTTGTCCACTCATTTTTCTTCGCCTCTTGACCTCCCCATGGCCACTGCCCTCTTGGACGTCTGGTGGTGAGTTCAGGTGTAACCAAGGCTCTGCATTCTCTAGTCCATGAGCTGCAAAGGAGTCCCATCCTCACGCTCCTCCCCAGAGTCAATACCCTCCTGATCCTCTGTGTGCCTTCTCAAGAGCATACAGGGCTGCCTGAAGATCCTGCTTTGTGGACCTCCTATTCACAGCCAGCCCCTTCTGCTTGCAGAGACCCTTCAGCTCCTTCAGACCACAGAATGATAGGCAGTTGAGGTCCAGTGTTAATTCCATTCTGGCAAGGTATCACAGGTGCAAAAACCAAGAGTCTCAGGCGTATGTAGATGAAACAGGAGATACATTTAGAAAAATGACCAGTTGAGAGAAAAGGAGAATTTAAGAACTTTTAATGGTCTTCTGTATGGAATGGTAGTGTACACCAAGTCCTCGTAAGGCACTGCACAAACTAAAATCCTATTTTCACCCCTGATCACCAGTGTTAGAAATTGTTTTTTTGGTTGGCAGAGGTATGCACCCTGTCCAAGCAGGAGCCACAGTCCTAGACAGGGTATATCAGATATACATCATAAATTAACCTGTACTCACCCTCTGGTAGATTGGTGCAGAGTAAGCAGGCTTAACTTAACAAGCAATGTGGAAAGTATTTGTGAAACACTTCAAATGACAACATCACAGGAAAAGATACCACACCTGGTTAGGAAAATAGAGATTCAATTAATGAACAATCCAAGACCAATATGACAAAAATCCAATAAGTAGAAGTCGAGATTTGCAATGTTAAAGAATAAACATAGTTGTAGTGCTTAAAAGCAGAAAGAGCCAAACAGGCTATCTGGGCACGCTAGACTGGGTCAAATCTGAAAAGTCAGGCCAACCACAATGTAGCACAGGTCTGATATAGAAACCAGCCTTGGCCCGATGAAAACAGTACTTTGGTTTGGAGTTACTTCAACGTCGAAAACAAGATGCGGGGAGCAAAGGAGGTGATGTGTTAGCATCGATCCCACAAGTGTATGTGCAATGCGTCGGCTCTGAGCCACACAAGGTCAGAGATGCGTCGGGAAGGGAGGCCATGCATCATGCAGTCAGTAATACAGTGCTCCCAATCCTCATAGCAGTTGTGATGTGCCAGCATCGCACAGTGATGTTGTGTCCTTGATCCTCGCAGCAGTAGCAATGCATTGGAATCGATGGTGAAGAGCTGGTTCTGACTGGCGCAACGATGTTGATGCACATGTTCTGGCCGTTGCAGCACTTTATACCAACTTCCAAAGGCCCAGTACTGGAATAGCACCACTTGGCAGGACCAGACTTGCAGCAAGCTAAATCCAAATGCTGCTGCAGAAAGAAGAGAAGTCCTTGATGTCTCTGAGACGTCTGAAGAACAGGATGTAAGCCAGCAAGCCATTGGATTCACTTTGGTTCTGGGTTAGAGAGATTCAGATCCAGTCCTTTTCACTATCAGATGAGGAGGGCAGCAGGGCAGCAGAGCAGGAGTGCAGCAGAGTCAATCAGCAATCCGTGGTTGACTGTATCGAAAGGCATCAATAGATCAAGTAAGGTGAGTGCTGCTCTCCCCCCTTGTAAAGAGTTGTCCATATCGCCTCAGTTGCCAATATCAAGGCAGTTGCAGTGCTATGGGTACTCCTAAGTCCGAAATAAATGGGTTTTAGAAGCTGGTACTTCTGGATGAAGGTAGCTAATTGCTGATTCATAGCTTTTTCCTTAATTTTAGCGGAAAAAGGAAGTCTATAGATGGGATGATAGCCATTTAGATCCATATGTCAAGCTTGTTTTTTTAAAATTAATAATGGAAGCATCAATGCTTTTTTCCAGCGTTTAGGAAAAGAGTCAGATTTAAACATTTTATTGAAAATTTCCATGAGATGATTTGCGATTATATCAGGAGCCAGTTGAACAACAGCTGGGGGACAGGGATTGAAAGGGGAGCCACATTTGTAGACTTACTTAGCTCTTTTCCCTATTCTTTTGTGAGAGGGGTAAATTCAGTGAGTATGTTGTTCTCTGTGTAAGGGGAAGCTGACCTACTTTCCTTTGAATCAGTTTTCCTGTTCGAGGGGAGCCTAATATAGATCTGTTTAGCTTTATTTTGGAGAAAATTAGCTAGTCTGTTGAAGAAGAATTGGCTACTTCCTGTCTTATGACTACAAGAAACATTGGAGAGCTCATTGACTGTTAAAAAAAGTTATTTCACTGAATTTTTTGCTGATTCAATTTTCTGGGTATAATATCAGGATTTGTCTTCCTCTAACAGGATCTTATATTCTGCAATGCCCTATTTATATTTGTCTGTCACTTAATTGTCATAGTCTTTCTTGCATTTCTGCCTTTGTCTCCTTCAATGTTGTTTCTAGCTTCTTAGTCTGCCGGAGAACAATGGTGCAGAAGGCCTACTTCTTAGACGTGTAGCTAATTTAACAAGTGCCAGAGCAAAAGATGCGGAGCTCAGCCAATTCAAATAGTTAGAAGATAATTGAGATAATTCTTCAGTCCTATTGGACTGTGACTCAGATAGAAGCTAGTTGAATTAATTAGTTTGGATTTTGTGCCAAGTCTGGTATGTTTCAGAGCGCTGTGGCGCCGTAGCCGACTAACCTCTGTGAGCAACCTTTATATCAAATAATACCATGTTATGGTTGTTGTAAGACTCTCACCATGGGGGTAAGACTGCTGGTTGGCAGCACTACCACTCGAGGGTGACTGAAGTGGTCCCACAACATCTGAAAGCTGTCGCCTAACCCTTTTGGCCAGCTAGCAGCACCTCATTCAAAACTTTAAAGTAAAGGTAATTTGTGGCAGCCTGAAGCAAAACACTTTGACTGCTCAGAGAAGTAATAGTTGGCAGACCCTGCCCCTTTCACTTGTTTGCACTGGTCTCTCACATACACACCCAACACACATATGAAAACAGAAGAGGCAGGACAGTTTTCTAGGCTTTTATTGAAAAGACTGCAATCTATGATAAAATATATGAGCTGCAATTATTAGGAGGATGAAACACAGCACAGTTAGAATTGTTACCATCAGTGAAAAGCAGAAACAATCTCAGCATATTGGAATATACCTGTGCCTTAGGATTCCTTCCTACACTTTCTAGCATCTACATGAGAGCAAAGGAGTCATAGCCTTTTTCTGCCTGTACTAGTCCATTGAAGGAACACCTGCCCCATCCCTGGAAGACAGGGGTCGGCCCACCGTCTCCTCGGTTGGCTGTAGAGACAGGACTGACATCAGCAAACTGTCAAGGAAGTGGCACACAGCATAGGATGGCCCCTCTGGCTGGAATGACCTCTCTCTGGCCTGTGTGATATTTTTATAGCAAAATGTATTCTGTTCTGAAAACAGGCCTGACATGGTAGTGTGCCTAAGTGTAGAAGGTGATACACTCTTGTGACAGTAATACTAGATAAACTAGCATGGACAGCCTTGAGCAGAGTGAGATGTCAACAGCACTTTTGCAGGATAGCAGCTGATTAGTAAAATAAAATGTCCACGTTAAAAACCGGTCCCAGGATGCTTGTTTCTGGTCCAGGGAGAACCTGGCCTAGCAGTTCGGGCTGGACTGTTCCCATGAGGAACAGGGTCAAGACTGATTTGCATATGGCTGGGTTCGAACGGGGGTGGCATGGTGAGCAAAATAATGGATGGATTAAACCCAGATCTGTTACTGGGGGTGAATGTTTGATTGGTTCCGCATTCCGTCCATCCAGTTACGCTATCCCACAGCGTTGTGTTTTGCTTCATGTTAAAAACAAGCCATGCTGAAATCAATTCAAATGAATAAATGAAATGAAGCATATAAGTAGGTAAAAGAGCACAGGCCGCAGGCCTAGGCTAAAATAAGTGTGCTCAAGCAAGGCACGAAAATGAAACCATGACATGATCAAACCAAGTCAGTGGTAAAGTGTCTATTTTGGTTAAAAAGGGTTGTTTGTAAAAATGTCATCTAACATCTGACCTACAAGATGGGTTGGGCCATCCACCACTTGGGTGAGACCAAGAAAGGACATGAAATCAATTAAAGCCTCCGTATCTTTATCCATGTACGTATCCAAGTGAAAATTAAAGTACCCTATTACTGTGTAATCTGAAGAATGTAAACAAGGTTCCAGGAGAGCAGTAACACCCTGTATAAGACTGTTTCCAAGCCCGAGTGAACAATAAATTAACAGTTCCATGCATGACTCGGTTTTAGCCAATTCGATATTAAAGGGAAATTATTTGCACTCCAAGAAATATACTGATTGAAAACATGCTTTATGTGTACTCGATATATGACAGGTAAACACCAACCACTCTTTTGAGTCCTATCTAGTCTGTAGATAGAATAACCACGGGGTACTGTTGAGACCAAATCTGGGCCCTTGGTGGAATCTGCCCACGTTTTGGTTGCATAGATTGTGATAATCTAGAAAGAATACAAACTATTTTGTGTTTCACAAGTGACCTCGCGTAAATGAGAGCACAGGGGACTTTTTCTTCTCTGGAGTTTTTCTTGCAATGTGGGTAGAGCTCCACATCATTTGTTGCATTACCATTACCACAAGTTTGAAAGTCCTCCAGCAAGTTATTATAAGCCTGGCAAGTCAAGTTAGGGGTATTAGCCATAGAACCTAGATCAATTATGGTGCAGTTATCTCCCTTACCTATGATCTGTGATGTTCAGAGCTAAAAGCGCCTCACGAGTATAGTATCAACTCTGGGGGTGACAGAGCTTGAAACTGCCAGGGGGTGGAGCTAGCCATGGTCCGGTACAGATGGGCACAGACGTGCTATTCCTGTGGCTTACCGCAGCACACACACTGCAGGGACGCACTTTCAGAGGTTCTAAATAACCCGCCATGCAAGAGACTGGCTGAGGTCCGACACTTTCCCAGCATGTAATGACCAGAAACAGGTGGGAAAAATAAAACGCTAACCAGGGCCCTGCAAACCCTTAATCTTTCTGCAGGTTCCCCTGTGAGAGGAAAGGTACTGGTAAATAAAAACAACTTAAAAAAAGCATGCAAAAGTAAACCTATAAAAGCAAAATGAAAGGGTACAATAAGGCCCCCACTCTAGCAGGAGGCAGGCACCTCCCAAAATGGCACAGACCACCCTACAAGGAAATTAAAATATAGGTTGAACAGACCTTTGTAACAAAACTGCGCGGATGCACTGTCAGAGGCTCTAAAAAGCCCGCCATGTGAGTCGGGCATGTCTGGCGGGGCGTGGCTGAGGTCCGACGCTTTGCAAATGTGTTATAGCAAGAAACAGGTGGGAAAAATAAAATGCTAACTGAGGTCCAGCAACCCCTCAATCCTTCCACAAGCTCCTCTGTGGGAGAAAAGATACTGGTAAAGAAAACAAATTAATAAGCATGAGAAGGCAATCTTATAAAAGCAAAATAAAACTGTACAAACCCTCTATAATATGGCGCCAAGTCTAGCAGGAACCATATACCTCCTAAAATGGCACAGACGTGCCTACAGGGAAATTAAAATGTGGGCTGAACAAAACTTTGTAACAAAAGGAAATGGAAATGAGATCAAAGAGATAACAGAAGCACAGAACACCATCACTCTGGCTTGTCACCTCTGCTAGTCAATAAAATATACATGTGCAGTTGTAATTCCCCTTTTGTTTAGATAACTACCTTAAGCTTCCCTACTGCATACTCTATTATGAAAGATGAGGCATATTTTCTGCTTCTGTAGAACTGCAAAATATCAAATATTAATAACATTCTGTAGTTCGCCATCTTAGCAATTGGATGGGGTCACATGAATTCTAATACCGTGTACATGGCTTCTATATAAGCATATGCAATAATCCTCTCTAAGAGTCCTTCCTGTTCCTGCCCAAGTCTCAATATCTCAGATAAATATTCAAGAGAATGAGTTCAAAAGCTTGCTTTCATCACAAAATGACTTCAGGATAATTTTCTGTAATCTAATGGTCGATAACAGTGGTTTTTAATTTTTTGACTTATGTAGATCCACACTTAGCGCCTCATTAGAACCTTGGCGGATGGAATATCCTATGGAACTTGTAAAACAGCAGGTAGGATACCCGTCTCGTTTATGACAGAGTATCCCAGCCGCCAAGGTCATAATCAGGGCCTTAATCATTATTGGAACCCGGAGACCACCACCAAACCATTGTTGGAATCCGGGAACCCCAGCTGGGTCATTACTGGAAGCCATGCACCCCGGCTTAAGCATTTTAGATGATTTGAAGTGCAAAAATAATATACAGTAAACACAGAAACAGGCATTCATCAAACAAATGCACATATGATGAAACATATTATTATATTCACAAACAAATATTAACCCCTTGTACACCACGGACGTAATGGTTAAGTTTGTGGTGGCGCCTCTCAGGCACCACGGACGTAACCATTACATCCGTGTACTGGCCCTCAGAGGAAGCGCTAGTGCTCCCCTGAGGGCTGCCCCTCCAACCCCACAGGTCAGGGCTGGAAGGGGAATCGCTTCCCATGGGGGCAGAAAATCCCTAGACACCAGGGATACATTTTTTTTGTTTAATTTTTTCTTTTATGTGTGGGGAACGACCCCTTAGGTAAGGGTCAATCCCCAGGGGGCCAAATTGTTACTAGAAACTGGGGATTTTTTTTATTATTATACTCACGCATAATGGGAGCGGCCCCTTGGACAAGGGCCACTCCCCAGGGGGCCAAATTATTTCTAGGCCATTTCTGCCCCCCCCAGGGCAGATCGACCTAATATAATTAGGCTGATCTGCCCGGAGGGGGTGGGGGGGGGCAGAAAACCCCTAGACACCAGGGATAATTTATTTTTATGTTTTTTTTTTTTTTTTTATATGAGGAGCGATCCCTTAGGCAAGGGTCACTCCCCGGGGAGGGGGGCAAATTAATTTTAGCCCATTTCTGGCTGCCCTGGGGGCAGATCGGCTTAATATGCCCCCAGGAGGGCAAAAACCACTAGACACCAGGGATTTTTTTTTATACTTACGCATAAGGGGAGCGGCCGCTTGGGCAAGGGCCGCTCCCGGGGGGGTGGGGGGGCAAAATATTTTTACGCCATTTGTGCCCCCCTGGAGGCAGATACCTCTAGACACCATGGATACATACATTTTTATATTTACTTTATGTTTTTAAGTATGGGGAGCTACCCCTTAGATGTATGAGGAGCGAGCCCTTAGGCAAGGGTCGCTCCCCTGGGGGGGCAAATAGTATTTAGGCCATTTCTTCCCCCCTTGGGGGAAGATCGGCCTATTTTTGTTAGGTCAATCAGTCCCCAAGGGGGGTAGAAACCACTAGACACAAGGGATTGGTGTGTGTGTGTATGTGTGTCTTTTGTTTGGGGGGCAGCCCCTTGGGCAAGGGTCGCTCCCCATGGGGGCACATTACTGTTGGCCATATCGGCCCCCCTTGGGGGCAGATTGGCCTTTTTTTAGAAGGTCCATCTGCCCCCAAAGAGGGCAGAAAGTCCACCAGAGACCAGGGAAGATTTTTTTTTTAAATATAAGAGGGTGGGGGTATGGCCATACCCCGACCCCAAATAAATGGGGCCAAAGTTGTTCTGCCCACCAGTGGGCAGATGGGGCAATTACCCCCGATCCACACCCCGGGGGTTAATTAAAAATAATAAAAAAATAGTGGGGTGGTGGCTACCAACCAGTATGGGCCTGCTTATGTCCCCACCCCAACTGAAGGGGATAGCAGTCATTCAGCTATCCCCCGCATACTAAAACATCTTATCCCACAGCAAGCAAGATTGATTATTTTGGGTTTTGGTTTTAAATTTGGGCCATGAGAGGTTGGTAACTCTCAAAATCATCGCACTTGGAATGGTGAAGGGGCACTTGTTTGACTTTGGGGACGCTGCCATGTAGAAAAATCCACAAGACCCAGACACATCTGAGAACTAAACATCTGGTTGATTCCAGGGTGGTGTACTTCACATGCACCCACACCATTTTCTTACCTACAATACCCTGCAAACCTCCAACTTTGCTGGAAATCACACATTTCTCCCACATTTTTGTGATGGAACCTTCCGGGAATCTGCAGGAATCCACAAAATTCCTACCACCCAACATTGTCTCATCTATACCGATAAAAATTTTGCTGCAGTTGTCAGCCTAAAAATGTTTTTTTTTCTAACTGCCCTTTTGGACCCACTTTGGTTCCCCCTCAATTTCGACATGTTTTTGGCTCTTCCTTGTCACAGGCACTTGGCCTACCTACACACGTGAGGTATCATTTTTTCCAGGAGACTGAGGGGAACGTTGGGTGGTAGGAAATTTGTCTGGTGCGGTGATCCCATGCAGAAATGTGGGAAAAATTTGATTTTTTAGCTACATTTGAGGTTTGCTGAGAATTCTGGGTAAGAAAACATTGGGGGATCCACGCAAGTCACACCTCCCTGGACTCTCTTGGTGGTCTAGTTTTCAGAAATGTCTGGGTTTGGTAGGTTTCCCTAGATGGCTGTTGAGTCCAGGACCAAAAACGCGTGCCCCCCCACGCAAAAACAGGTAGTTTTGTATTTGATAATTTTGATGTGTCCAGATAGTGTTTTGGGGCATTTCCTGTTGTGAGCACTAGGCCTTTGCACACAAGTGAGTTACTATTTTTATCTGGAGACTTGTGGGAACACTGGGTGGAAGTAAATTTGTGGCTGCTCTCAGATTCCAGAACTTCTGTCACCGAAATGTGAGGAAAAAGTGTTTTTTTGGGTCAAATGTTTAGGTTTGCAAAGGATTCTGGGTAACAGAACCTGTTGAGAGCTCAAGAAGTCACCTCATATTAGATTCCCCTAGGTGTCTAGTTTTAAAAAATGCACAGGTTTGGTAGGGTGCCAGCTGACCTAGAGGCCAAAATCCACAGCTAGACACTTTGCAAAAAACATGTCAGATTTCAATGTAAAAATGTGATGTGTCCATGTTGCGTTTCCTGTCGCGAGCATTAGGCCTGCCCACGCAAGTGAGGTACCATTTTTATCAGGAGACTTGTGGGAACACAGAATAGCAAAACAAGTTTTATTACCCCTTGTCTTTCTCTACATTTTTTCCTTGCAAATGAAAGATAGTGTGTAAAAAATACGTCTATTTGAGAAATGCCCTGTAATTCACATGCTAGTATGGGCACACCGGAATTCAGAGATGTGCAAATAACCACTGCTTCTCTACACCTTATCTTGTGCCTATTTTGGAAATACAAAGGTTTTCTTGATACCTGTTTTTCACTCTTTATATTTCAGCAAATGAATTGTTGTATACCCAGTATATAAAGAAAACCCACTGCCAGGTGCAGCTCATTTATTGGCTCTGGGTACACAGGGTTCTTGATGAACCTACAAGCCCTAAATATCCCCGAAACCAGAAGAGTCCAGCAAACATAACAGTATATTGCTGTAAACAATCTGACATCGCAGGAAAAAGTTACATAGTAAAATGTAGAGAAAAATTGCAGTTTTTTTCACCTCAATTTCAATATGTTTTCATTTCAGCTGTTATTTTCTGTCGGAAACCCTTGTAGGATCTACACAAATTACCCCTTGCTGAATTCAGAATTTTGTCTACTTTTCAGAAATGTTTAGCTTTCTGGGATCCAGCATTGGTTTCACACCCATTTCTGTCACTAGCTGGAAGGAAGCTGAAAGCACAAAAAATTGTAAAAATAGAGTATGTCCCAGTAAAATGCCAAAATTGTGTGAAAACAATTGGTTTTCTGATTGAAGTCTGCCTGTTCCTGAAAGCTGGGAAGATGGTGTTTTTAGCACCATAAATCCTTTGTTGATACCATTTTCAGGGAAAACCCAACAAGCCTTCTTCTGCAGCCCTTTTTTACCATTTTGTTTTAAAAAATGAAATTTTCACAGTATTTTCGCTAATTTCTTGGTCTCTGTCAGGGGAACCCACAAAGTATGGGTATCTCTAGAATCCCTTGGATGTTGGAAAAAATGGATGCAAACTTGGCGTGGGTAGCTTATGTGGACAAAAAGTTATGAGGGCCTAAGCACAAACTGCCCCAAACAGCCAAAAAAAGGCTTGGCACCTGAGGGGGTAAAGGCCTGGCAGCGAAGGGGTTAAAAATCTAACTTTAATTTGAATAGGATGGTTAGAGCTATTTTTAAATTCAATTGAGGTCACTTACCACCCAAACTATATATTGTTTGATACACTTGCACAGCTCCCATGAATCAATATATGGATATTAATTTAATTTTTGGCCATCAATTTTAAATTCTTTCACATTTACAGAACATTTTCAAATTTTCAACTGTACAATTTGCTTCTTTGTTTCCATATACCTTATTAACATTTTAGTATTATTATTATTATTTTTTTTCTAAGCAGTCATGGACCCCCTGAGTAGGCTTAGTGGAACCCCGGTGGTTCCCAGACCATAGGTTAAGAACTACTGGTCTATAAGAAAATGATGAATCTTTCCAAGGAAAACTGGCATCCATGTAGTGAGGGCCTAGCTGCAGCAATATTGTAGCAAGATTGCCTGGCAAAGGATAACATGCATCATCATGCATCATGAAGGAATCTATATCTGAAAATGGAAGGGGGACAGCTATCGCTCTACACATACAAGAATTTGTGCCTGCTCGCATTTGTAGTTCATAGCCTGCTGCCTTGCATGTTTTACGAATGTATGCATCTTCAGTCAAGGCAGTGCTAGCACTCCGTGAACAACTACCAGCCATTGCTTTGCTTAAAGGAACCTAGATCAAAGAAATTTGGAGTCTTTGCACACACGATCCACACTAAAAGGTGAGCAATATCTACAACTCTGCTTCCTTACTTAGCGGTGTGCATGATAAACTTCTACCAGGTGGTACAAACCTATATACAGAATATATCTTATACATGTCTGGGAACCTCTTTTTCAATTCTATTATTTATGTAAGGGTGTCCCATATTAGCATTTAGAGCAGGCCTGGGCACACACCTCCACTCCACTGGTGGAGTTTTCCGATTTCAGGCACTTCATGGTACGCAGGGTAGCACAGAGTTCCCAACTTCTGCCATCCAGTGCAGAGCAGAGTTTGTTTACATGTGCAAGATTTGTTTTTGGCACTCACAAGCAAGCTCCATAATACTCTTGGGCCACTTGCGAGTGCAAGCGAGACTTCATGTTCTCTCACGCTGCTTCAAAACAGTGCTGCATGCGCTAATGCACCTGGATCAAATTTTCTACTTGAGATGCATCTAAATCTAGTAAAAAAAGGGGGTTTTGAGTGGATTTTCTTCTCCAATGAACCTTTCAAGTTATATTTCACTGTGTGAGAAGTTGTTTTTTTAAACAGGAAGGAGGTGCCCCAGAGACTCCAACTTCCTGTTCCTGTCCAGCAGGCTCCTCCCAGTGCTTTGTCCATGTCCCAATCACTTTTCACTTGGATTTGTTTTTGTGAAATCACACAAGTAAGTTCAAAAACGATTGTATTATAGTGTTGTTTGTTTGCTTGGGCATGCATCGTATTTCTTTGTACTTTAATTTGCTTTTTAAATGTTATAGTGGCGAGTTGCCTGGAGTTTATGTATGGGCCTAGTTATTATTTTATTTGATTTTCATCTTTCAATTTTTTAGGACAATTGTTGCACAGCCAAGTACCTTTTCTACCTTTAAAACAGATGGAAATAAAGCAAAGCGCTATATATGCATGTTGTGTTGCCTGATTTAAAATTACATTTTATGGTATGGTGGAGTAGTTTGACTTTACAAAGTTTGGTTAAATTGGTATTTATTACATAAATATCCAACTGCACTAAGATTGCATTTGTCTGTATTATTTCAACCTGCAACAATGCCATGTTTCACTAGCTATATGTTTTTCTTGCTTGGTTGCTTTTAAGTACCCAAGAGAAGAGACGTCGCATCACCTACAGTGCTGCCAAAGAGAAGGCCTGTACCGTGCTTTCAGTCCTCCAATCTCTTCCACTTGTCCAGATTTCAACCAGTGATGTGCCGACTGCAACCTTTTTTGGGAGAAGTGTGTCTGCCACATCGGCCTCTGCAGAGGACCCTGCGAGTAGCACTTCCACATCAACAGCACCACCCCAACCTAAGCCCAAACCCATGTCTGTCAGTGAGGCAGCCAGTGCAATCATTGCGACGCTGACAAGCAGTGACGCTGAATTTGATTTTCCCCTTTCACAAAGTAGTGCCCAGTCATTTCAGGAAACAGAGCAAAGTGGACAGCAGCCACAGCTAGCAATAGCAGATCTTCAGGAAGTTGGAGCAGAACAGGAGGTTGAGCTTCCTGCCGAGCAAGAACCTCCTCTTTTAGAATCAATGGCTCCCAGGTCTCCAGCAAGTAAAAGTAAATGTACTACTCCACCATCTTCTCCAAGCACCTTTTCTGATGATGATAGGTACATGGAGTGGACCCTGGCAGAGTCCGGGAGGTGCCAGGAGAAGCAAGGGAAAAGAAAAGTTCCAGAAATCCTTAAAAGCATGGAAGGGGATGAGGAGTAGGATGACGACGATGAGCCAGTCATTGTGGAAGCTGGCACAGAGGAGTCTGGCATTACTATCCAACCTGCTCTGAAGAATGTGGCACAGGTAACACTATCAGCTCCCATATTTGTAAGGCTCCAGCTGAGACCTGCACCAACGCCTACTTCAGTAGAAGTATGCACTGCTGAGAGGCAATCAACACATTCACCTACCTCTAGTTCTTCTTCAGGCATTGTCAATGGCCCAGTACTTCTCTCCATTTTTGGACTCTTTACAATTAGAAAATCGGAAGCAAACAAAGAAATATGCTCCATTTGCCATGCGAGAGATCGTCAAAGTAAGCGTTATTCACATTATGGTACTGGAGGCCAGGTGACCTATATGAAGAAACATCACACAATCCAGTTGGAGGCGCACCTTAAAAAGAATTGCTGAACATGGTCATTGTGGTTAAGGTGAGCAGATCCGGGAAACATCAGCAACAACTGATCAAATCACAGTGAAGGTGAGGAAGAAGAGGGGGACATCCTCATGCACAGCAGTCCTGTCGCCAGCAGTGCACCAGATTCACCTGCCTCAGTGACCTCGCCAGGACACACGAAGAAAAGAGTCAGATGGAGACACCACAGCACCACACCACTTATGACTGTCTCATAACGCACTTTGAGTCTACCACCACCTATTTCTCAAAAGCTGCCTGCTTCAGTTGCCTCAGAAAAGAAGAAAAGAATAAAATTCAACCTACTGTTATGGGCATGTTTAGATAGGAGGGGGCCTACAACCGCAAACACTCAATGGGACATTTGTACAACGGGATGCTGGCAAAACTGTTAGCGCTGGACCTCCTCCCTTTTTCTTTTGTGCAAGAAGTGGGATTCTTAGAATTTATGGCAGCCATCTGCCTGAAATGGAAGGTTCCAAGTCAGACCTATTTTGCCAGAGTTGCTGTTCCAGCACTGCATCACTATGTGCTGCAATTGGTTGGACAAGCTTTGCAGCAAAGTGTTGTTTACACTATTCACCTGACGACAGACATATGGACCAATTGTCAGGGGACTGATTACATGTGCATCACTACACACTGGATCTCTTTTGCAGGGATAAAGGAAAAGCTATATGTAGCTCTTGGCCATGAAGACATTTTTAAGAGTGTTTGCAGCATGCAATAGTAGCGAAGTTTGCCTTGGAGGAATCACATATAGCTGCAAACATCTTGGACAAATTTATTAGCAAGGTGTCTGAATGGCTGCATCCCAGAGGTCTCCGATCTGGATTTGCCATGGACAATGACAGTAACATAGTCAAGGCCATGTCAGACGGTGGCTATTTCAGGGTTCTGTGTTTGGTGCACTGCATCAACCTGGTTATTCAAGAGTTTCTAAAAATAGAAGACATAGTCAGCAAACTACTGACCACCTGCAGATGAATCTGCACTCATTTCAGGCATTCTTTTAAAGCCCAGCAGGAGTTGTGGATTATTCAGCATGCTAATAGAGTAGCAGTGAGAACCCTGATACAGAAGGTGCCAACATGTTGGAACTCAACTTATTATATGTTGCAACATTTCTTTGAGCAGTAAAACAGATTAAGAGATGCCTTTGTGAAAGCTATGACCATGCATGTGGACAAATGAGGCCTAGTCAAATGTCTGACACAGATGCTGCTCCCTTTTGAGGTTTTCACACAGAACGTTAGCAAGGAGGACATTAAGATAGGCCAAGCTGTCCTGTTGTTGCATCTGCTAAAGGACCAGCTAAAGAAGGTGTCTGAAAGGTTTTCACTCTGAGGTGTGAAGGCAAACCCAGAAGTGCATGCCTTGGTTGAGAGCCTAAGCTATCGCATGACATGTAATGCAAGTCTGCAAAATTACATTATTTTATCCAAAGAGTACATCTGTGCCTACTTGATCCAGGCTACAAAACAATTCTTCCCAGCTTAATTCCTTTTTCTGAAGGGGATGTTTCAAAATACAAGAGGTGGATTGTTGAGCAAGCCGGGGAACTGGAAGAAGAATGACTGGAACTTAGAGTCTCACTCCACCGTTCTAGGGTGCCACCTTTAATTTCCAGAAAGGGCAGTCTTGTCTCGCAGTAGCCAACACCAGCTACAAGAAAACAGGCAAAGCAACAGAAGAATCAGACCCAACTCTGCATTTGCTTGATTTCTAGTGGCAGGTCTTAACTCTAGTGCAGAGGCGGAGGTAAAAGAGATTGCGCAAGTGGCAGCACCAGTGACCATTTAGAGGATGTTCCAGGAGTATATGGATGACCCAAAAAATGTGTGTGTGGATCAAAACCCATTGGTGATTTGGTGTGGGAAGGAGCGCCAATGGCCACAGCTCAGCTGGCTGGCAATAAAGTATCTGGCTTGTCCTGTAGCCAGTGTGTCTGCTGAACAAGTGTTCAGTGCAACTGGTGCAGCTGTTAGAAGGAGAAGGGCCAGTCTCTCATCTCAAAATGTAGAGAGGTTAGCCATGATCAAAATTAACCAACATTTTATACCATCTGATTACACCGCTCCCAAAACACCAGAGGAGGATGAAGAGAGTGACTGGCCAGAATCAAGTGTGTTAACTGACCAACTTCTGGGTAAACCACCTGACTTTGAGGTTGAACTCTACTTCCTAGACTGAGTATGCCAGTGCCAGTCATTGAACTTCTTTCTTTCCTTCTTTGCAAAGAAAAAAAGGTAACTAGTGCAACATTATGCTTGCATCGGATTATGCTGCCCCACCATTTTTAGTCACATATATTGCCAGATTACTGTTGGACCAGTGTGCAGTGAAGACACCTTTACAATTCCTTTATGCCATTGGAGACAATGCCTGCCTCCCTTGCATGCCTATCCTTTTTTGCTTCCCAGAAAATCATTGATTTACATGAGTACCAAATTCCAATGTGTTGCCTGCATCAAAGATGCAGTTATGTACCTACTACCTAAGCTAGCCATGCTTGGATTGGAAGAGGTAACTACAACTATTGCAACAGTAAGTAAGTGATTGAGTGATGATTGTTGACTCATGTGGTGGCATACAGTGAGGGAGGGTGTTGAACTCTAATTTGGAAACTTGATTGAGATGATTTGCAATATTTGGTGTATGAGCGATTGGTAATCATTTTTGCTGGAGATGATTATCCCTTTCACACTTAGCCAGATTTACTTGCAGGGTCCACTAATTTTTTTCTGGTTCTTCAGAGACTAGACCAGTCACTTTAATTAACAAATAAAAACCTGTACAAAATACTGCAGTTCGGTTTCTCTACTTGATCTTCAACAAAAGTTCACTACACGTCTATCTTGCTCAGGTTAGGCCTGGGACGGAGTAACTTGGGGTCAGGAAGAGGATGAAAGAACTCAGGGCGGGATTACCTCATCAACAGCTAGAAGAAAGAAGTTCTCGACTTCAAAGGAAAACCATGACTTTGAGGCCTAGTACTCAGCTTCTTGGAATGGAGAGGGATGTGTTGATTTGGGCAATGTTGCCTAGTGTGTGTGTGTGTGTGTTGCGCTGGTGGCAAAAGTGAAACTCTGAGTCTTCTTGTTTTTTGCTCCCCTTCTGAGTATTCGTGTACACTCCTCATGAAGCTTACTTTCATCTGTCCTTCTCCTTGACTCTACAATATAGTTTCTGTTTTACAATCCGCAGCCCTTCTCATCACCTGCACAAATGAAAGACAAAAACTAAGCTCAACGCTCCTGCTTACCTACTGAACTGGTCCAGATAGGCACCCAAGAGTGATGGACGTTCCCGAGGAGAATTCAGATACACCACCCAATTTGGCAATACAATATAATTTTTCTTTTAACAATAGTATTTTCAGAACTGGGTTTGTTCACTCCTCCATAATGTGTTTTTGCAAACCTAGAAGACAGAACACTTAGATATCTGATAACTTGGGTGTCTGGAACAGAAGGACTGTTTGGCATGCATTTAACTGTACACTGTCATACTCGTTCCTTCGTGTCCTTGCTTCCACAGATTGATGACGATGATGTGCTGCTCTATGCCCAGATGAATATTGTCCTCATGTAGTGTTTGTTTTTCTCACACCTTTCCCCAAATCCTCTTTCCCATCCATTCATCAAACCGCTAACCCTCTTCTCTGGGTTGTGTGATTTACTGAAGTGTGTGACTTAATTTACACCATAAACGAAGCACACACTTGGTGGGGTGAATGTGGTGAAATTTGAACACCAGCTTACTGCATGATCTTCTATTACCTAAGCAATAGCCCACACTGGCTCTATTTACTCACCCACACATAAAAGTGATCCATATTTTAGATATAGCAGGACATCATCAGTCATCGCCATCATCATTCAGACCTTGTGTTGCATAAAAACTTAACCTTGTCCACTCTAGACTTTGAGTCCACTTTTCATGAATCGAGGGTTTCATAACTTTAGTTTTGAAATAAATACTAGCTCCCCATTGCTCAGAAGACGTTTCTATTGCTATTCTTTGTTACTTTATCAATATCAGGTATTCTTTGTTGTGTCATGTAGTAGCCTGGTCCCAAGTCTTTATAAAGCTATGATATAATTTATTACCCACTAATTCAGTGTTTTTATTTCTATTTAGTTGCCGGTGATGGATAATCCTTTCAAATAATCCTACAGATGGAGCTCACATGGGTGAGAGTGGGACCTTGCTTATAAAGCTGCAATGCCTTCCCTGCTATTGCTTCATCTATTTTCAGGTAAGAGAAATATGGGGTGAAGTGAACTAGTTAAGTTAGTAGTAAGTAAGCAACTAACTGCTACTGCAGATAAGTAATTGGTTATCTAGGTTGTTGAAGGCAATATAGGTCGTGGCAGCACCCCCCAATAGATAAGATGGTTACAGAGGGTAAAAAGACAATGGTATATAACTAACTATAACTAACCGGTATGCACTTTTATAAACACATTTTAAAAACAGGCTTTGCAAAAAGGCAGCGGTGCAAAGTAAAAGTAAAACACAAATAAACTACTTCAGACATAAAGTGTGGTTAAATACTTTTCTTCTTTTATTTTTTACAAAAAAACCTACTCACAACAGGTCCACCCCTCTCCCCAAACACATTGACTCATCCCCAACCGATGTACAAACAAAAGTCCAAGAAAAAAACACCCAGACCCAACTCCTTCCCACCCTCTCCACCCACAACAAGTCCTTCCCACTAAAAAAATAAATGTTAAAAGGGCTTAGAAGAGGGCACTGCTCTGCTCCATGGTCCCTAGTCAACTTTGAGTGTGGTGAAGCCACTGCAGGATGCAAACCTCGAATTGCCTGTCCAAGAAGGAGGGGGTGGCAGAAGTGGCAGTCAGGGCCCTTGACAGGTGGCGGTGGAAGTTGCAATGTAATGGCAGGGAGGTTGGAGGCTGGGGCTAGCAGGCTGAACTGGGCCCCTGGTCAGAGGCAGCTACTTCTGCCTCTTTATCCTCCAGGGCCACCGGTATTCTGACTAGATAGTCTCTAGCATCTGCTGCCACAGTCGGGCCACTATCTCCTACCTGGTGGGATCAGCAGGAGTGGCTATAATGAGAAAAACAAAAAGAAAAAAAGAAAAATGTTAAACAATGCTCTGTGCAAACATTTGTTTGAAATTAAGTAGTGAGTGGCACAGTAGCAATACAATGCTGGTCCCCGAGGGCCATTGGAATTTGATGTGATTATGATTAGAAGAGTCACAGGCCCAATTTTATTTTTTACCCACACATGCCTCTCATAAGAAGCATTGACTGTCTGGCAGAAAATAATTAAAGCAGAATAACACCAGATTAAAAAAACAGGGGTTTGATTTTTTTCTTGTAAAGGCTTTTATAGTAACTAAATAGACACTTTGAAGCAAAAAATAAAAGTAAATGAGTAAGGCATTATGCACTATGAAGTACAAGTTGTTACATTAATGGAGGCATGCTAGCCAAGGCTTCGGGTACTTTGCTACTGTTTACAGCTGAGGCAGCTCTAGTTGACAGTTATCTATCTTTAATTCCAATGGCCCTGCCCTTCTCCAAATGCCTTTCACTTTCTACCCTGACCCCAAAGAGGCAGATGAATAATAAATAAGATACTACGTCATGCATGCCACAAATAAAATGCGGATATTATTATCCTGTCTGCCGTAAGTAGATGGGGGAAAACAATGGATTGCACTACAGGGAAAGGAACGGGCAGATAGACTGTAATTGGCATGTTCGTCACAGAAACTTCCTTCCACCAAACTTGAAATTAAATCAGGCATTTAGTCCCACTTTACTCATTGGCCTCACTCACCACCACAAATTATTTCCAACAAATGAATTTCCTGGGCAGTAAGGAAAGGAAACTTGACTTACTAAACTGCATGATAAGGTAGAGGGATGAATCAGGTAGGTAGAGCTTTTGCTATAAAATAGAGGGGTATCACTGATCATCGATTAATCATGGGGGTAAGATTTGGCTTATTCAGTCACTGTAATAGACGAAAGTCTAAAGGGAAAAATCTGAAGAGGCATAAAAAAAAGAATGAAATATATTTTAAAATCACTTCACATGGCCATAAAAATGTGGCAAATGTCAAGCATGGACTTTTCAATTTGTTGGTATGCTGGGCCACAAGAACTTAGGAAAAAATAAAGGAGTGAAGTACTAAGAGGTGAGTGAATGAGCAAAGGGAAATACATCTTGTGTGTTCAGTTTGCAATGCTTTGAAAACTTTGTAAATGTTGCAGTGACTGAAGCAGACGCACATTGCACAGCCAACACTGCAGTCAAAAATGTAACCAAATTTCACTTTGGTCATGGGCAGTGAAATGCATTGGGTAGGGAGGGGGTTAATGAATGATGATGAATGGGATACATATCTGCCTCGCTTAACAAATACAGTGAGTCATGGGATTAGAACCAAAGTTAAAATACCCCGCACTTTGAACCATCGCTTTGATAATCATAAAGCAAAGTAAGCAAAGTAGGTGAGCAGCATGTCCCTCTCCATAAGAGCTCCCTTGTTTATTCAACCAAGCAATTATTCAATCATCCTTTCATTCTTCCTAATATATTCACCCATATCCACCATGATTTAAGCTTTACTTTTTCTGATCCAGTCTTTCACCAACATTTCCAATCTATTATCCATCCATTCAGAATCCATCCTTTCTTTTAATCATTTTTCACCCATCCATCCATTTACCCAATACTCACTCACGCAATCTTTCACCCACCCACGCATCCTTTCCTTTCACTTATACCATTTCAACCATCCTTTCTTTTAACCTTCTGTTCTTTCCTGTTTCCCTCAAGCCATCATTTTTAGCATACATTATGTGAACTTTTTCTGAGCTGCAGATAGAAGAGGCCATAACTCAACCACTGCTGTAGCTGTTAAAGCAGAGGGTTCACAATCACGAGTCATGACGACGCCCTTGTAACTAGTGTGTATAACATTAACTAGCTTCTCCCCCTCCAACCGAATCTCCTTCTCCTCCCACAGCGACACTTGTACTAGCGGCACTCTGTGTGGCTAGAAAAAAAATTATATATTTTTTAGATGCCAGATCGCCTCCCCTTAATTTCATTTTTTAAAACACAACCGCAATACATAACTACAGTTTGTCTAGCACTGCAGTAATTTCTATAAAAAATATCACTCTAGGTAGTTTGTTGGTTCACAATGTTAGAAAAGCCAGGAAGTCAAGCCAACCAAAAACTATAGCCTATGATTATGATTACTGAGTCACTGAAGTAAAATAAAGGTGTGGAAAAATAATGGTCACTGAAAGACATATGGTGTTGGTTGGCAAATGCAATAGGACCTCGTACTTTCCTGCCAGGCTGCATTGTCATGGAAACTCCTGGAACACTGTATAAATTAATTACATAGCACAACATTGGGGGTTAGGGGATGGTTCCGGACCATGTCTGCTCTCTTGTTAACTGGTAGAGCATGCGAAAGAAAAAGAAAGCCTTCTCAACAAACATACATTCATACACGTTGAATGTTATTTATAATACTAGCTAACTTGGGCCTACAATCTTCACAGTAGAGTACCAAAAATCGGTTCTTATAGTACCACAAGATATCTAGGGGAAGAGGGAAAGGATAACAACAAAGCAGAATAAAACTACAGACTAGTACGGACTGGACAAAGTCCGCTGCCAAAAAAAACATGAAATAAAGGAAAAAAATATAGAGAAGGGATGACAGGAATTCAACAAAAATTAGATAAGGGAATTGGAAAAAAGGAGACAGTATAAAAAAATAAACAAGGCAAAATTAAAACTAGTATAATAGTGAGGTAAAAGTTAGGGAAACGATAATACATAAATAATAGGACTTAATAGGCTGAGCAGATCCCTCAGGAGGAGCGCTGGTGGTCAGTGCCTTTTCCCCAGTTCTTCCCGGACCACCTCGGCACTGCCCTTCTTCTTGCCCTTGGGTGCTGATGAAAGGAACAAAGGAGAAAAAAAAGATTAGTGGGACAGTTAAACTCCAAAAAATTATTATCAAATGCAGTAATATTATACTTATCTAAATCAGATCACCTATGCCATTAATATCGACTATGGTTGAGTTGGCCATACTAATCCTAACATCACTCTTCCAAATTTCCTTAACAAAAGATACATTTGGATCTAATGCATTTCAATAAATGATCTTTGATTCCATTCTCATTTCTCAACCACCTTGATAGACCAACTAGGTCTCCCTTTTTTGCAAGGCATAGATAAATACTACCACTACACATTACTGTGAAATTGCTTGAGGCTGTATGAGCTACATAAAGAAAGTCAGAGAGAACGCAAACTCACACATATCACTAATTCACTATGGTGACAGGAGGGAGTCTGCAATGGCTTTTTAAATAACCAGCCAAAGCTCATGCCGATGAGTATGATTAGGTAGCGCTGAGCACCTGCCTAGCTCAAATTGGATCATATAATATTATTTTTAATATAAACTAAAAGTAACGTACCTTTGTGTGACCAGCAAGCTATTTGGGAAAATATTAGCATTGTAGAACACAAACACAAAATTTAATATAATTAATACTCACCGAAACCCGGAATCCCGACACCTAGCAGGTCGAGCGGGTCCTGCTCTTGGTCTAGGATACCTGCCCAGTGGTTCTTCAGTTGCTGGGTGGTGCACTGGACTGCGCACACACCTGGGCACCGTCCCCAATGCAGCCGATGCTCCCGCAAGGGGGATCTGCTGCCAGGCCTACCCGTGCTGCCAGCATGGAGGAGAGGTGGCACTAAATGGAAATAACAGTGCTGCCACCTACACCAAACAAAAGATTTCCCGGGGCTGCACCCGTTGATGGTGCTGCTGTCCGCAAGGTATTCGGCTGCTACTGCTGGCTATTCGGGAGGGCCTGGCGCCACTGCTCCAAAAGGAAAGAAGGAAGAAAAGAAGGAAGGAAGGAAGGAAGGAAGGAAGGAAGGAAGGAAGGAAGGAAGGAAGGAAGGAAGGAAGCAAGCAAGGAAGAGGAAAAATAACAAAAAATACAAAAAGTTACAAAAAAATGAAAACATTTTAAAACCCATAAAATACAGTCACAATAACACAAACTAATAGAATAAATAAAAATGAGGGGTAATTAATTAAGGAGTTGGAGAATTGATAAGATTAAGGCATTCAAAAACAGCCCAGCACCATGAACAGAGTAAGAAAACAAGATGACCGCACCCATGTGAACCGCATGGTGCTATCCGCGGGTAATTTTTCAAGTGAGGACGTACTCCGCATTGCGTTTGACATAAAATGCGATGTGAATGGACTCGCTGGGAAACTCCGCCCACCCGCAGAACTACACATAGCACAGTGGAGTATTTGAGCCACTTTGCAGAGTTACTTGTAGAGAGAACTCCGCTCAGTCCTACTTTACAGCATGACTTTTCAAAGCCTGGTTTTTTTTGCAAACTAGAAGCTGCACTTGTACCTCTCATTTCTCATTACCATGCTCTTCTCAACAACTGGATCTATGTTTCCAGAACTGACATGTCAAGATGTGGATTTCATCAAGGTTATTTTTATCTACTTACTGTGCAAAGGACTGTAAAGTTTTGCATGTCCCCTTCCAACAAAAGCTTCTGATGTTTCTGTTTGGCCCAAGGTTAAGTGGCTCCCTATGTGTTTGATAAAATGAATACGCTTTTAGCAGTCCTAATTCAAACATGCTTCTTTAACTTTTGCAGTACCATTAGACAGCAGGTCTCGCAGAAAAGGCACGGCAACTTTTAAACTGTCAGTTTCCTACTTGTTTTGCTGACCGTTGGTATTGTCTTCCATTCTTCTAACATTGCAGGCTTTGCTACTGTTTTCAACACAGAGAATCTTGACCATTAACTATTTTCAAAAGCTTACTTAGAGCTATTCCTGCATTTTGGGACTCAATGTTTTCAAACCTATTTTGCATGTATATAATGGTTCTATATCTCATAGATGTGGCCATTGACATTACTCATTCTCCTAAGGTAAATCACTGTATCCATTTGAAAAGCATTTATGTCATGTAATTGCTTTCTGCTTGGTAGCAGGGTTTGCTCTCAAGCTTGGACAAGCATTGGTTTCCATGCTTTCATTCCTAGACCTCTCTTTTTGTGCTGCACCGGCTTTCATATAATTGTTCTGGACATTCCGTTGGAGCATCCAGCTGTTCCTCTTGTGGATCAATAGGAGCTGATTCACCCTCTACTCATTCATCATTCACTCTTGGGGCTTTGTAATTGCCCATTATTACATCTGCTTCTTATGGTGCGCTGTTGCTGCTGTCTCATGTGCCACCAATGTACAGCATTTCTCCAACTTTCCAACCATTCTCAATGGTTTTTGGGTGCCCCTGCTCATATTGCTTTTGTGGCATTAAAACCGATGGCCTCTTCCTCTGTGTCTTATCTGATGACGTACTCGTTGGCTGCATTGTGAATTACAAGTTTCAGTAATCTATTGGTGACATCAATATTGACTGCACAATCTACAGCTTCCCAAAATCAGCTAATGATTTTGATGTCTTGCTGCTTGCCAACATCTCTGATAACTGAATCAATGTTTGACACATTGGAATTTGGAGGTTTGAGGCCTATCTATGACACAAATTAGACATTTTAAATGTGAGGGGTGTTCAGCAGCTGCTGCTATTTCCTGTATAACAAAGTTTAGCTTCCATCTTTTGTTTCTATTTGTTTACTTATGTTGTGCACCTTGCTGCAGTTAAATTAGACATAAGGCTACTGCCTTACTTAATCATTTCTCAGTATGTGTTGTGACTTATAATTAGCGTCAGTGTGATTACATATGATTGGTATATCTGCTAGAAAGCTTACTATAATTCCAGAGATGTTATGCATTTTGCCTTATATGTGTCTTAGGAGCCCCACTATGCTGTGCATTAACATAGTTGCTTATTTATGCCTCAGGTCATGCAGGACATAACAATAGTCCATGCATTTATGTTCATTATGATGCAACAATGTATTTTACATATAGCATTCATTTTGACAGTATGCTTCTAACTCATAAGTTCACGTATTTATTTGAACGGTTAATGCTTAGAAAAGGCATTGTTAGAAATGGGGTCTCTAGTTGGCAGTCAGTTTACACCCTGTCCAAATAGGGACCCTCAATCTAGCCAAGTTAAGGGAGTCACACTCCTATAATAACCCCTGCTCATCCCCTTGATAGCTTGGCACAAGCAGTCAGGCTTATCTCAGAGGCAATGCGTTAAGTATTTGTACCCACACACAGTAACACAGTGAAAACACTAAAAATAGACACCACGCCAGTTTAGAAAAATAGCTAAAATGTATCTAAGTAAAACAAGAAGAAAACGACAAAAATCAAACATAGAGAAGTAACAATATGAATTTCAAAAGATTAAATCCCAATAAAGCACCTAGAAACACACTAGTTCCAACTGGTGCCATCATGTCATCGTGAAGGAGTAGTTCCCTCGTGAGGGAGTGCAGTGCCAGTCCTGGAGTCGCACGGACCCTAGATACAGTACCTTAGGAATGAGGCAGTCAAAGATGTGGCATGGAGTCGGGAGGTTTGGCGTCCATGGAGCCAGTGTGGCGTCAGTTCACTACTGCTATGCAGGAGATGAGTCATTGGTACCTTAATGCTGCACAAAGGAGGGGAGGCGCTGGTTCCTTACAGAGGCAGTGGAGGTGAGGTGGAGTTGGTAGCGAGGCGTCAGTTCCTTACAATCTGGCAGGGTCAATGAGTCCAGCAGGTCAAGACACACTGGGGTAACTTCTCGGGGTCATGGTCACACCACAGGGCCACAGGTTCATCAGCAGAGTCTGGGGTCACAGACATTGGTGGCACGGCACTCTGGACTCATGATGTTGCAGGATTTCACAGGTGTTGCTGCAGTGTCAGGCCAGTGGTGTTGTTGCAGTTGTCACACTTCAGGAGGGACCATGGCTTTGGGTGCAGGCAGTGGCGCTGAGTCGGGCAGCGGCGCTGGTTCCAGAGTTGTCTGGAGTCGATGGGCCTGTTTTTTCTTGTTTTATGCCAGATTTCACTCCAAGGGCTCAGGAACTGAGTGGGCAGCTCTTGGCAAGTCAGGGTCCTCAGTAAGAGAACCCAGGGGCTGCAGGTGAAGTTCTTGATTTCCCTGAAACTTCTTAACAGGAGGCAAGCTCAGTCTGAGCCCTTGGAGAAACTTCACAAGCCCTTGGAAAAACATCCTTAGAGGATACACAGCAAAGTCCAGTCTTTGTCCTCTCTAAAGCAGAAGCAGCAACTACAGGTCAACCCTGCAAAGCCTACACAGCTAAGGGGCAGTACTCCTCCTCGCAGCTCTTCTCCTTGGCAGAGTCTCCTCTTGACCCTGAAGTGTTCTAAAGGTCAGAGGTTTTGGGTCCAATACTTAAACTCAGTTCTGCCCTTGAAGTAGGCAAATGCCAAAGGAAAGTCTTTGTAGTGCACAAGACACTGCCTTTCCAGCTCCAGTCCCAGACACACCCTAGGGGGTTGGAGACTTCATTGTGTAAGGACAGGCAGAGCCCTATTCAGGTACAAGTGTCAGCTCCTCCAATCAGTCTAGCCCAGGAAAAGCCATCAGGATATGCAGGGCACACCTCAGCTCCCTTTGGATGACTGTATAGAGTGAATTCACAACCAGCCCAGCTGTCATACTGACCCAGACGTGTATTCCACAGCCAGGCAGATGCCCAGAATGGTTAAGCAAGAAAATGCCCACTTTCTAAAAGTGCCATTTTCAAATACAGAAGCTAAAAACCACCTGTAGGAAAGTACCATCTTGCCTGGCATGTTACCCCCGTTTTTACTTGTATGTCAGTTTGTTTTTGCCTGTCTCACTGGGATCCTGCTAGCCAGGACCCCAGTGCTCATAGTTTGTGGCCTGAATGTGTGTCCCTGTGTAGTGACTAACTGTGTCACTGAGGCTCTGCTAATCAGAACCTCAGTGTTTATGCTCTCTCTGCCTTTACATTTGTCACTATAGGCTTGTGACAATTTTCACCAATTCTAATTGGCACACTGGAGCACCCATATAATTCCCTAGTATATGGTACCTAGGTACCCAGGGTATTGAGGTTCCAGGAGATCCCTATGGGCTGCAGCATTTCTTTTGTCACCCATAGGGAGCTCAGACAAATCTTACACAGGACTGCCACTGCCGCCTGGGTGAAATAAGGTCCACGTTATTTCACAGCCATTTTACACTGAACTTAAGTAACTTATAAGTCACCTATGTGTCTAACCCTCACTTGGTGAAGGTTAGGTGCAAGGTGACTAAGTGTGAGGGCACCCTGGCACTAGCCAAGGTGCCCCCACATAGTTCAGGGCAATTTCCCCAGACTTTGTGAGTGCGGGACACCATTACACACTTGCACTACATATAGGTCGATACCTATATGTAGCTTCACAATGGTAACTCTGAATGTGGCCATGTAACATGTCTAAGATCATGGAATTGTCGCCCCATGCCAAATCTGGTATTGGGGTGCAAATCCCATGCATCCCTGGGGCTCCAGCATGGACCCCAGGTACTGCCAAACCAGCTCTCTGGGGTTTTTACTGCAGCTACCGCTGCTGCCAACCCACAGACAGGCTTCTGCCCTCCTGGGATCTGGGCAGCCCAGTCCCAGGAAGGCAGGACAAAGGATTTCCTCTGAGAGAGGGTGTTACACTCTCTCCCTTTGGAAATAGGTGTTAAGGGCCTGAGAGGAGTAGCCTCTCCAGGCCTCTGGAAATTCTCTGAAGGGCACAGATGGTGCCCTCCTTGCATAAACCAGTCCTCACCGGTTCAGGGAACCCCCAGACCCTGCTCTGGCATGAAACTGGACAAAGGAAAGGAGAGTGACCACTTCCCTGTCCATCACCACCCCAGGGGTGGTGCCCAGAGCTCCTCCAGTGTGTCCCAGACCTCTGCCATCTTGAATCCAGAGGTGTGAGGGCACAATGGAGGCCTCTGAGTGGCCAGTGCCAGCAGGTGACGTCAGAGACACCTCCTGATAGGTGCTTACCTGACTAGGTGGCAAATCCTCCTCTGAGGGCTATTTAGGGTCTCTCCTGTGGGCTTTTCCTCAGATAACGAGGGCAGGAATTCACCAGAGTTCCTCTGCATCTCCCTGTTTGACTTCTGCCAAGGATCGGCCGTTGACTGCTACAGGACGCCTGCAAAACTGCAACAAATTAGCAAGAAAACTACCAGCGACATTGTAGCGCCTAATCCTGCCGGTTTTCTTGACTGTTTCCTGGTGGTGCATGATCCGGGGGCTGTCTACCTTCACCCTGCACTGGAAGCCAAGAAGAAATCTCCTGTGGGTCGACGGAATCTTACCCCTGCTAACGCAGGTACCAAACTTCAGCTTCACCGGTCCTCTGGGTCCCCTCTCATTGTGACAAGCGTGGTCCCTGGAACACAGGTGGTAGATCCAAGTGACCCCGACAGTCCAGTGGTCCATCTGTCCAAATTTGGCCCCCTCTGTCTCCTTTTCCAAGTGGCTACCTCCTGGTCCTTCCTGGGCCGAGGAAGCACCCTTTCCCTTCAACTGCAACCTTTGCAGCTAGCAAGGCTTGTTTGCAATCTTTCTCCAAAGAAACAACTCTGCATCCTCCAGCATCCTGTGGGACATCTTATCTGCAAAGGAAAAGTTCCTGGCACCTTCCGTTGTTGCAGACTCTTCAGCTTCTTCGACCCGGAGGCAGACATTTTGCACCTTTATCCGGGGTTTAGTGTGCTCCTGCCCCGCCTGGACACTTTTGTGACTATTGGACTTGGTCCCCTTCCTTTACAAAACTCCATGTCCAGGAATATGTCTTCAGTGCTTTGCAGTCAGTTGTGGTCTTTGCAGAATCTCCTATCACGACTTTAGTGTGTTTCTGGGGAAGTAGGGTCACTTTACTCCTACTTTTCAGGGTCTTGGGTTTGGGTATCTTGGACACCCTTAGTGTTTTCTTACACTCCCAGCGACCCTCTACACACTACACGAGGCCAGGGGTCCCTAAATGGTTTGCATTCCACTTTCTTGGTATATGGTTTGTGTTGCCCCTAGGCCTATTGCATCCTATTGTATTCTACAGTGTTTGCACTACTTTTCTAACTGTTTACTTACCTGAATTTGGTTTGTGTGTATATTTTGTGTATTTTACTTACCTCCTAAACGAATATATCCTCTGAGATATTTTTGGCACATTGTCACTAAAATAAAGTACCTTTATTTTTAGTAACACTGAGTATTGTGATTCTTGTGATATATTGCTAAATGATATAAGTAGTATAGTAGGAGCTTTGCATGTCTCCTAGTTCAGCCTAAGCTGCTCTGCTATAGCTACCTTTATCAGCCTAAGCTGATAGAGCACTACTAATCTACTAATAAGGGATATCTGGACCCCGCACAAGGTGTAAGTACCATCAGGTACCCACTATAAGCCAGGCCAGCCTCCCACACCACCTTCACTAAAAGATGTGTTTTTAGATTGTGAGTTTAGAGACCCCATGTCTCTATCTACTCCCAATGGGAAATTATGCTTAAGATACATTTCAAGGCAGTTACCATGTTAATATATGGGGGAGATAGGCCTTGCAATAGTAAAAACTAAATTGGGCAGTATTTCACTGTCAGGACATATAAAACACCAGCACATGTCCTACCTTTTACATACACTGCACCCTGCCCATGAGGCTACCTGGCGCCTACCTTAGGAGTGCTTATATGTACAAAAATGGAAGGTTCCAGCCTGGCAAGTGGGTGCACATTCCAGGTCGGCATAACATTTTAAAACTGCACTAACAGACACTGCATGGGGAAGTCTGCCACAGCTCTACAGGGCTACTCATGTGGGTGGCACAATCATTACTGCAGGCCCACTTGTAGCATTTGATTTTGAGGCCCTGGGCACACCTGGGGCATGATACTAGGTACTTACTAGTAAATCAAATATGCCACTCATGGATAACCAATCATGGTCCCAATTTCCACAGGGAGCATTTGCACTTTAGCACTGATCAGCAATGGTGAAGTGTCCATAGTACTAAAGCCAGCAAAAATGAAAATCTAGCAGACTGTCAAAAATATAGAAAGTAGAGGCAAAAAGACAGGGGAAACCATGCCCAGGATTTCAGGTCTAACATGTGCCCCCCCCCCCAGCTGAGAGTAGGCAGAACTATCCAACATCATGGGAGTTCTCATCATTAAGGCAGAAGAATATAGACAGACCATCAGCTTTGTCTTGTTCTGTATCAGGGTGGTGTTCCACCATCAAATCCATTCTCTGTAGGGAGATGCACCATATCAATAGTATAGGGTTTTTCACCCCTCATCTGCATCAATCATCTGTGGGGCCTGTGGTCTGTCTGAACCCCGAAGTGAGTCCCAAACATGGATGGTCTTTGCTTCTTCTGTGTCCAGACCACAGCAAAAGCTTCTCTATCAATTGTGCTGCACCTCTGTTCCCTGTGAAGTAATATCCTACTAATGAAGGCTACTGGCTGGTCCATGCCCTCTTTGTTTAGCTATGCTAAAACTGCCCCCACACTATGCTCTGAAGCAGTGGTCTGTACAACTAATTCCTTGGAGACGTTGGGTGTCTTCTGCATGGTAGCCATGCCCATGGCTGCCTTCAGGGCTTCAAAAGTGGTTTGACAAGCCCCATTCCAAATCACTTTTTTGGGCTGCTTCTTGGAAGTCATCTGTCAAGGGGACAACAATGGTGCCATAACCCTTGACAAAGTTCCTGTAATAACTGGTGGGTCCTAAAAAGGCTCTCACCGCTGTCTGGGTCTTGGGAGAGGGTCCCAAGCCAGAATGGTGTCTATCTAGGGTTGTAGGGGCACCTCCTGGCTGCTCCCCACCTGGTGGCCCAAGTATATCACGGACCCCTGCCCTGTCTGGATCTTACTGGCCTTAATAGTGAGGCTTGCCTTATGAAGGGTCTTCAACACTTCCCAGGGGTGATGCAAGTGCTCCTCCCAGCTAGAGCTGAACACTGCAATGCCATCCTGGTAGGTGACACTGAAATCCTCCAGCCCAGCCAAGACCTGATTGACCAACCTCTGAAAGGTGTCAGGGGAGTTTTTCAACCCAAAGGGCATGACCCGGAACTGGTAGTGGCCCTCTGGTATTGAAAATGCTGACCTCTCTTTAGGTCCCTTTGGTCAAGGTAATCCGCCAGTACCCAGACATTAAGTCAAACGTAAGGAGGAACTTGGCAGCTCCTGCTGATCTATGAGCCCATCAGCTGTGGCAGTATGACCCATACTTTCTGGCCAGGCTGAAACCCAACCAGAGTGACATTCTGGTAATACCATTGCTTCATATCTTTCTGGCTTGCTTCCAGGTTTGCCTGAGTGAGTTTTCTGAAGCGCACCATCTGTTTTCTGAAGGCCAGCATGGAGCTTTTCCCATCCTTCTTTCCCCAGGCTAAAGGTTCCTCTTACAGGGTGCCCGTATAACAGCTCAAAGGGCCCAAGTCACTTCTGCTGTACCTCCCTGTATGCAAAGAGAAGGCATGGCAAGAGGATGTCCCACTTACAACTCGTGGAGTCTGACAGACCCATAACCATGCCTTTCAGGGGACGGTTGAACCTTTCAACCAGCCCATTTCCTTGGGGTGGTAAGTAGTGACTTGTAGGTCACCCCAGACTCCTTCCACAGAGACTTCATATATGTGGATATGAAGTTGGTACCCCGGGCGGATACTATCTCCTAGGGGACCCTCATGCGGAAAAAGATCCCCATCATGCCTGACCCACCACAGGCACCATCACTGAACTCAGAGGGATAGCCTGTAGTTATGGGGTGGCATGGTCCACCAAGACCAGTATGTATCTGTTGCCTGTGGCTGTCTTATGGTCCAGAGGCCCCACAGTGTAGATCCCCACCCGCTCAAAACGGGGAATAATTGGACGGCAGGGAATAACTGAAGAGGAGCCTTGCATCTCCCCCCACTCTTGCCACTTGCCTGGCTAGTCTGGCAAAACCTACTATGCACATCAGAGTGCCTTCAGGTTTGGGGCCAGTAAAAGTGGGTGACAATCCTCTCAAATGTTTTGTCCTGCCCCAAATGTCCTGCCAAAGGCACATCATGAGCCAGACCCAGTAGGAAGGTTCTGCAGTGCTCGGGTCCCACAAGCACTCAGGCTACCCCAGGCTCAGCAACCTTTGACTCACTATAAAGGAGACCATTTTCCCAGTAGATCCAATGTGATCCACACTCCTTGTTAGCCTCCTGGCCTGCACCCTGCTGCTGCAGACCTTCAAGAGAAGGGCATGTCTTCTTTGCTGGCAGAACTCCTCCCTGGTGGGACCCCCTATTAACTGCCAATGAGTCAGCTCAGGCACATCCCCCAGTTCAGCCACCTGTTTCCCTGTAGGTTCTGGGGCACCCCCATCAGATTCATCCTCCTCCCGGATCCTGGGAACTTCTGGTATGAGTTTCGCAAGCCCCCTGCTTGTCATCTTCCTGGCAGCCACCTGGGCCACTAATTCAGGCTCCAGGTCCTCCTGATCATCCTTACTGGCTGTCATAGACTGAGTGGTCATACAATGCTACTCAGGCAGACCCACCATCTCTATGTGTGGCCTGTGTTCTACCTCACGCCAAAGGAAATCCTGTAGGTTGTTGCCTAGCAGACAATCAACCGGCATGGTTGGACTCACAGCTACCCTCAAGGAACCTGAGACCCCCCCTCCCCATTCAAAGGGAACCTCTGCCACCTTGTACTGGTGCTCAGAGTTGTCCACAGCAACTTTTTGGTGAAACACATTGGGGACCACAAGGTCTTTAGACTCGATGTGACAACTGACAGTAGTCACACTGGCTCCTGCGTCTCACAGAGCCTCAAACGCATTGCCTCTGGGATAAGCCTGACTGCTCGTGCCAAGCTACCAAGGGGGTGAGCAGGAGTTATCTTAAGTGGGTGACTCCCTACCCTGACTAGAGTGAGGGTCCCTACTTGGACAGGGTGCAAACCACTGCCAACTAGAGACCCCATTTCTATCAGACATAGTGGCTTTAACTATATGTATGTATTTATTGGTAGTATTTATAGTGTGGACCTAGCCTCTAGGGCAAAGTAGCTCTTTTCATACATCTAAGAGAAGAGTACATATAAATTACATTGATGAGAGGGATGGAAAAGAGAAAATTAGCATAATGTTTGGTAGGTACATTTTTAAGGCCTGGGTGTTTAGTTCCTTATGGAAAAACAGGAGGCTCTGGTTCAGTGTAATATGATTAGCCTCGGAGCTAGGCAGGAAAAAGCCTGTTTCAATGTTTTTACTCTTTAAAATATTGGAATTTTTCAAAAAATGGCTTTTTTACTAGTGTTCCTCTGGTGAGTTGAAGTTTGTCATTCAGATATGAAGGTCAGCAAATATATACTTAAACAGTCTTGAAGACACTTCGAGGGGGGTCCAAGGGAAGTGCCTTAGAATGGGTCTGATGTGGTCTGATTTTCTAGTGCTAAACAAATGGATTGAAGCACATTCTCGTGCTACTTCCCCCAGCTAACAACATTAGGGTTGAAGTAGTATTTTCCTCAAAATTAACAATTTGAATAGTATAAATTAATTATTCGCAGCCCTCCCTAGCGATAGGGCTGAACATAAATATATTCCAACACAACGACAGAGATCAGTGCAGTTTACGCAGAGCTGCATCAAGGCCATCATATCATAACAAACCTTCCATAGAGACATAATTCATTATTGTCTCGGAGAAAGGAGGGCTGTAGACTGGAATATAAATGAACTTCAGGATATGCATGGTGACAATATATAAATAATGAATTTGCATAGAATGTTCTGGCTTGGATGCTAAAGATTAGCAATGTAGTAATCCTGAAAAAGGCATCATATGATATATTGTTTATTTCTTGACTATTGAAATTATGTGTCTTTGCATTTACTACAGTTTTAGCGATCTCTGTAATAATACTCTCCCTTTATATTTCAACTAAAATTAGCGTAAAAGTCTTAAAAATAACAGTGTTGATTTCATGTGTGTTCACTTAGAGTGAAAATTTGTCAGAACTTACAACTATAAATTATAATGTGTTATTACAAGTTACAAGGGTATATATCTTAACGGCCTTGGAAGGAGAAATGGTTGAGCCAGACTAGGTGGTATTGAACCATATCACTTGCAGGATAAATATAGACCCCACTAGCAAACGCTTAGGCAGCTGGTACGAGCGTCCCAATAACAAGGTGTAGTTATAACACCAACAGTATTACTAATACTGCGCAAGATTAAACCACCTGTAACAGGTGATTCAGAGTTTTAAATCTGGAGTGGGAAATAATATGGGAAAAGAGGAGTTGCATCACTGTTTTTTACAACCTTCTCTTAAATTCCAACCTGTTTCAATGGGGGTTTGGAGGGAGTCAGGCTTGCCTGGTCCCCCCCCGGGCTGATCGGGCTGGTGGAACGGGCTGCAGAGGGATTGGGTATTTTGAATGGTTGTGAGCCAGGAAGGGGTGGTGTCTTTGGGGTGGGTATATAAGGGGAGGGCTGGGTGTGGGCAGCCTCTTTGGCCGTGGTTCACACCCAGGAGGCGGTACTCGTTCGTTTTGGGCGTTTTTAGGCCAGAGAATTTGTGTTTTGTGGAGAGCGAGCGTTTGTTGATATTTGGTTGCTATGGAAGCGAATAAAGTAGTTCAGGCTTTGAAAGTTTTACAGGAAGCGGGGAGGGATGATTTAATTAAGGAGGGTGTTTGGGAACAGGCGTGGGTGGGGCTGAAGAGACCGAAGAGGTCTTCAGCTGAAAGGGTTTCTGCTGCAGTTTTGGCTTGCAAATCTCCTGATGCAAGTCCAAAGAAATTTAAGAAATTTAAAGCCAAGAGTATTGCAGGAAGGAAGGTCTCCGCTTCACCTGAGCACGAGTGTGCTGAGGTGGAGGAGTGTCATATGGTGGGCTTACCGGCAATGTCGTTGGTGTGCGAAAGCGGTGCGCGCTTTCCCCGTAGGTCTGGGGCATCTCTTAGGCGGCCGGTAGAGGGGCCGTCGTGGTAAAGGCCGGGCAGGTGGAGGGATGGCCGTTAGTGCGCGGCGCTAGAGTGTGTGCAAAGTTGCAGGCGAGGTTGCCGCAGGCTGCGGTGAGCGGCTGTGGGCAGTTGAGAGCGTTTGACGTGTGTGGGCGTTGTAAAACGCGCGCGTGCGCACAAGAGGGGCATGCAGCAAGCCCCAGTCGCTTTAGAAAGCGGTGGGGAATGCTGCATGCCTAGATTAGAGGGAATGACCGTTAGAAGGGGCAGCCAATATGGCCGCGCCCTTGGAGAAAAGTGTTCCAGGCTTTGTAGGTGACAATAGGTCACAGTTGGAGTACGGGCAGCGGGATATTGTAGGGCAGGAGGTTAGGGATATAATTATACTGGAGTCGGAGGAGGAAGGGGAGCTGGTGGAGGTGCCTGGTGAGGTGGGAGGGGGCAGTAATAAGTATGTAGGAGCAGGGTCAGTGGTGCGAAGTGGTAGGTTGGTGCAGCAGATTCCGAGGGAAGTTAGCCCTATGGTGCATCGTGTACAAGAGTGGGAAGTGGCCAACCAATCAGTTTTTAGGGCTGGGGAGGGGCGTGTTTAGGGATGAGCAAGGCGCGGTGTTGAAGGGCACTATTTGTGGTGTGTCCAGTGAGGATGGTAGTGCAGGATCAGCGCAGGTGAGACTAGATTTTTGGCATCAGGAGCCGAGGGCGTACCGTCCTGGGTGTGAAGCTGCTCATGTTTCTGGCGGACATGGGGTGACATTGGTGCATCAGCGGTTTGGGCGGCCGGCTGGTGGTCAAGTACCGATGGGGGTCAGGGCACCCCCAGGACACCGCCCAGAAGAAAGGGTGCAATCCGGAGCGGTTCGCCTGACAGCGAGGGATTTAGCGGCTTGGGATGGAGGATCCTTGGACCCGATTCTCAGTGTGCATGAGTCGTTTTTGGATAGCCGGAGCGCTATGTCAGGTTTCAACGATGAAGAGGAGTTGGATTATGAAGAAGAGACCCCGAGGTCTGGTGATCAGGCGGTTGCAGTCCCTCAGGTGACAACGAGTGGGCAGGCGGTCCAGGGCGATCGTCTGTCTGGGCGTCGAGATGTTGCTGCTAATTTATGTAGAGGTGAGGTGTTCAGAAAATACGATGGGGGGTTGGTAATTGGTGGTGATAGCAGGACGGTGGTGTGACCATTAAAGAATGTGGATGTGGCCATTTAGGCGGGCGAGGGGCTGAAGGAGAGTAAGTTGGAGCGTTCTGCGGGTATGGTTCAGGAGGTTGCAGGTATGTCTGGGGTAGATCAGGTGAGTACGGGGCAGGACGGTGCAAGTAGTCAGGGGGGTGGTAAGGGAAAGAAATTGCCGTACATGGGAGTGTCGATGCCTTTGGGGGCGCATCTCACTCAAAGTTTAAACGAGAAAATATGGAAGGGAGAGTTTGTGGATGTTTTTAAGCTACTCCATATAGAAGTTCAGGCAAAGGAGGGATCTAAGGAGGAGGAGTGGGAGTTAGCTCGCAGACCGAAGGTGCCTACGACGATTCAGCACTGGACTTCCGCATTTTTGATTAATGCAAGTGTTTTGTGCAAGCGTTTTTCGGACTGCTGTGTGGCACTTTTAAGTATATGGACGTGGTAAGAAGGGCTCAGATGGATTACGGGGGGTTCGGTTGGTTCCGTTATGATGAAGAATTTCGAGCACAGAAAGCTGTTTATCCGGAGAAAGTTTGGGGGGAGATTAATAAAGAATTATGGATGCAGTGGTTAAGAACTGCTAGAAACGCCCCTTCAATGCACACGGCTAGTGGTTTACCTGTTCAGTATAAGCCCTTTCAGGGGCGTCCCACCCATTTTGGGGTGGGATTCAGACAAAGAGGTCAGTTCCCGCATAATGGGGCCTGCTGGTCATTCAACAGTGGCCTGTGCACTAGGCAACACTGCAAGTTTCGGCATGACTGTTCCAACTGCGGGGCAGGCATCCTGTTTACCAATGTTTTGGGGGATTAAATTGGGCTGGGCAAGGAGTGCAGGGCAGCGGTGCAGACAGGGGAAGAATGCAAGGACAGCAGTTGGCAGGTAAGGGGCCCTACTCTTATTAAACTTGAAGTGGTAAAGTATTGGTTGCAATTTTATCTGCGGTTGGAGGACGCAAAGGTGTTGAGTCGGGGTTTTCGAGAAGGTTTTTAGTTGTGTTATCAAGGTCCGAGAGTGAGAAGATGGGCTAATAACTTGAGGTCAGCAAGGCAGTTCCCGTAGGTTGTCAAGGCTAAGCTCCAGAAGGAAGTGGAGCTGGGTAGGATTGTGGGCCATTAGCGAATTTGACGATTTCCCCTCTTGGGGTGGTGCCAAAAAAGCAGGCAGGTGAGTTTCGCCTTATCCATCATCTGTCTTGGCCGGCGGGTGCGTCTGTAAATGATTTCATTGCCTCTGAGGATTCGGTGGTTCATTATGCATCAGTGGATTATGCGATTTCTTTAGTGCGGAGATGTGGACGAGGTGCCGAAATGGCCAAATCAGATATTCAGTCGGCTTTTCGGCTTTTGCCAGTGCACTCTGAGGATTTTTCTTTGTTGGGTATGCAATTTGAGGATGCCATTTATGTTGACAGGATGTTGCCAATGGGTTGTTCTGTTTCTTGTTCTCTCTTTGAGATGTTTAGCACCTTTTTGCAATGGTTTTTACAACATCGGTGTGGAGCAAAGCCTGTTACTCATTACCTGGATGATTTTCTATTCATGGGAAGGCCCCAGTCGGGCGAGTGTGGTAGAGTGTTGGAGATTTTTGAAAGGTCCATGGCAGAGTTTGGTGTTCCATTGGCTTGGGAAAAAACCAAAGGGCCGTCTACTTGCTTGAGTTTTTTGGGAATCGAGTTTGATTCAGATAAAATGGAAGTTTGTTTGCCACGAGACAAAGTACTGCAATTGGTTTCCTTGTTGGAAGAAGCGGTTAAGAAGCCAAAATTGGAGTTGCGGCAGGCGCAGAGCATTCTGGGTCATTTGAATTTTGCTTGTAAGGTTATTCGCGTGGGCAGAGCTTTCTGTAGGCGATTAGGCTTTGCAATGAGGGGTGCAGTATTGCTGCACCATCATATTCGGCTTCGTGCAAGTGTCAAGGAAGATTTGAGGATGTGGATCTTTTTTTGGAGCAGTTTAATGGGGTCAGCATGTTGGTGGATGAATTTGACTGGCCTTGGCAGATTCCAATTTTTTCAGATGCAGCTGGAGCACATAGCTTTGGTCTTTTTTGGGACGGCCTCTGGGCTGCGGAGAGTTGGCCTTTGAGCTGGAGGAAGGCAAAACATAGCATTGCATTTTTGGAATTCTTTCCATTGGTGGTTGCTTTGGCGGTTTGGGGTTCAAATTTTGCAAATTGGAATGTGATTTTTAATGTAAATAATCAGTCAGTTGTCAATTTAGTGAATTCACAAAGGGCGAAGGATGAGAAGGTGCTGAGGCTTCTGAGGGTCTTTTTGTTAAAATGTTTGCAATGGAATGTGATGTTCAAGGCAAAATATGTTCCTGGTGTGAATAACGATATTGCTGACGCGCTGTCTCGTTTCCAGTGGCAGAGATTCCGTGGGCTTGCACCAGGAGCAGATGTACAGAAGACGGCGGTTCCCAGGGAATTATGGGAATTAGGAGAGTAAGGATGTTGCAGCTGGTTCGACAATCAGTAGCTCCGTCTACTCAGAAGAGTTACAAGCTGGCCTGGTTGGAGTTTTTAAGGTCAGGTGCTGTAAAGCAGGAAGGGGTGTGGAAGCTTGTGAGTGGCGGCGGGAGGATGCAGTTCAATTTGTTATGCAGCAAATACAACTGGGATTATAGGCGGTGACTATATCAGGTAAGCTGCCAGGGATATCTTTTTACGGTAAGTATTTCTGGGGATATGACCCGGTGGAGGGTGAGCTTTGCAGACGTTTGATTGCGGGTTGGGCTAGGGAGGGTGGGGCGAGAAGGGATCGTCGGCGGCCTATTACGTCAAGCCTATTACAGGATCTTTTGGGTGTATTGGGTAACATTTGTTTTTCGCCTTGGGAGTTTAAATTGTTGCCACTATGTATGTCTTGGCTTTTTCATGGAGCTTTTAGGGTTTCAGAACTTTTGGGTGTTAAAGGACAAGAGGGAATTTTGCGGTCAGATGTGCAGGTAAGGAATGGGGCTGTAGTGGTTTGGTTGAGAGCATCAAAAACGGATGAGTTGGGGCGGGTCACGAAGTATTTTTGAGGGGCACTGGGTCTTCCATCTGCCCGGTTGGGTTGTGGTGGTCCTTCGTGGGATTGTTACCAGAGTCATCAAGGTTTGTATTCATGCATGAGGGTGGTTCATTATTGATGGCCCATCAATTGCTTGTGGTTTTGAGGCGGTCTTTGGGCTTGTTGGGTGTGGATTATCATTGTTATGGGACACATTCGTTTAGAATTGGAGCTGCCACGGAGGCAAAGGGTTTAGGTAAATCTGATTCTTCAATAATGGGATTGGGGAGGTGGAAATCTCAATGCTTTAAGCGCTATGTCCGCCAATTTCAATAATGCCTTTGACATAGATTGCGGAGTTTGTATAGGTGGGGGGGGGGGATTTTGTTTTTATGTACAGGTTGCTCAGGATTTTTTTTATTTCTTTTCAGTCTTTTCTTTCTTTGCTGTTTTTCCTTCTTTTCTGTTGTTGTGTGGTATGTTGTGTAATGAGTGAGTAAATATTTTATGCCTTTTTCGTTGTTCGCTTGTAGTTTGCGTCGGTGGCCCTGATGGATGCTGTAACGTTTGGATTGTTGGGCACTCCTTTGTGCGGTGGGCGGAAAAGCAAGCAGCATCCAGGCATTTCAGGAAGCAGTTGGGTTTAGATGGAGCGAGAATTAAAATTAGTTGGGTCTGTAAGAGTGGTATGAGGTGGGCTGAGCTTTTGTCAGTTTTGTCCAGAAGGATGGAGAGGGGAATTTGTCCGGATCTTTTAGTTATTCATCTTGGTGAGAACGATCTGGTTTCATTATCGGGTATAGGTCTTTTAAAGGCAATGAAGATGGATTTGTTGAGGATTAAGGAGCGTTGGGCTGGCACGCATATTGTGTGGACAGTTTTGGTCCCTCGTAGGGTTTGAAGAGGGGCGTATTCTATCTCAGGTATAGAAAGGCAGAGGAGGAAGGTAAACAGGGAAATGAACATTTTTTGTCAAGAAAAAGGGTTTTCATTTTTGCGACATGAGAATTTGGTTATATCGGAGGTTGGTTTGTTTCAACAGGATGGAGTGCATTTGACCTTCATGGGGAATGAGCTGTATTTATTGGAGTTGAGAATGCTCATTGCTGATTTGTTGGGGGAGAGGTTGTGGGATCGTTAGATTTGGAAGAGGGTGTGGGGGCAGGAAAACACCAGACGGGTTTTCCTGTGTGGCGGGGGATTTGCACGTAAAGCCTTTGGGGGGGGAGGGGCGGGATGATGCGGAAAGATTGAGGTCAGGGAGGTTGTAGCAAGGGTCACAAGGGATGAAAGGCAAGGGAAACTACAGAAGGGGGGCAGCAAGACAGATGGGGAAGGGTTTGATTAAGGGTTTTTGGGGAGGGGCAATTTTAGAGGGTGGGGGAGGGGTTAGGAGGAAACTTTGTTTAGTGAGGTTATAGTTTTGTGAGGCTAATAGCCAAGGTTATTGTTTATACCGGACCTGTTCTATTAAAGCGGCCTTTTACCCCTTAAGACGATGTTGTGTGGTCTGTTCCTCATTTTAGCCCGATGGTACATTTACACCTGCTTTTGCAAATGGATAGTACCTAGAAACAGGGAATTACTTAGAATTCCATCCCACCAAAAACAGGAGCTTTCGGCTGCAACCCAAATCATGCGATCACATAGGATCGCCCCTTAATACACTGATGCACGTCATTATTTTTGTATCTAGTGAAATTAATATTGTAAACAAATGGCTCAATTTGCATAATTGTCCACTTGCAAAAAAATCTCGAGTGTTGTCCTAGTGAAAATAAAGTTAGTGCGTTCTCCTTCCTTCTTGATTTCCGCCTAGAATAAATAGCTGGTCTAAATAACAGTATCTTCCCTCATATGCAAGTGTTGCCTTAACTTTTTGGAAACTGTTGCAAGTTATACACTTGGAAATGTTCTACAAAAAAAGCATACCTCAACCGACCCAGATTTGTATGACGAATCAAAATCTGAGATTGCAGGAAACTATTCACTCAAGGCTTGTTGTGAGCATAAGTGCATGCTCTTATTTTGTTGAATCATTGAGCAAAATAGTTGTTTTAAAATACATTAATGCGCTACATTAAACACGGTTTTCCCAGTTATTATCGTAAGCCACATATCCACTCTTGAGAATGAGAAACACTTCCTGCATGAGCATCTCGACTTTAAGAACTGTTAAACGTGCACTATTACAAGTAGGGACATAATCGAACAATGAAAACTGAAGAGTGCAATTTTATGAAATGCTGCATGCACGCGCTTTTGGTTTGCATGCATTTTCACATATGTCCCTTACTACGACACAATCACTATGTTGAATGCATTCGTGCCTTTCTACCCCGAGCGCTTCCATATCAAAAAGGAACAATTACCTAGATTAAACGTTTTTATAAATAGTACATCTGGGTGGAGTGAAAATGGAGTAGGGTTGTGCAGGGTCTGCGTCACACGCTGATGGGAAGGCACTCTGCATCTGAGGCTGTGTTTACGGACGGCAGCAGAGCCGTTGACGCAACTGAGGCTGTGAGGCGCTCAACACGTGTGAAATTCACGGGGACGGGTGCAGCTGACAGGGGAGGCGTATACCCTCAACCGCCTACCACAGCATTTTAGCTTAGAGACATGCACACTTTGGGAATAAACATGGTTCAGCGGATTTATATAGTCGTGAAATAAAATAAGATAGTGGGCCGACGAGGGAATTTGCGTGGAAAGAAAGGCACCGTAGAGGAAACAGGTGTGTGGGGAGCGCTCCCATCTATGCCTTTGGCCCACAGTGAAGCGTTAGCCTAACTCCATACCTCCAAATTTTGACTTGTGACTAAAGTCTGCAAAGAACGGGCTAACGACCCTTTCCACGGTACCTGTTGCAGCAGGTGGGGGCGTGGATAAAAATAGACCTGTGCACTAAGGTGTTCTTTGTCGCGAGGGTGGATACCACCAGCCCCATTAGAGTTCTGATCTCTGTCGTGTCTTTGTGGAAGTGCACAGGTTACCTCTCAAAGAATTTCGGCTACAAGCTCTGGCGCTTTAACCAAGATAAACAGGCATGTACCGCCTGGTTCTGCCTATGTGGGAAGGCCGGGTGGCAAAGCTACGATGGCAGGAGTGGTGTGAAGGAATGGGGAGGGGGCGGGACGCACGGATGCAGAGCGGTGGGCGGGGAGGGATCGGCAAGCGAAAGCAGCAGCAGTAACGACCAGCCGATTCCTTTCCACCCCGGACAGCGGGAGGCGCTGGCAAGCACGTTCGGTGTCTGGCGCACGCAGAGACGGACAGGGAGGGAGAGGTCAGGGGCACCGGTATCCGGGGTCACCTCTCGTTCGGCGCGAACGATCTGAACGCATCCGGAGCTGGTATAGCGCATGAGATAAAAAAAAAAAACCGTCCGTCTTTGGCTGCTGGCGCCGCAGCGCAGGGTTTCTCCTAGCCGGACTTGGCATGGCATAACGATCGGTTTCGCATCTTAAAGGATGGCATACAAAGATGGTCTCTGCCAGGAAGGAGCTAGCCGCTGCGATGTCCAACTCTCTCCTTCCTATTGCCACCCTTCACGTTCTACTTTGCCTGATGGCATGGTGAGTACTAGCCCCATTGGGCAGCCCTTGCGCTCGCCACCTTGCCAGCGCGTTTGTGCCCGGTACTTCGCCTCTGTGCCCGGCTCCGCATGCCGCTGAGTGTGTCGCCGAGAGTCGCAGTTTGCCAGCCTCCGTGCTTTGCAGCGCCCTCCCACGCAACTGTCTAACTCCGTCTCTGCTTCTCTGTTAATTTTTCCCCGCAGCGTCGCTGAGCCCCCAGGGCAGGCCAAAAAGGAGGAAAAACTGTACCCCGAGAATTTCACCAGGATCCTAGACAGTCTGCTAGACGGTTATGACAACAGGCTGCGTCCTGGATTTGGGGGTATGGTGATTTCAAGCACCGAGTACTGTGCAGTCCTGTCTGTTTGTCTGTCTGTCTGTGTGGAGTACTCGTACGTACCCCTTTAGGTATGTGCTGTGTAAAACCAATGCATGTTGCACACTGGTAATATCTGGTATTATAAAGCCGCTCTGTCAAGTCGAAGCCTGTAAAGGTTGCTTTTCATCTTGCAGTGGCACGGAGTATGCAGTAGTGGTCGAATCTTAAAATGGAGCTATTGTTTTGCCTGAAGTCGTCTTTGGAAATGTTTTGCCGCTCACCCGGATCGTGTCTTCGTTAGCTAACACACGTTATGTACTTGAGCTCACATGCGTGTCGAATTGTACATCACAGGTTTACGTTCAAGCCACCTTGAGCGCGCGTACTGCGTACGCCGCGTAAACACCAACCTGCTACACCCACAGTTTAACATATGTCGTGTTATCTTTTAGTTCTGCTGGGCTGTGCATGAGCCAGCCCCAAGCCAGGGTTGAAGGAGCTAGCTCAATTAAATCACTAACGGAGACATTTAGCTGGATAGCCCGCGGCGGTGAGCTTTTAGAAACGAATTAATATAGCGTTTTCAAGAATGTTAACATGGCTTGTTCAGAAATCACGTGCATGTTTTTCTTCTTACACATGGCTGTGTTTGAACATTTACTTTTTCTAAATGGGTAGGGCCGTGGGTGTGATGAATCCGGGAATATTATTACTCCCATGTCGAAGATAGACCGAGGAGGGCAGAGTCATCGTCGCAGGGCAAACTTTTTGATCCTTCTTCACCAGTAAAGCAGTTTGAGCTTTCCGCAACTCTTTTCTTGAACGCAAAAATTACAGATGGGATTAAAACGAATTGCTCTAATTCATGTATGTATACGTAGAGCAGTATATGAATCGTAAAATGCAACTATTAAAAGTGAGATAGTATATTCCCAGTTCATTACATTAATAAAGAACAAGGGGGGGGGGGGCACACTGTCTGCTGCAGGTCTCACTAAGCATTCTGGTAGATACCGTCCTCACTACTGCTCATATTCACAATCATTTGTTTCCCTCTCAGTTTTGATAATATTGGACACCTGTTTAGTTCTAATTTGAACTCATCTGCAAGGATCAATCCATTGTTTTGTGGGTGAATGACAAGCTGCTTTCAGTATACGTGCCCCCCCCCCCCCCAAACTCAGAACTGTATTCACAGGGTTCAAAAGTATTTTGATACTTTAAATAGCCGGGGGGGCGGGGGGGGGAGGGCACTCTGCCTGCACCAGTTCTCAAAAATGCGTTCTGGTATTATTCAGTTCTCTATAGTATTGGAATTCAGTATTAGTCAAGTGTTTGCAGTCCAGTGTTGGCATAGTAAGTGCTGGATATCTTTGAAATATGTTTTGTTCTAATTGACACTCACCAGCAAGGAGCAATCCATTGTTTTGGTGATGTATTCCAAGCCAGTTTCAGGGTATCAGGATCTGTAATACTCCAAGCATACACGTAAATCCTCATGGTATATTCCACTTCCTGATTCATAGTCTCCCTCACAAATCTCTAGACTTAAAATAATATTGGGGATGATTCACAAACCTAAAGTTGATCTCATATGTAAGTTTATGCCTGAATTTAACTTGTTTTATGCATGGCAGTAATTCACAAGACGGCTCCTGGCAGGCATAAATGGTTTTATGAGTACAGTACACTGCACTGCCAAGAGTGCAGATAAATATATACTCGGTATGTCCACTAAAGAGGTGGGAAGAGTGAGTTCAAAAGGACGGTGTGCATTGGAATCTTTGAGCATCCACAGAAGTGTTCATTTGTTGCACTTTCCAAAACTTCAGCCTGACCTCTTCCAACATAGAAATAGTCAGTAATTTACTCCAGCAGGGTGCTGACTTAACTCCTTTTCTTTTCTAGGGCGGTAAGGAGAATGGATCATCCCCAACATTTGATTTGAGTGTATGGTCAGGGCGTTCTCCATGGGGAATGTTTTTTTTCTCCAGTGAAATAAAAATATGCTTTTTAACAAAGGGTCGCTCCACCTTCCAGGTGGACTTCACTGCAATGGAGGACTCCATACAGTGGGAAAAGGAGCGTTTAAAAACATACATGATATTTCGAGAAGTATGGTTGGAAAGCAGTGTCTGTGTGTATCTTTCCTACCATACTATTTGAAATGTTTGTGAACTGTAAAAAACAGAAAAAACATGCATAGGTGGAGGCATACATCTCCAGCCACGTTTCCACTTTTTTGTGACTAGGGCTCCTAGTTCCTGGAAGTAGGCTACTGATTCATAGAAAAGTTTCACTAACAGACATAGGGGGTCATTCCAACTCTGGCGGGCGGTGGTAGCCGCCCGCCAGGCGGGAACCGCCATTTGGCCGCCATGCGGCCAAAATAGCGCTTCCCTCATTCTGACATTCCCGCTGGGCCGGCGGGCGCTAACCAAGTTAGCGCCGACCGGCCCAGCGGGAATGGGGGCCGCAACACAGGAGCCGGCTCCGAATGGAGCCGGCGGTGCGACGGGTGCAGTTGCACCCGTCGCGCTTTTCACTGTCTGCTAGGCAGACAGTGAAAAGCTTCATGGGGCCCTGTTAGGGGGCCCCAGGACACCCCTTACCGCCAGCCTCTTCCTGGCGGTGAAAACCGCCAGAAACAGGCTGGCGGTAAGGGGGTCAGAAGCTGCCCTGGCGGATTCGCCCACCTGGGGCAAAAACGGCAGGAAACCGCTGGCCCCGGTTTTCTGACCGCGGCTTTACCGCCGCGGTCAGAATGGGCTTGGAAGCACCGCCAGCCTGTTGGCGGTGCTTCCGTCATTCGTGGCCCGCCAGGGTCAGAATGACCCCCATAGTGTCATATTCTTTGAATAGGAATGCAATGGTGATTGGCTACTTCCTTTCAACCTGAGCTACAGAAAAATGAAAAGTTCATAAATCAGTAGTTGTTTTCAGCCTGTTCATGGGTGAAGGGTACAAGTAGTCAGCATGGGTTTTCCTATGTCTGATAAATCAGAGAGCAAGCCACAGTTCTTGTGATGTCAGGTGCACTTTGAAACTAGAAGGGCAAAAATAGCTATTCTGAAGTGGATCAATCACGAAACCAGCAAAATTGATTTCTCTTAAATCGGTTCTGTAAATTTCGCCAGTAAGAAAATGCTGGATAGATTAGCAATTTATAGCTCAGTTTTCAAATAAGTTGTCTAGCCACGTTTTTTTTTTTTTACAGTGGTTTCCGAGGGGGCACTCGTGCAGTTTTGTAAAATTTCCATAATCTGTCAATCAAGCCTGATCCTCCTACCAAGGAGTGTTTGGGGAGATGAAGGGCATTTTCCAGAAACCATGGAAACCATTCAGGCAAAATAATGCATTTAATATCCCAGTTTTTCAACAAATAATTAAAACTTCGTATTTTACAGTCAGTTCTGCCAATCTGGGTGTGCAGTTTAACTCTGCTTCCCACAGCTTGTCAACATGTATATGTTATACAAGCATTATTCACCACCTCTACCTTCCACTTACTTTCATTTTGTCTGACTGTACAGTTGAAGTAGATTTTTGTTGGGAATTGGCCCTCTGGGCAGGGATGCCACAGATTTTTTGCCTTCTGTTTCTGAACTTTTTTTTTGTTGGTCATAGGACTCTGTGCAGTTTACCCTTGCTAACCAGTGGTCAAGTGCTTGTGCTCTCTCTAAACATGTTAAAATTGCTGTACACCTGATCGACACATTTAATTTACTTGTATTTAGTATATGGATGTACAGAGGGCCTGTAAATCAAATACTACTAGGGGCATCAGCACTAACTGTGCTATCCATTAAAGATGTACTGCAAACATTTCCCCTCCCTCCAGGCCTGCCCCTGCAGCTTAGGTGTGCATTAAAAAAAGGCAACGTTGAACTTGAAATTAACCCTTTGGCCGGTCTAAACCTTCCATTTCAATACATATGTCATCCGTAAGGTATGCTGTAAGTGCCCATAGGGCAAGGTGCATGGTATTTAAAAAGTAAGACATGTATATTTATTGTTTTACATGTCCTGGCAATGAAAAACTTTCAAAGTTGTTTTTCACTGCTGCGCAGCTGGCTCTCCAAAAGGGAAACATATGGTTACGCTAACGGCTTCCAGTGCTAGATTTTAGTTTGGGAGCAGCTACAAACTTGATTCAAGGACTTGTTAATAGTAATTTAAAATCCAACTGAATGGCCAAGTCCGATATTATATTGCTATTTTAGAAAATACAATTTTAGAAAGTTGTCATTTGTATCCCAAAAATGCCTTTCTGCTAGTGTCATCTTACTAATGAATGGCTTCCCTGTGGTGACATGTGGATTGGTCCCAGAAAGTAGGCAAAAGGTTTGGGTGTGGAGATGCTTTTGCTCCTTGAACAGGATGGCCTGTGCAGCTCTGCCCAGAGACTTCCTGAGCTTCAAAGGATACATACATGCTACTGGGCATTATATCTCATAACTAGGCATGCCTCCCTTTGTCTTCCTAGTCAGCTTGCCTCCAAACCCAATGGGTGGGGGAGGGTAGCTGCACCAGAACTGGTTTGGAGGGATGAGAAGGGAGGGTTTGCCTATTATCATAGCCACACCTCAGGGTGGGCACAGGGAGTTCTGCCCAAGGGATGAAGAGTTCTACCATGTTGGATTTAGGTAGACTAGGGTACTGTGGGCTAGTCAGTGTATATAGTAAATCTCGCAGTAAGTACTGCAAAAGTGGATATGGCACCACCTGGTAACTTTTCCCACATATGTTAGGGAGGGGCCAGGAGTTTCCCCCGCCCACAGACTGGCACTGGGTATAATAGTTGACCCCATCAACCTGTGCCCGAACCCTCCTGGACCTGTGGAGAGCAGAAGCAGGACTGCCCTGCTGTCTGAAACCTGAAGGAAGACCGGGCATGCTTACCTTGAGCTCAGGACTCCTGGAAGTGACTCCAAGGGTCAATTGGCTGACCTCCCATTTGAGCTTCAGGGATACAACAAGTTTCTAGAGGCCCTTTACCTGCAACTGAGCATCTGATCAGTACCTATTGGACCTGCCCTGATCTCTGCTGCTGGCATCTGTTGGAATAAATCATGATCGTCAGATGGTGCCTCCCAGGTCCTGGACCCTTGGCTGGTGTTAGAGTGCACTTATCCTAACCAAACTGCAGCAGTTTAGACTTTGAAACTTTTTTCTCAACTTTTGCTCACAAAATTGCTATGGGACCAGAACATCATCAACGTTGAACTGATATTCAGACTAAAACTTGCTTGTTTGTCCCGCTGAAGGAGATCTGACTTCCCAAAAAGTTTCTAAGCCCAGATGTAGAGGTCTTCTTCTTATGGAGTGCTGTCGAGCAGCCACCCATCCATACCAAGGCCTTCCTAGGCATAGGCTTCAACGATGTGGAGCATTCCAGCTGTGTAACTTTACCGGTAACCTGCTCTTCAGCAACGGGAAATTTGTCAAGCCCTGCTTTGGATCTAGCTTGTGGTTTTCTCCGCTGACGGCTCCTCAATGACCACTTTTTCACTGAAAAAACTTCTTCATTAGAAAGAAAACTTTCCATCATGGCAAACCTGGTTCCCATATCTGGCCTGCACTCCACTGCTGTTGGCCTTAAGTTTTGACTTTGACCTAACCTCCCACAACCAGATAATCAAGGTTGTCACTTTGTGCTTTTTGACAAGATCTTAGTTTCAAAATTTAAAAAATATAGCTGGTTCTACTTATTGCATGCTTGTCATTTTGGTGTCATTCTATTTTTCCTAAGTTGGTTTCAGATTTTTCTTGTATTGTTTTCCCTTTATTACTGTTTGAATACTTTAGATATTGCCTTGAAGTTAAGCCTGACTGCTTTGTGGCAAGGTAGCTGATGGTTAAGCATAGGTGTATTTTGTGAGACTAGTGGTTCACCCTCACAAGGGTTATAACTATTATTTGAGGTGGGTTGTCAACCCCCTTTGTAGCCCTATTCAACACTTCAATTGCTTACAGTTCTCATTAACATGCTTTGAATGAGACTCTAATTGAAAGGGGGCAGGCTTGGAAATTAAGAGCGAAATCACACCAGCTAGGGCAACAGAGCTATTGAGTAGGTTAACAAATTTCACAGGTTCATACACCAGAAAGGAAAAAATGTACAATAGAGCAAAGTCACAAAGGAGATAACTCCCAGAGGTCAAATCAATGAAATATGCAGTAGCCTCAGACAACTTTAGTGAAATGAGTGTTTTAAGGGCTCTGTCAAAATAGATGCTGAAATACTAATAGTCTAATATAATGCATAGAGAGCCTGTAACTTGATATGCACATCCACTGTATGCATTATGCAAGTGCACAGTACAGTAGCAATGGCACTTCTAAAAGCATTAAATGACTGATCACTGGTTTACTTGTCAAAGCTGTTCAGACTTTACCTTCTATCTAAATATTAGCATCTGCAAACCACTGTTAATTCAGATGTTCTCCCATGAGGGATTAGGGGGACGCCTCTTCATCTGTAAAGCTACTACCTGTGGCACTCCCTCCCATTGTACCCTGCACTGGAAACTGACTTTTAGATGAAGAAGGTTGCAAAAAGCTCACCTATTCAAGTAGACCTGAGCCAAGACCAAGTTCATTCACTTGTTATCTGTCTTCTGCTCTGACCTTGGCATGCTTGTTCCATTTATCGTGCTTATTCCTTGTGAGTAGGAGCCCAGTCTTTAATGGATTAAGCTTCTGGAAATTAGATGACATCTGCCACTGGATGATGATTAAAGTGTTTTTAAAATTAATTTGGTGTGCTAGGGAAGATGCCTGAGAAAGCATAATGAAGCAAGCTTAAAGATCACCGGAGTGTCTTCAGCATACATTTATTATTGAACTTCAAATGAATTTAACAATTGTGTCAGTGGGAATAATAGTGATAAAATGTAGCTTTGGGGAACATTTAAATCTGATCTTTTTCGATGCTGATTTAAAAGAGGGAAGTTTGTTCTGTTCATGAGGAAAGACTTTACCCACTTACATACAATGTTTTTGATTCCCATTTCTTGAAGACTGGTAAGGAGATTGGCATGATTGATTGATTGTATTGATGACAGTTGAAAAGTCTAATAGAACCAGCTTCTTGACATCATTGCCCACCATTCTCCTTTAAATCATCCGGAACTCTAGTCACTCCAATTTCTCTGCTTTGGTTTGGCCTAGGGTCTGCCCGGAAAGGATGCATGACATGGTTCCGTTTGTTAAATGCTTGTATCTGTGAGAAAACGAATTTTCCAGTCCTTCACCCAAATATGTTATCAGTGAGATTGTGTGAAAATTGAGCTCTTAACATTAGGCACTCATTATACTTTGATTTTATTGGTTGTTCTAAGGTTTACCAGATTGTTATCATCATACAGGATCAATGGTTTATTTTATACAGCACTGTTGTTTTGTAAGTGGATGTTACTGATTGAGGTTTCAACAATCTCCTCCAGTTATAACCCCTGATTAGTTAAACTGCCCATATTCATTCGAGTTTGCCCAATATACATTTGAACCAAGATCGCCTGTTGCCACTTAGACGAACAGTTAGCCTTTACATATTGCTACAAGCCTACCTTGCCAACAGTGGGGGCACTTGAGACTCCAGTTGCAACACTGATAACTGCTGTTGGCTTGTGTAAAAAATGGGTTGTTAGTTGACTGGAGTGTGAGCCCTGGTCAAGCAGCAACCACATTCCATATAAGAGTGAGGCACAAGCCAACCCTAAATTAACCTATGCTTCGCCATCTGGTAGCTTGGAACAGAGTAGTCAGGCTTAACTTAGAGGCAACGTGAAAATTATTTATGCAATACTTCAAACAGTAATAAGGGGAAACACACCACAAAAAAAGGATTCCACACCAAGTTAGAAAAACATTTATTTTAATAAATAAAACGGGACCAAAACAACAAAAATCCAATTTGTATAACCAGAGTTATGCAGTTTTAAAGATTTCAGTAAAAGTAGCGGCAAAAAGCATAAAGCACCAACTGTAGGTATCTGGTCATGCTGGACCAGTCATAGTCACAAGTTCAGGCCAGCTGTGATAGAGCATGGATCAGCTACAAGGAGCCTCTTAGGCCAACTGAACAGAGAACCTAAAAATCCTGGTTCATGTAGTATTGCAAGGATTTGCATCAAAGATGCATTGTGCGGCTAAAGTGATGAATTGGTTCAGAGGTGCAGCGCGCCTGCAATGTAAGGTCCTGTGTCATTGTCGAGGATTCAGTCGATGAGGGTCTGCAAAGTATAGTCCAATGTCGAGGACAAGTCGGGCAGTCAGGGTGATGCATCAGTACCTAGGATCAGCGATGCAGAGTATGGCATCGTTGTTGACGCTACAGTTGAAGAGGGATGTGAGGGCCTGCGCCGAAGATGCATCTGTTCCGGAGAAACTGCGAAGATGATATTGTCTTTGCGATGGGTCTGATCCATATAGCAGCTGCAATGCGTTGTTCTGCTCACCGTTGTGCTGCGCAACTGGGTGGATTAGTCAGTTCTGTTCGGTCCACAGGGACTGGTAGAGCACCTTAGGCCCACGTACAGGGGGGCAGGACTGAGTTGGCACCACTGCGTAAAGTAGACTCACAGATGGAAGAATCCAAGTGCTGGAGTGACGGTTGTTGGAGTGTTTTGTCCCTGAGGGGTCCAATCAGGAGACCACCGAAATATCACTTGCAATTCCTTCTGGGGTCCTGTGTTCAACAGATGCGGGTCCTAGTCCTTTTTGCTCAGGCTAAAGGGCAGCAGGCAGCAGTTCTCCACCATAGGGCAGCAGGCCTTCAAAGCAGCTGTCCAGCAGAGTGACAGTCCTTTCAGCAGCACAGCAGTCCTTCTTCCTGGTAGAGTATGCACTGGTCAGGAACAGCACTGAACAGGTAGCCTGTGAGGTCCAATCTTTATACTTGGTACCCTCCCTCTTGAAGGTGAGAAAAGCTTCTAGAGGTTTCCCTTTGAAGTCCAGAGGCATCCTGCCTTCTTTGTCCTAGCCCCAGACTAACTACGGGGAGAATGCACCCCTTTGTGTGGAAGCAGGACATAGCCTGTTCAAGTGTAAGTAGGGATGTGCCCAGTCCACCCTCCCATCCTGCCAATGATGTCTCATACAGGCACACCTAAGCCCTCTATTGTGGGTGGCTGTCTAGGGGGAATACATAAAGCTCAACTGCCAGATCCACCCAATTATGTGCACTTAGACAAACTACAGACAGTAAATGGGTAAGGCAGGAAATGGCAACTTTCTAAAAGCACAAAAACAACAAGGTGATGGATGAAATGTTTGAATTACTCTCAGCCATTGGCAGTGGCTCAGGCTGCATCCCAGTCCATCATTTTTCACCCACTATGCCACTTCCGTTTGGCTCCAACTATTTGCAAATCACTCTTGACCCTGCTTCACATGGGAACAGTCCAGCTTGAAATGCCAGGCCAGGCCCTCCCTTAACCAGAACATACACAACCTAGGACCGGTTCTAAAAGTTGCAATTTTCAAAATTGTAATTTAAAATCTGACTTTCCTAAAAGAGAGAATTTTTCATTACAGTTCCAAAGACACAAAACATGTACTGGTGTACTTGCTCCTATTTGGAATTTACAGCATACTATCCGATAAGGTAACTCTTTTGTTATCCTATGAGAGAGGCAGGCCTTGCAATAGGGAAAAACAAAGTTAATGGTTTTCAACTATCAGGACATGTAAAAGTTAAAAGCACATGTTCAACTTTTTAAATGCAGTGTACCCTGCCATCTGGGCTGTCTAGGGCCTACCGTAGGGGCTACATATACATTAAACAAGCGTTAGCAAATGCAATAGGTTTCACCTATGTGATTAATGTAAGTCGTTTTTTTTGTTCCAGCAACAGAACTAAGCATCTAGTCTGTGACCCTCCCATGACCAATCACATACCTGATCACCCTCTTAACTTAATAAGGCACCACTACAAGAAACAGTATCACATGTGACCTGGTAGGCTGCCAGCATAGAGACGCTGAAAAGAGCAAGGTAAAAAACCTCCCTGAGTCAAAGCGATTACATATACTCTCCGAACATGATTATTTCCTTTTATGTCCCTCTTTAAGCCATTCTTCACTGATCAGCACATCTTCCTTTGTCAAAAGCATGTTGTCTTCCATTTTTGCAGACAATTGACATGACTGCATGGCTGGTATTTAACCACTGCATTACCTTTTCCACCTACTGTAACTACACAATGAGCAGAGTGCAAAATATTAACACTGCAAGCTTTGCTGGTAAATCTACTGGTAGCACTGCTGACAATGATCAGTGTGCAAAATAATAACACTGCAAGCCTTGGGGTGTAGCTGCTGCTACCACTGCCAACGATGAACAGTGTGCATATTTTAACGCTGAAAGCTTTGGTGGTAAATCTACTTGTAGCACTGCTGACAATGAGCAGTGTGCAAAATAATAAAACTGCAAGCCTTGGGGTATAGCTTCTGCTAGCACTGCCAACGATGAACAGTGTGCATATATTAACACTGCAAGCCTTTGGAGTATATCCACTGTTACCACTGTCGACAATGAGCAGTGTTCCCAATGTAAGTACTGCAGGGTTTGTGCAGTATACCCCCTGCTAAGTCAACTATATTCAATAAGAAACATGTATTTTTCTCATCAAGCCGCATCGGAGATTGTTTCACTATTTCACAATTCTAGCAATTAACTAAGAAAGCATGATTTATAAATATTTGCAGTAAAGCAGTTTACAAAAGAAGGTTATCACAATTTTCGTTGCTGAAGTACACCCAAGATTAAGTAATCCTACTCCGACTTAGTCCTGGTGTCATGAGCTCAAGCGGGTATAACATTATACAAGTTACTTTTCCTCCTGCACCCCTCAAGCAAACGAAAAGCATGGTATATAATCCATAATTAAACCACCAGGTACACGCCCTGTACTTCAGTCGATCTGCGTGTCCATTCTGCAAATGTCACATAAAAGTCTTAAGGTTCACATGTTAGTTTGTTTGCCACTCAGTGTCCATATCAAGTGTTTCTTGGGACACTAAGAGTGGAGAACTAACGCACTTGGATACAACGATAGCCTTGCAATGAGCAACATACCAATATTGGATTCAGATACTGTGAAATATGTACCCTGGATCAACTCAGACAATCTACTTCTATAGCTTCTTTAGTCTTAGTGAGGTCAGAAGTATTCAGCTGTTGACATGGTGATAACTGCTTAGTTGCCAGGCGTGGCACTGCTGCAGCAGGGGAAGGTTTGTCATGAGTCTATTTCCTGCTCTATGTCATAATACCTCCTTGTGCAAAACAGAAGCCATTTGTTCCTATCTGCATATTAAAACACCCTTGAATGCTAAAGTTGAAACGCTTTTAAATAGTGGGCCTAAAGTAATCGTGTTACTGTGAATGTTGAATGACAAAAAAGAGGGCAATAGCATGGGTCTAGCAACATAAATAACATTTTCATGATCAAAATTATTGATAATGGAGAATACCACCAACAGCAGTGTTGTGACATCAGAACATTAGAAAACACACAGACACACACACATGTGAAACAGATGAACTACACTACAAGCACTACACGAGCAAAAAATGGAAAGGCTGCCAACGCAGAAGAAGAAATACAGATGAATAATCTAAAATGGATCCTCAGCCTGAGGATTCCTAGAACCAGTGATGAGAAGTGGCACTAAGCTTCTGGACACCTAACCAAGTGTCAAAGGACATCAAATTTGACATTACAGCTCTGAGACTTCCCCTTATCCCAAGAAGAACTATGAAGGTGTTTGTGAGGAAGCTGAGGGATGCTTTCTAGCTCAACACTTAAGCATCAAGAAAATGCACCTATAGCGTTACCCATAATTTAAGTACAGTTAACAAGCCAGCTCACTCACATTGGTCACATTTGGATAGACAACGTAAAAAGTTTAAAAAATACAGACAACTCTACAATAGAAAATCACCAAAGAGTAAAATTAGGGTAAGCGAGTGGGGCAAAAGGAATGGTGAGTATGTATGAGGGCTAAATACCAATTTACACATTTTTGAGTCCTTATGTTGTCTAAGTAAGGCAGGGTAAATGCGACCCCAAGACAGACCTAGAGTGTTAAATTCTGTAGAATGTAAAAGGATAAATGGCGTGATGGCCAGAACTACTGACCTTGGAGCTGTGGTGCTGGGTTCGAGTATCTGAGTCTGCTCACAGGCACGCTTGAAATGCATGCTAACATAAAAGACATTATAAAAAGCAAGGAAAAAACTGTCAGAAAATACTCTTTTGCATACAGACAACGCAAAGAAATGCTGTTCAGTCTTAAGTAAATATAGAAGTTCCTATGAAAGCGGGCGGATAAGAACAATTACTTCAGCCACTTGAGACGGATAAGAGAGACACACCCACAGAACAACTGGAAATGGAATGCCTACAACTAATAGAAACTAGGGAAAGTAAAGTGACTAGAACACAGACCAATAAGAAGTGAAGATGCGATGTAAATCCCTTTTTATGTTAAATAGAATATATTGCGCAAGCAGAGTGCAAGCGCTTTGTAGGCGAAACCTAAACAGAAGGTTTGAGCTTGGCTAAAGGTTTATTTTGCCAGGTTGAAATGCCAGTTTAAAAGTGTACACTAAGGCTACAGTGGCAGGCCTGAGACATGTTTAAAGTGCTACTTAAGTGGAGGGGCACAATCAGTGCTACAGGCCGCCTAGTAGCATTTAGTTTACAGGCCCTAGGCACAGGTAATGCCACTTTACTAGGGACTTACAAGTTCATTAAGTATGCCAATTGGGTGTGAGCCAGTTCTACCATGTTTTAAGGAGAGCACAAGCACTTTATGATTAGTTATCAGTAGCAAAGTGCCTACACCTAAGGCCACCAAATACAAAGTCAGCAACAGAGTTGAAAACAAAAAGTTAAGGGGAAAGCCATACCACAATGACATGTCTAACACTTATGCATGAGTATTACAATAAAGATTGATGTCGTGGCTAAGATGCCGGGTTGGTAACACATCTTTCTCCATCTTCTCAACCTCACCACACTAAAGCACCGCCATAGCGCCCTATCTGCTACACTGAACTGCCCCTGCTATACAGAGGAACACGTGGCAGTCGGCGCAGGAGACAGCAGTAACGTTTTGACCCCTCCTGCTGCGGGACCAATATGTGTTGGGAGGTTCCTGGGCCCCAACCTCCAATCGTGGCGCACAAGATGGTAGGCAGTGACCCAGGGGAAAAGTCTACGTGGCCTGCGCTGCTTCCAATGTGAAGCAGTAGTGCAAGGACTGCCCAGCACCTCTCCTGGGTAGTCCTCACACTGTTGCCTCACATTCGAAAGCAGGGTAGGCCACGTAGACTTTTCCCCTGGGGCACAGACTGGGCCATCTCTCCTGTAGTGGCCAACGGGTGACTTTGCCCCTGGGCCCCCTTCCTGCCTGTGAGGGCTGATCTACAGCCAGAGGTGCTGAGTTATTTCTCTGCCTCAAATAGCGGCCTACGGAATGGCCTGGCCCCCCAGCTACAGAAGACGGGTGAGTATACATGTGGCACTCCCCCTCCCGCTTTTGTAGATAGACTTGCGGCTGGGCCTGCAGCGCCACTTTTTTTTGGGGGGGGGGGCAGGGCCTGGTTCGTAGCTTTAGGCCACTGCCTCAACAAACGCCTTTCGGGAGGGGCCTCTCTGCCTCACCTTAGCACTACCACAGAACGGGCAATTTGCATTTCAATGCATACAAGCAGAGGAACTGTTTGAACCTAGAGTGTCCTCCGCATAGAGAAGATTAGCAGTAGCGAAAGGAGTGGAGAAAAGGTGGGGTACCCTGCTAGACAGAAGTACGTTGTGGGGTGTCCCCCTCCTCTCCTGGGCTATTGACTTATTGCCTCGCATCCCCAGGCGGAGCACTACCCTCATCGCGTGGGTCCTGTATCACCTATACATGCCTTAATGGACATGGGGTGCCTTAAAGGAACTGCTAATGATACAAAATGTATAATGAATACAGCTGGTCCCTTCTGGATACTTGGCCCTTAGGACTTTTATCACCATGACATGGAGAAGCCCTCCTGGAATACGGAGCTGCAGACATACTAGTTACAAAAACCAGAGTCCACTTTCCAACTGCTGTTCCTCCTCTGTCTCCGACACCTCTAGCTCCAGACAATAAATATGTCCCCTGTTATGGTTTTGTGATACCCTGAGCATTGATGGACCTGTTTCTTGCCTACTGTCTGTTCTCTCACTCTGGCCAGAGTGGGTGGGGGCCACACCAACCCTCCTGCTACCCCTTGGTGATCCTTGTGTAGTGCATGACGCCTCGCAATTGGTGGGCTTGGTCATGTCAGCGTCCAGGGCTAAGAAAACCGCTCACTCAGGGAAATGCTGACACTGGTGGCCCTGTGGGGGACATGCCTCCCGCAACAGATGCAGATCGCTCGCAAGAACCCGATGACACGGAAAGTCCAGTCATGCGGTCTTTCTTGTAGGTGCTTTTTGCCTATCTCTGAGAGTTTTGAAGGCAGTGAAAAATACCTCTCCTCTGACCTTCAGGAGGTCTGGCACGACTTGGACAGCTTTGGAGAAAGAGTTGCGACTTTAGAAGGCAAGGATGCTGGACGCAGCAATGAGATCAAGTGGCTCCAACAAGAAATTCTTCAGTTACAATAGCAGCAAGGTTGGTGTGAGCAATGGACTATTTATCCAGGAGTAATAGACACTGGCATAATATGTGGTTATATAACTTTGATTTTTTTCTCCTCTAGTATTGATTGTGTAATAGAAGAAAACTGATTACTTTTCATGCTAAGAGGTACATTAAAAAAAAATATATATATATATAATAAATAACATATTTGAACACAGGAGACAATATCCTCCAATAAAAATATTGGCATGTCGCACAAACTGAACTAACTCACCATGTTGACTATCATGGGTGTTTGGGGGCAGCCTGCTTTTTCTACTATTTGTGTTTCATCTATCACCAGATTTATATCATATTTCGGTGTTTGGTGTCGGCTTACATATGGTTTTAACCAATCCCTGTGTGCTTTTGTTTTTGGGCATGTGGCTTTTAATATTGATTTATGTGTTGGATCATTTTAGGTATCTACATATATACTGCCTGGCTTTTTTACATAATGTAATGTGATTTGAAAGTGTTATAACTAGACCTCCATTTTATGAGGCTTGGGTTTCTTAGTTGAGGTAATAGGTATTGGGATTATTTTATTTTTGTTAATAATAATAATCTAATCTGTTGATATTTAATCAGCCTTGAAAAAGTCCTATAATAGGACAAAACACGTGTTGGCTGAACCCGGTCAACTTCAAACTACTGGCTGAATCTTGTCAACATCAGCAAAGATTGCTCGTAGTTGGACCTTTTATGACCTGGTCACACAAGTGATTGAATTATTTGAATTTGGTTTTCAAATTATATAATATATAATGTTTTTTTTTTTTTTTTTTTTAGGTGTGTTGTGTCTCTTGGATATGGAATTTTCTTATGTATAATAAAATGTTTGGTTTGATTTAATTCATCACATACCCATTTTCATTTTTGTGTATAAATCATCTTGTAATTAAAAAAATAAGTTTGTATTGATATATATTTTTATTGATACTGTCTTTGGTATAGTTTAAGAATTGTGATATATGTGTGCCCCACTAGTTTTTTTTTGCTTTGAAACCAATGAAGGCCCTGGGACCAGATGGCTTTAGCTCACAATTCCACAAAACCTTCTGCCAAGAGCTGGCCCCCATACTTACCTGCATGTACAATCCCTTCGTAGGCTCTGGGTCCCTAACGGACTCCATGTTGGAAGCTGTAATTTCTGTGATCCCGAAGGGCCCATCCCCCTGCGGGTCCTTTGGACCTCATTCTCTTTTAAATATAGCTGCAAAGTTATTTGCCAGTATTCTAACTCCTCATCTTAGCCCACTAATGTGGGGCTTGATCGACTCAGATCAGGTGGGCTTCATTCCCACACCTCAATGCAGTGATGATACCGAGCACTTGCTGCACCGTATAGATCAAGCTCTCGCAGGTTCCCATATATGGAAGGAGGTCCCGCTTCCCTGCAAATACACAAAAAGAGAGTACTGGGAGAATAGCTGGCCCACACCGTCTCCCTAGAAGAAGCTATATAATCACTGAAGGTGTGGGGTAGTAGGAACTAAAAAGGGGATGCTGTGTTGTCACGCAGAAGTCAAGGGGAGTTTCCTTTACGGACTAGGTGGTCTCACACACATAATAGTGTCTTGCTTCATCATATGACCACCTAGCCCCACCCAAGTAAGATGATACTACTTGGGCGGACTCAACCTCTTGGTTAAAAGAACCAGAGGGAGTGCTGAAATTAAACTGACTGGATAGTTACAGTGATCCAGATAGGGTGAGTAATAAAATTACCGAGCAAATCACCGATAACTATTCCTAATTTTAATGGTGGTGTATGCTGGTAAGACTAAAAAATCTATATGGGGGAAGAGAGGCTCGTTAGAGAATAATGTCTCTAGGAGTCTAAAAAGAAGTACATAGGACCAACATGTTTCTGCCCTCACTGTGTGCTGGGAAGTCAGGGGCATTCGTCAGGGTCGGAGCACATGTAGTCAGTGGGGTGCTCAAAGATAATGGTGTAGCCTACCTGAACAGGTAGTTCATGGTGGGGTAGGCCCCGGGCAGAGGGGCGGTATGCCTCAGGTCTGGCTGATGCCGGGGGGGTTTTCCCTTGTAGTCACACTCACTCCAAAGGGAATACCATGGGGGGTACCTACATGCCGGAGCGGCCTGGCTCCGGCATGTAGGTACCCCCCATGGTATTCCCTTTGGAGTGAGTGTGACTACAAGGGAAAACCCCCCCGGCATCAGCCAGACCTGAGGCATACCGCCCCTCTGCCCGGGGCCTACCCCACCATGAACTACCTGTTCAGGTAGGCTACACCATTATCTTTGAGCACCCCACTGACTACATGTGCTCCGACCCTGACGAATGCCCCTGACTTCCCAGCACACAGTGAGGGCAGAAACATGTTGGTCCTATGTACTTCTTTTTAGACTCCTAGAGACATTATTCTCTAATGAGCCTCTCTTCCCCCATATAGATTTTTTAGTCTTACCAGCATACACCACCATTAAAATTAGGAATAGTTATCGGTGATTTGCTCGGTAATTTTATTACTCACCCTATCTGGATCACTGTAACTATCCAGTCAGTTTAATTTCAGCACTCCCTCTGGTTCTTTTAACCAAGAGGTTGAGTCCGCCCAAGTAGTATCATCTTACTTGGGTGGGGCTAGGTGGTCATATGATGAAGCAAGACACTATTATGTGTGTGAGACCACCTAGTCCGTAAAGGAAACTCCCCTTGACTTCTGCGTGACAACACAGCATCCCCTTTTTAGTTCCTACTACCCCACACCTTCAGTGATTATATCCCGCTTCCCTGCAGACATAAGGCATGTGGCCTTTACTCCGCCCCTACCTTACCCGCTCTACTTTATGAGTGTGGGACTCCGAAGCAATCAAAGCGTGCCTAATGACATTCCCTTCCCTCATGACCACAATTCTGGCCAACCCAGCTTTCTGCCCAGACTGCTGCCTGAACAGTTTAGGCATGATGGAGGTGTAAGCATGTGGGCTCACTCTTTGACAGTCAAAGAATGATACCCTTTGATCAACTCAAAGATGACTGTTCCCTACAGAATGCTGACAGGGTTTGTTATCTCCAATTGCGTCACTGGGTGACGGAGCCTGAGATGAGACCGAACATGGGTCGACCAATCAACCCCTTTGAGAAATGGGTGCTTCTTAAAACAGATGACTGACATCTCGTAACGGAGCAGTATACTATCCTGGGTCAGGAACACCCCACAACCAGACCTAAAGAACAACTTCAATGGGAAGCCGAATTGGGTAGATCCCTCTCTATTACAGAATGGACTGACATTATCTACAGGGCTCACCACACAGCGCACAACATATCTAGCATCAAAACAGTACATAAGATTGCTTCCTATTGGTACCTGACCCCTGCAAGACTGCAGCGCTTTGAATGCTAGGTAGCGCCCCAGAATGTTGGTGGGGGTGTTAGCACTGCTACACCTCCTCTGGCATTTCCCCAAGCTTACACATTACTGGTCCTCTTTGACATTGATAGTGATTTTAACACCTCAATCCCAAGGTTCCCACCCTGTACCATTTTAGGCCTTCCCAACCCCCTGACTTATACTTTTTGTTCTCTTAAAGGAAGACAGATGGACCTAGCCCTAGGGTCAGTGCATCAGACTGTACTCTTTCTTTGGGGCACAGACAAAACACCTGATCACATCTCCTTACTGATTGTGATATGTATTGGGAATGGAAAAACTATTCTTTGCACTGGAACCAGGCAGCTCCGGAGATAAGGGCATGTGGGTCCCATTAATTAACCATCTTTAATCTGAATTTTGGGAGCTGATGTGTCTGGCATACCTTAGAGTACTTCGCCTGATCCCATATGCACCCCTAGTAGAAGCCTTAGGAGTCCCTTTTCTTCAACCCGTTTCCACAACGAGCACAACAATTGACACCTGTTAACTGAATTTGACTGTTTAGCCACAGATAGACCGCCACCACTGGGGGAAAGGGGAGAGTTACTGGGAGTTTTTGATTTGTATGTTTTGCTTTATTTCTATGCCTATTTTATGCTGCCGGCCTCTGGGTTGTAGATGAAAGCTGTGAACATAACACTTCTATTTCTGAGGCTAGACATCACAGCCAGCCTTCGAGGTTGTAGGCAACATGCTGTGTATGGAAGAATTAACTGTCATATCAACAGCAGAATTGTTCCTACAACAAACCCTCCTGTCCCCAAAATGGACTTCTACAACTTTATTAAGATTAAAGGAGAATTTCCAAAATACGCAACCTGAAACATCTCGATATCCTAATTCTTTTTTTTATTACACTATATTCAAACCAACATACAGTTTCAAAACCTTCTAAAATAGTAAACATGCAGCCAAGTAACCAACACATATTTGGATGAAATGGGAATTTGATTTTAAGAGCACTGGTAGAGACCCCTGTCCCCTTGTCCACAATCTACAGTAATGCACTAAAGAATAAACATATTCCATCCTTGTCTCAATCTCAACTTTTAAAACATTTTGGACTCCCTACAAACTTGCAGAGCTTCAATTGATACACTCCACAATTTCTTGAACTGCAAATCCTCAATAGGCGTCACTGAACATGTGTCCTTTAGCTGCAATATAATTAGACCATGTTGTAAACCAAGAACTAACCGTCTCAGATTGAACCTGACTTCCCCATTACTATCGTAGGTCCTTTTGCCACTTTGCATCCTCTCTCGTTCAAAACAAACAACGGTAGTCTTCTACACCTACTCTTGACAATTGTTATCGAAATCCTACTGGTAGACTGGAAGTAAGCCAACCGTATCTCCTTTCACAAGTGGTGGGTATGGGTCACTTACATTCACAGCAGCCACAATCGCATAATTTAGTCTGCAGACCACATACTCTCTGAAATATGGAAATCCATTGATTAATTTCATTTATTAACCAAAACCCAGTTGACTCAGTCACACATCACTCGTAAAAGTGTTTTTTAATTTTTAAACTAAAGTTCGGGGCCTCTGAAAATCGGTTAGGGATAGAAATGGCAATAGTTTGATATTGCTGATCATCTCCTAATGGGCCTTTCAAAGGAATAGTTCAGTAAATAAATCTTTGTCTGATTTAAACTTTGGCTTATTATATAACTGCCAACACTATTTTATTCAACTCAGTAAGCAGGAAAAAATACCTTTAATAAAATGAAAAAGGTTCAGATTTACAAGACAACAGTAGAGGTATATACATAAAGTTCACTGAAAAAACCTTTAAGCATGAGAGGGACTTAATTCAGGAATTAACATGACAAAGGAAAAAATGTGTTTAGTGCTCAACACATTAAAACGAGAAAACTGTCAGTTTTAGTTGTTGCTCTACTATAGTCATGTGGATAGTTTAAATAATGTTCTTCTCTTCTATACAAATACTGTTGCACAGCCCTAGTCTAACGTTTATACTTATGCCAGGCATTTGAAATTTTCTTACAAAATTGAAGGGCCGGAATACTGCTCAAAGGTTGGTGATGGGTGGCGAGACCTATTGGCTTTGCCAGTGCTTCTTATTTGCTTACTGCAAGCATCACACATACACTTCAAACAAAAGCAATGAAGGTAGTTTGTGAATTCAAAAATTAATATGACTGGTGTGTCAGTATCATCACATATCTACCTTTGCAGTAAATACATGGAAACTAAAGGCATGGCGAGCATAACATCCGAGACCAATATATCTTTGATCATTAACGGACTATGCACCTACAGTTCCTAGCCATTAAAAGTCCAGCTCCTTCAGCCTGCTCTCAAACTGCTGCTCTGTAAGGATCGGAGTTGCCATCCTGTCTTTCTCTGAGATAAGGAATGAGTTGCATATGGCCCTCATGCCCCCCTCCCGCCCAACAGTCTAAAGCCCCTTCGTGTAATCGGCTAACTGCAGCCCCTGTGTCACAACAATTTCTTTCGACAGGTGAAAGCATCAGAGATGAGTCCTCAGCTCTCCCTATGTCTTGGTTGGGGATAATGCGATCAGCCATCCCAGGAAGTGTTGCATAGGAATGTTTTCGGCACTCAAGTGATAGGAATATTTTGCTGGAAATGATTTTAAATATGATTGATAGGCAACCTGCACTGTCTTATCTTCATTAAATGTAACTTAGGTAAAACAAATAGCACCTAGAATTATCCAGATGACCAAATTTGTTTTCTTAACACATGTATGTAGGTGTTTTGATTCAAGCATGTCTGTTTGTAATGATCTCAGTATTTGTGTTTGTTGTAGTGTCCAATGTTTGCTTGAAAAATCTAGACATATTTATTCATAAAGTGGTTATATGCATTGTCCATTATCTGGTATGTAGGTTCTGCCAAAGATAAAGAATCCTAATAAGCATTGCAGTTTTTAATGGTGTTTGGTTGTAGTTGTGGACACTTTTCAAGGAATTGTGGTGCCAGACTCTTCCCCACATATTCCAAAAACAGGGCACTGAGAAATGCAATTTTTGTTTTCCTAAAGTTGAATCTGTAGCCATGTTCGGCAGATCCCAGTACAATTCAATCTCCCTGGTCAGAAGTGTATTTAAGTCATCATCCGTCAGATAAATGTCATAGACATAGTACAAGGCCTTAGAATCAATATCATGCAATATTGATGTTAAACAGGCAGAGAATTGTCCTGGACTCTCTATACCCTTGTAGAAGTCAACAAAATTGGTTCTGAGAGCTGAGCGTAGAGAATGCAGTTTGATTCATGTTTTCAGGGTTCATGTTTTGGCAGGAAAAAACTACTGGACATGTCCAAGATTGTTTGTATTTGTTACAGACTGTATTATTCATTTGTGCTGTACTGTGTGAATTTTGTATCATAAATTTGCTTGAGTGACTCTTTAAGTGTCTGTAATCTAGACTATTCTATAGGAATAGTCCAGTTTAGCTACAAGAAATAATTGATTGTTCATTGGACATACAGAGGGTGCAGTTACTCCCTGGTACTCAAGCTATGAGAGAATCTCCCTCAAAGGGACATTTGCTTCATGTTTTATAGGGTACTGTTGTTGTACTTGCGGGCTGGACTATATAGGTATAACATGATAAGGAGAATCCCTATTCCAGGCCACATGGTTGCAGTACTGCGCTGAAGTTTGCAAGAGCCCAGTCTGTGGAATAGGCTTGTTTTACTTGCTCTGGAATTAGGACCGAAAAAGATGGCAAAATTAGATCTTTTCCTTGTGGCAGTGTTCTAACAAACTTTGGTGGGCAATCTTTTTCTGACAAGAGAATGTCATAGTTGAGTGTTAATCTTTCAAAAAATTACTTTAATTATGTGCATTATGTTCCCTTCAATATTAATTTTTAATTTCTAAACACACTTTGGAGGTCAGTCTGGGGTTTCTACTTCTATGTAGTTGTTAGTTTGCTATCACATCCAGAAGCTCTCGAAGATTCTAGTGAACTATTGTGATCTCTTTTGCTCTGTCTAGCAGAGTCACTGCCCATGTCCTGTTATTCAGAAATGTTCTCAATATGTTTGGCATATTTCGCTGACATTTCTGCAACCACCTTCTTTTTTCTAATTGGGGTTTTTGTTGAGGAAGTTTCTCTTCTTTTTTTATTTTTTATTATTACTTCAGATGAGCATTGAGAGTCATTATTTGGTTTCACATACTCTTCTTCTCTGAGCTCTCACCGCCCACCTCTCTTGGTCTGTTTGTCTGAGTCCTGAAAGGAATGAGAAGGGCGTGTATCAGTATACTGATACCTGTCAGGTTGTTTCAAATTATCACGGTTAAGTAAATTGCAATTTTTCTCAGAGGGCTCTGAGATTTAACTGTAACTTTAGTTGATTTTTGTTTATCCTAGCATTTTTTTTTAGAAGTTTCCTGCGCTTGCTTGGTGTTATCCTTTTCAGAAATACCTTTAAGCTGTGGCTCACTTGGTCTGGCCCCCAGATTGTTGTGTCCTATACTCATAGAGGTTATGACAATTATTTTTGGCAACTCACGCTCCTGGGTTACTGTGGCAAAATTGCCCAGTAATTCCATCCCCAAATCCATAAAAGGGACAGCCCCGTATTCATTTTGAATTTGTTTTAGCACATCTGGTAAGACAGAAATCGTGATGTACCATATATTATGGTATAAATTGTAGCAAAAACTGTGCCCTAAGTAGAATAATCCTCTTTTGAGGTTACCATCCCAAATGGCAAGCACATAGTGAGAATTCTATGTCAATCTTGGGGTCTCTTATGAGGAAACACTGCTTCCTGCTGTTCTGTTTTTTGAGCAATCCAAAATGGAACTTTTTCCTGTTTGGTAGAAATCATACCTGTACTTACATTCATTAGTCACTGGGTTTATCCCTGGTGTAGCCAATTGTTGTTGGGCGGCTGGAGCAGCCCTTGCTGGGGAAGTATTTAATGTCCGCATTACAAACTGCGTTAACCCTCTATATGGGCATACTAAATTATTTTATGGGCGTAGAGCTGCTGCATGTAGGTTTTCTACATTTGGATAAGTGGGTTCTAATCTAACATATACAACTACTCTTAGGAGGGCACCTTGAAATCAGTTTTGGTATTCTTGGAATGATAATGAAATTTCACAAAAATTGTATGAAATGTATTTGTGTTGAAATCAACTGCAGGAAAGTTGATCTTGGAATAAAATGTTTCACTTTTGTACTCATTGTGTGCCTTAACCACAAACATAACATCTCTATCCCTATTGGGTAGCCCATTTGCAAGTATATTTTGTGTGGCAGCGTGTCTACAATTTACTGAAATAACCAGTGGGGTATCCTTTTAAGAGTTCAAGCTTGAACAACATGCAGAGTAATATAGTATAGATGAAACAAAGCAAAGTAACCAACATTACCATTAGGGTGAAGAGGATGAACAAACTACCATGTTGTGTGTGGTTCTAGGTGTTCTTAGAGATTCCTACCTATTCTGTCTGAGGTCACGGTGGTTGTAACCCTTCGCCTGGCCCAATCTAAGGGATCAGCCCCAGCCCCATACCTGGATATAATATCAGGAATCGGCCTGTCGTGTAGATGGCAATCTTCTGTTGAAACTGGAAGTTCAGCACCAGCAAAACTGCATGTCTTGCAGTACGTGTCCCAGGATGGTCATGACTGGAATGCCCTCTAACCTTCTTGGGTCAGTGTGTAGTTTAAGTAATAACCCATGCTACATTGGAACCACAGCACTGATGTAATGCTGTGTCATAGAGATAGAAACTGGCTCCTGGACTAGCAACACAACTTAGCATATAATTTACTGTGTTTCTCAGCCTTGGACAAAGAGTACTGATTATATACAGTGCAAAGGCTGATTAAATAAGCAGCCTGTTCCTTGCCTTCCTTGAATGAAGCAGCTGATAAAATGTAAAAAGCCATCCTTAAAAAGCAGTCTTGCTGATCATAAATTTAAGAAAGTATATAAAATGTGAATAGACACAAACCGTAAAACTAAACTAAAACAGGGGTGCCCACCCCCCGGGTACTAAAACTGTCCTCACAATGCTAACATTTAATAGCGGCTGTGGGCTTCTGAGCAGGGGTTTGGGCACTAGCACTAATTTTTCTTCAGACTTTGACCCAGGGTAAGGGATGGAAAAACATAGAAAGGAATAAAAAAGAGGAAGAGAAATATTGAAAAACAGTGACACTTGCGTTCTGTTGTTCCTGTCCATTCACTGTAAGTTTTTATTGCAAATTGCACAGTTCAATGTAAATGTTTACCACAGTTGGCGCACAATTACACAAAGTGGTGTAATAGCATAATTTTTGGAATTACATCTACCAACTGTAAAACCAATTTAGCCCGATTTTATTACAACATCTCACCCAGGCCTAGTTAGATTACTACCACAAGCAATTCCCAGTGGTTAAACGACTTCCATGCATTTATCTTATTGCCTTTTGGGTGTCTGATTGCCAGTAGTATGTCTGAAAACCTGAGAATGGCTCAGTTTTCCAAGGCTAGCACTGCAAATGTTTGTGAATTCCAAAAAGTCGTAAATGTGCACTCTTTCAGTAAATGCTCATATGGGTGCAGAGTTTTATCAAACCAGTCACTATGTATACATTTAAGTTCCCGATTCCAAAAAAAGAAGTTAAAGATTCTCAGTGAAATGAGAATCACAAGAAAAGTCAACACAAATGTAACAGACCTTACCAAGGGCCCCCAGATCCAACTACCAAGCCAAGAATGCATTTATTTGGGGAGTGTCACACTGCAAACACCCTCTAAGAAACCTCACTGCCTCAAGCTAAAGCTGTGCCCCTGGTAGCCATTCACAGACGCTACAGATCACTTGACATATTTTAAAATGCAAATTCAAAATCCATGCTTTGAATCATCTGAGTGCTGGTTAAAATGCGTACATGAACACCTTTTAACTTGTGTTCTGGTTAGGCCATATTATTCGTGTTGTAAATGGGCTTTGTGGTTATTTAAAAAGTCATAGCTATAGAAGGAGTTAATAAATATGGATTAATGTGTACATAATACTCTTGAAATAATTACACTTGATGCAGTCACAACTTGAACTGTCATTCTTTTGAAAGTGATTTTCTGTCTGACATTTTGCCTGTCCACCTATGTTGTACACATTAGCTAGTAAGCATTACAATTTAAAGTACGGTGGTGTTCACTTTTGTAAAGGGGCTGGCAGATCTCAAGGCTCGTCTCACCAGTCAAGAAAGGCAGATACTTGGAAGGGAATGATACTCATACTTTCTACTAAACCTCATCCTTTCCACAGGGTCCCAAGCTTTAGAAACATCCATCTTTCCCAGCACTTCATACCTAACATAACCTCCTCCTTAATACTTACTCACCATAGTCTTTACACTTTGAGTTGTGCTCACACCCTTGAGGGGTGTCTCAAAAATCATGACCAAACAGTCACAAACAGGCCTAGAAGGATGTGTGCATGCATCCAAAGCCAGCACGAACCAGGCCACAAAACTCAGCAGTGGCCCAGAGAGTCAGAAAAAGCGGGAAAGCAATCCATAAGCATTTTAAAAGCCAATAAGTCTGGTGTTGGCCCGCAATCTTTTCGCTTTGGAAATTCTAATTTTGTTCTGTCATAGTTTGTGCAAAACCTTTTTGTTAGGAAGGAGCCAGACAAACAACATAAAAAAGAAAGTAATTGGCTAAAGCCAAAAATATTTTTTGGTTTAAAAAAAAAAAAAAAAAGCACACATTAATATAGTAGTCCCTGATGCCTAAGCGGACTACTTTGTGTGTGAATGGGCTCTGGGTGAAAGCTATACCTGGCTGATGAGCCCTAATCGGGGTGAAATCGGTCTTGAGTTGCTTGTGTTTTTTTGTTTCAGGGAGGGCCTAGCAGTTTGGGCTGGACTGTTCCCTTTGTACCAGGGTCAAGACTGATTTACATATGCCTGTGTTCAAACTGAGGTAACATGTTGAGAATAGCTGGACCGGGATGGAGCCTGAGTAATTATAAATAGCTGAGATTGATTCAAGTATTCAGTCCATCACTTTTTGCATACTTTAGCATTTTGTCCTAAGTAGTACGGTTATGCCCAAACGTGAGTCTAGTTGCTTCTTAGTTAGGTCTCATCAGCAAAGTATAACTTGGTTCCAGTGACAATGTGCATGGGACCCATGTTTGGACTCACTTTGGCACTGGAACCAAGCGATACCTGACTAAAGAGCCCTAACTAGGGCAAAACAGGTCCTAGGTTGCGTTCCGGGTTAGGGGGGCCTGGCCTGGCAATTCGGGCTGAACTGTTCCCATGAGCAACAGGGTCCAGACTGATTTTCATATGGCTAGGTCGAAATTGAGTTAGCATGGTGAGCAAAAAATTATGGATTGGGATGTGTCGCTGAGCCAATGCCAGTGGCTGAGATTATTTTGAGCATTCCATCCATCATCTTGTTGTTTTTGCATTCATGCCCTAAGTCTTCCGGCTATGCCCAGATGTGTGTCACTGGCTCAATGTGCTACTGGAACCAAGCTATACCTGGCTGTAGAGCCCTAACTAGGGTGAAACTGAGTTCAAACTGAGGCAGCATGGTGAGCAAAAAAATGTTGGATTGGGATGCAGCTTGAGCAATTGCAGTGGCTGAGATTAATGAGAGCATTAAACCCATCGCCTTGTTATTTTTTCAGAAAGATGAACAGGCAGCCAGACAGAGGCTTGCCCGGACAGACGGTCTTGCACAAACAGAGGCTTGCACAGACAGACAGATGGACAGAGGCTTGCACAGACAGACAGATGGACAGAGGCTTGCACAGACAGACAGATGGACAGAGGCTTGCACAGACAGACAGACAGACAGACGGACAGAGGCTTGCACAGACAGACAGAGGCTTGCACAGACAAAGAGGGGCTTGTGCCAACAGGCTTGCACAGACAGACAGAAGCTTGCACAGATGGACAGGTGGACAGACAGAGGCTTGCGCGGACGGACAGACAGAGGCTTGCGCGGACGGACAGACAGAGGCTTGCGCGGACGGACAGACAGAGGCTTGCATGGACAGACAGACAGAGAGAGAGAGAGAGAGAGAGAGACGCGCGCAGATGGGGAGAGAGAGAGACGCGCGCAGATGGGGAGAGAGAGAGAGACGCGCGCAGATGGGGAGAGAGAGAGTGACGTGCGCAGATGGGGAGAGAGAGAGAGACGTGCGCAGATGGGGAGAGAGAGAGAGACGCGCGCAGATGGGGAGAGAGAGAGAGACGCGCGCAGATGGGGAGAGAGAGAGAGACGTGCGCAGATGGGGAGAGAGAGCGAGACGTGCGCAGATGGGGAGAGAGAGAGAGACGCGCGCAGATGGGGAGAGAGAGAGTGACGTGCGCAGATGGGGAGAGAGAGAGTGACGTGCGCAGATGGGGAGAGAGAGAGTGACGTGCGCAGATGGGGAGAGAGAGAGAGACGTGCGCAGATAGAGAGAGAGAGAGAGAGACACGCAGAGAGAGAGAGACGCGCAGACGCGTGCAGACAGAGACACGCGCAGACAGAAAGACGCGCACACACACACACACACACACACACACACACACACACACACATACACACGCGCAGAGAGAGAGAGACCGAGAGAGAGAGAGATGCGCGCAGACAGAGAAAGACGCGTGCAGACAGATAAGTGTGAGCCTGAGAGTGTCAACATCTATGTCTGTGCCTGGGTGCGTAAGTGTATGCATGAGTGTGTGCCTGGCTGTTAGTGTATGGATTACTATGTGACTGGGTGTATCAGTCTATATATGTGTATAATAATTATGTGTGCTAGTGCATACATAAGTCTGTCCTTGGTGTATCAGTTTATCCATCAGTGTCTGCTTGTGTGTATTACTGTATATATCAGTGTAGACCTCTGTGTTGTACAGTATGGGTCAGTGTGTGACTGAGTATATCACTGTGTACATCAGTGTGCCTACCTTTGAGAGCTAATGACAGCATTGCTTCTGCCGCCAGTTACGATGGGTCTGCGTCCCTATATATACAAATTTGTTTTACACTTACTAACTAGAAAACTACTAAACAGATTCACATCATCAGAAAAAGCTCGCTTTCTGGATCAAGAGCTAGCTTACTGCCAAATTTGATGTAAATCCGTTCAGTGGTTCGGCCCCTATTTCTTTTTTTTTTAAAATTATTTTTATACATTTTTATCAAGATCCAGCAAGAATAACAAAAAAAGTATTACAATTCCATACTATGGCCCTCATTACGACTCAGCCGCCCGCCAAGATCGGACCACAGGGCGGCTGCCAATGCGGCTGCACTCAGGCCACAGCTATTAGGAGATCCCCGCTGGGGAAACCTAGTTTCCGCCTGCCGGCCCAGCGGGGATCTCGGGCGCAACACAGGAGCCGGCTCCAAATGGAGCCGGCGGTGTTGCGCCCGTGCGATGGGTGCAGTTGCACCTGTCACGCTTTTCACTGTCTGCATAGCAGACAGTGAAAAGCTGCACGGGCCCTGTCAGGGGGCCCCGCAACTCCCCGTACCGGCAGCCTATTCCTCACGGTTCAAACCGCCAGGAAAAGGCTGGCGGTAGGGGGACTTGTAATCCCCTGGGCAGCACCGCTAGAAGCGCTGCCCTGGCGGATTAAATCCGCAGGGACCAACATGGCGGTAAACCGCGGTGCGGTCGTGATACCATGGGAAGCACCGCCAGCCTATTGGTGGTGCTTCCTTCAAAACAGCCCTGGCGGTCTTGGACCGCCAGGGTTGTGATGACCCCTATATCTCTTAAACATTCTCCCCAAGTGATTTCTAATAGGACAACTCCAGATACAGACAAGAGAGCTTCCCTTCTTTTTTATGCACATTTATACACCATTGTCTAGAAAAAATTCCCCCCAAATCTGTGAAAACTTTTTGCCGCCACCCACTCTCCTGGCATATCTCATTTCCTGATTTCTGACCTGTACCATTTTACTCAACCATTCTACTGGGAATTAGATTGGAGCGCCAATTTCTTAATAGAAGAGATCTGGCCACCACAGTGGCTAAAAAAACTAACTTTTCCCACTGAGGTGGGAGCCTTACCCCAGGGTCATAGCCCACACCCAACAACCAGTGGGAATTATAGGGATCTGAGCCATAGTTGTTAATATCTTAAACAGTCCATCCCAGTAATCCTGAATTAGTCGACATGTACCGATCACATTTCTCCAGCCCGCCACCCCTATTGCCTTACAACGAAAACAGAGATCAGCGCAACTGGGGATAACTTGGAACAAGGCTTGTGGGGTACGATATAATAACCATTTACTAAAAAATATCATACAGTGCCAATTCGCACCTTTAATTACTGAAAAATTTAACTGATGAATCTTTTCCCAGCACTCCCTTGAGCAGTCAATACCCTCTTGATGAGCCCATTTTCTCGACGCATTTGCCCATAGATCAGTCTTATCCTGCTCAAGAAGCAGCTTTCTCCATGCCCCCACACACCTTGTCCCGGAGGGAGCCATCAGTTCGGAGACCACCGCCTGCATATTAATAATTGAGTCAATATCTAAATCTCTCAGACTATGAAGCATGATGCTATAAGATCCTCCTAGAAGAAAGTCATTTTGAACAGCCGACATAATATTTGAAGGGGTTTCCCAATTATCATTAATGTGAAAATCCCCGATTACTGAAAACAAAAAATTAAATATTGGAAGTATAGACATTTTAATCAGTGCTATTCGGCGAAGGATAGAAAGGGGGAGGGACCACCATCGTGCAAGCAGGGCCTGGGTTTTCAAAAGTAAAGGGACATAGTTGAGATCGTACAGATCTCCTATTTCAGGTAAAAAGTTAATCCCCTAGATATCTCTTTGGCCTAGCATTTACACAATGCATTAGTTCGGGGAGCAATTTAGCAGAACAAGTGCCAGAGAGAATAATATTGGTTTTACTCATGTTAATCTTATAGTCCCCAATTTGCTCAAATTCAGCGAACACTTTAAGAGCCTAATCCTGCGAGGATCATTCTTCATCTAAAAACATAATAATATCATCAGCATAGTTTCATCTTCCCCATTGACTTCAGCGGGGGATGAATCCGATTATTCTGTCTGATTTTTAATCGCTAAGGGTTCAATGAAGAGAGCAAAAAGAATAGGCGATAGGGGACATCCTTGACGGGTCCCGCGCTCAACTTAAAGTTGACAAATACATGCAAAGTTAATTATAATATTTTCCTCAGATCCCATATTCCGCCTTTGAATTAGTGCAGAGATCTGGGAAGGTACCTTATATCTGGTGGCCCCTATTTCTGTTCAAAATCCCTGTGGAAAAATGCTTAGGGAAAAAGTGTTTGGGGACCCCCCTTTTTCTCTGCCCCTGCTTGACCGATCAACCCGAAACTTTCTAGACAGCAGCTGAAGTGAGCACCATATGTTTTTGGACAACTTTGTGAAGATTCATCAAACAGAACCAAAGTTTTTAGCAAAACAAAAAAACTATTTTTCTTTAGAACCTAGGTTCTAACTATAACTACCAAGTGGCGACCTCCACTAGGTAATATACATATCAGCATTGCAGGGTAAAGCCATGTGCTGTAAAACCCTGCATGGTATTACAAAGCATTGTAATGGGCAATGTATTGTAAAGCCCACAAGTAAATGCATTTGGGGGGTCATGTCCTTTGTCATGTCCTTTGTTGTAAAGTCTTCTGGGCATTTCTGAATTATAGAGAGTCCAGGGGAATCTAGGTTGGTATGACTTGTGTGAATCCCAACATGTTTTCAAACTGAGAATGACCTGCAAATGCCAAAACTAAGCCTGAAAATACACAATTGTCTCATTTGTTGCGGGAGATCACTGCAGCACTTGGGCACTCGGTCAGCCAGCACCCTGAGAACACAACGAAACCTGCCCATTTCTAGAAGCCTGAGACATAGAAAAGCCTAGGGAGGTGTGGCTTGCATGAGTCACAGCACATTGTCTTACACAGAATGCTCTTCAGATGTCAAAGTATGAGTCCATAAATATCTGAAATCTCAGGCCCTTCAAGTCAATGATAAAAGTATTATCCTGCATTTCCACATGTCTCCTTTAGTATCTGTGTCCCGAGGCATAATGCAAATGGTAGGAGCAAACTAATACTGTAACTATGTGAAGACTACATTGACTTCATACTGTCCCAGTTTTGAGCACTTCCTGTCTTGGTCAGTAAGACCTCCCACACATGTGGAGTAACTCTCTTTCCGGTAGAGACTCTAACTGTAGGTTTCTAACCAACCCTTCCATCCTTCACTTTCTGTGAATTGGACTTTTTCACCTGAAAAGATCCCAATTTAGAAAACTGCACACTGTTTACAACTAATTTGATTTGAGCTTTGCATATGCAGGTGTGAAAGAGTCAAGAAAGCAACTGATGTCAAAGCACATGGCTGGCGCTTATATAGAACCACGCAGTCACATTTAGCGTGCATTATGCATGGTCACAGGTGCCAGCTTTCAGGGGTACTGCTTCAAAGTTTTCCAGATCCATCCTGATGGTTGGGGAATATTCCAAGGTGAGGAATTTGTGGTTAGATAGCATCTCTAACAGAAAAAGCATTAACTTGGACTCTATGTAGTATTTATTAAAAGCCCAATTCACTTGGGAAGTTGACATTATAAAAATATTATGGAAACTAAAGTTTCCTCTCCTTTGCCTGAAGTCTCGGGAGGCTAATTTGCTTCAGCCTTCAGCTGTAGCCCTCTAAGCGCTTAACCCTCAATGAGGTGAGAGCAGGAGGGAAATGCTTGGGTGTGGGGAGGTGTGTCTGTTCCACAGGCAGGATGACCATTTGAGTTGTGTTCAGGAAATTGATAAACTTCAAAGAAGGCCTGCTTTGTCACAGGCACATGTTTTCTGACACCAGGGTGGGGCCTTTCTTTATTCATCCAGCCAGACACGTTCCATTTATAGTGGTAGGGGAGCTGCCCTCAAAATTTGTTTTGAAGTAACCACAGAAGAGGGATTACTTATTTCGCTGGCCTCACCTCTGGAGTGGAGTCTGCACAAGGAAAGATGGGGTTCACCATCTTAGATTTCGACAGTTAGATTCGCTGTGAGATTATTTGCTGTGGGGCACACAGGACATGCTACATATATGGGTACTACTACTGGGGAATTTTGTCCAATTAGTGTGGGCCAGGATCTACCCTCATGCGTAGGCTTGTGCCAGGCATAAATGTGACTCCCACATTACCCTCCTCAGAACATTACAGGACCACCTGCGGAAGATACGATGACTGAGCCTGCTATCTGAGACCTGAGGAGCTCCAATGGACTGGACCTGCTCTCTCCCATGACAAAGAAGTGGATTCCAAGGGCTCATAGGCTGACCTCCTGTTCAAGCTACAGGGATTTAACAAGCTACAAGACGTGTCCTGCAATTACCCTGCTCATTAGTCCTAACTGGCTTCTGCTGGGGTGAGTATTTACCCCCTCCCTCGGTCTGGGCTGTTCCTGATGTCCTGGAACCCTGTGTTGTGTCAAAGTATACTCCTCCTAACATCCTGAAAAACCTGGGACTTAGAAATGTTTTGGCTTCAACAACCTCCGAAGGACTAGAACAAACTTGCTAAGCCAATCCGACTGACAGACTTTTTACTACTATTTTCTGTGTTTCTCGGCATGTATGTTGCATGTTGGGTATAGTGTATGTGCAGTGGCAGCTTTTGGTCTTGTAAAACTACTAAATCTGTGTGAGGCCAGACCTAAAAGAGGGCACACTAAACTATTCTCATATAAAGCTTGCGTTGATGTATTGTTAAGAAATGGCAGAACCTTTATTCCTCTTTCATAGATTCTAGATTCTCCATTATAACTTGAAATAAATCAGGAAATGTGGGTTTGAAGGTTGGGCTATTGAAATTTGCAGTTATTAGTACAGTAACATTCTGATATAAAGACTTTTTCACGTTGAAGGAAAAACAAAAATATTTAGCCAAAGTATCCCAAAGGAAGGGTTAAAAATGAATGGCATCTATTTAGTGCTTTTTTGCTTAATGTGCATTCCTCAACATCCTGTTTCTGTATGGAAAAACACACTCCCCACCACTACAAGCGATTCCTGTGCCATACTTGTGTAGACATTATGGCCCTAGGACACCAAAGGGATTTAAATGTCTGAGTAAAAGGACATGCAATTATGTCCTGAACACGTGCCTTAATGTAAACTGAAATAATAGTGGCCATACTTTAGGTATGATATTAGAGCAAAAGTACACTGATTTCCCCACATTTATTTATACACTTATTTATGGTCTTGTAGTAGGAACCAGACCAAAAAAGGAGTCAGACTGTTTAGATAGATTAACCATTAGTTGTCAAACAGCTGATATTTAAACAATAAGCAGAGATAATCAAACTGCTCCACTCAAAAACACATTTCTGAGGGGAGGAAGAGAGCAGAGGAGGAATACTCACAATATAATATTTACAGTAGGAATAGATTTGCCCTTGCGAGGTCTGACCTCGAATAGCTTGATCAGTTGTGATCTCTTTGATGAGGAAAAATTAAATTACCATCTTGAAGGTTTCATAGGAGGTCAGTATTCTTATTGTCGAAGGGGTGAAGTTTAATACCCTGGGTGCCCTTCCAGAGACAGACTGATTTACAGTTTTCTTACTTTCTTTTAAACTGGGAATTCCGGTAAGAGGGTGTCTCCACTGATAAATGAGCACTAAATGCTCAATGTAGTTATTATGCCAGCCAGGTAGTTTTTTAATTTCATGGTGGTGAGGTTACGATGTGATGCCATCTAGATTGAATTGGCTTCTAGGTTCAACTGGTGGCTGTTGAAAATATGTTCTGCCGGGTTAACGCCAAATGTTTTAACTTCCTCCTCCTATTTTCCTGACCCTCATTTTGTTGGCTTTAGCACTGATTAGCAGTGGTAAAGTTACCAGAATCCTAAAGTGAATGTGCTCTCTCTCCAAAAACTTGGTATAATTGGCTTACGCCATATTTAATGTCCCTTTGTGAAGTGGTATAATCGTGTGCCCAGGGCCTGTAAATTGAATGCTACTGGTGGCCTGCAGCGCTGATTGTGCCACCCACAGAATTAGCCTTTCAAACTTGTCCCAGGCCTGCCACTGTAGGTCCTCTGTGCACAGTTTACTGCCATTTCAAACTACTTGCCAAGGCCTGAACTCCCTTTTTACTACACCCAAGTCACCCTAATGTAGGCCCTATATAACCGTATGGCCATGGTGCTGTGTAAGTAAAAGGTAGGGGATATATTTCTGTTTTACATCCAGTAGTAACAAACAGCCAGTTTCGTTATTCACTGTTGTGCATGCTGCTTCTCTCATAGGTTTGCATTGGGAATTCCCTTATATATTGCCTAAGTGGTAATTTATGATCTCTGAGGAGTAAAGTGGTCATGTTTTCTATGTTTGGAATGTTAGCGAGAAATCCTGATTACTGGCGTAAGTGAATTTTACATTACCATTTTTAAAATGTCACTGAAAGTGGATATTTCTCTGTGCTTATAACTCTCAGGCTTTGCAGCCTGATTCAATCCACGTCTGGGGCACAGTGATAGCTCCACTTTGTGCATACTCACCGGACAGCCATCAGTCAGGAAGGGTTAGGTGTGATGGGATTGTATCTGCACTCATCTACTTACTGATCGTCTTCTTGGGCTGGGAGAAGCAGATGGGGTTCACACTTTACACTTCCGTAGGCTGTGTTCTGCCCTCACACAAAAGGCTTGTTTAACACCATACTGATGTCTGGAGCAAGAGTAGGGGAGAAGGGGAAACTCCTGGAGCTGGTCACACCTTCCTGGAAACCTCTTCCAACATCTAGAAGCAGGGCATCTGAAGTATAAGTGCAGGGGCTCTGGCCCCATGATTTTTAGAGCACTTTGGAACTGGGACCGGATCTCTGCCAGAAGGACTGCTGAGTTGCCCAAATGAGTCATCTGGACTGCTCTTCGATGGTTGCCCTGCTGCTGCTGGGTGGCATAAAGAAATCCCTGGATTGATTTTCTACTTGTTGCCCTGCTGTGTGCTGCTCCCCGACTGTGGTCTCCTCCTGGCCCTGGGGGACTGCCAGGAGGAACTGCCATTAGAACCATTGGCCAGGATGTATGCTGACCTACTGGCTACTATCTCCCTTTGTAAACCAATCATCTCCAGTCAATCATCAAGTCCAGGGATCTCTTAGCTGCCCCTCTCAGGCTCCTCCTTGCCAGTAGAATCCTCATGGGGCCCTGAGGTTGACAGAGCCAACCTTCTGTGAATCAGTGCATGAAGAGCACTTGTTTTTGTCAGTACTTAGCGCATGGAGAGCGTGGTTTCCTCCCCCTATTGACTGTCCAACCTTCACACCAGTGAGCGCTGTATACTGGTCTGACCTCATAAGTACTGCACGACCAGTGTTCCTGCACTGCTTATTTTTCCTCCAGTGCCCATGCACTTAGAAAATCGTGTGTATCAGTGTGCTGTGTCTTCTGGCCTAATCGTCCCGGGAACCTCCTTCAGTGGAGTCCTGTCCGCTGGTTAGTTAGGATAGTTACAGCACCGCACTTCGAGGATCCCTCAGTGCGGCCCTTCCCCTTGAGCCAGCTTGTCGAGGAACGAGAGTGGAGCCGAAGCAGTCTCTCCGACCCAACCCAACAGACCTGAACACTGAGCCTGGGCTAGGTGACAGCACTGTACCCTTACTGAGGTTGGAGCATCTTGGAGAGTAAGACGTGCTCCTTCTGTGGTAGCAAAGGTATGGGGGAGGGAACCATTAATTGAGACCTTGCTGCACTGTGCTCCTTCATGGGCGGCGCTGTTTTTCCCCACCATGGAAATGTGACCCAGTGGCCACGGAGAGCTCTGGGTTCACCTACGTCGGGAGGGCAGGTTCGGGTCTCTACCCAAAGTAGTATGTGCTCTGGGAGAACCCCACAAGCTCACCAAACTAACCATAGGATCTCCAAGAGGGGTAAAGGTATTTTCATGCATAACCCTTCCACGTTGCACTCCAAGTGTTGAGTGTACCTACGATCCTGATGTTATTTGTTTTCAGGTCAAAAAGCGATATGGAATAATACACTTACCGTGATACTTACTGATGACCGATGCCAAGATGTTCATTGTAGTTAGCTCAAAGAGATTACTGGAAACCTGCTAATGGAAGGGCAGGCGCTCAGGTATCAGTACTGCTTACTGGGATTCCCAAGCTTCCCTGTCATTCCATGGCATAAGCATTTCATGATATTTATTGTGTTTGTCTTGCATCGTCCAGGATGAGGAGTACTCCTATTGTATTACATGCACTGTATCTATGACATGCCCAATATTTATGAATGGCAGCATTATAATCAGTAGTTCATGCACAGGATTTATGATGTTCTTGGTCCATGATCTATAATTACGATATAATACCTATATTTTTATATAATTCTGTGTGGAGTCTCTTTTGTGGTTTATATACACATGACCGCTGGAGATAAGCCTGGCTGCTCTGTGCCAAGCTACCAGGGAGTGGGAATGGGTTATCTTTGGTGTGTAACCTTTTGGCCCTGACTAGAGTGGTGGCTTCTGCCTGGCTGAGGTGCATACCCTAGCCAACCAGAAGCACCATTTCTAACAGTAGCCATTTGAGAACAAGTGTAGCTAATTGATCATATTTCTTCTCCCCTGTGATGACTTTGATTGATGCATGAAGAGCTTCATGGAGAAGAGTTGGGTGAATCTACAGAGGAGGGAGTTGCCATAATCTAGTCCTGAAAGTACTAGTAATTGAGTGAGTTGTTGAAATATTTTACCAGCATGAGTTGTTTATTCCTCGTAATAGTTTAAACTGTCGCTAGGCGCCATTCGCTAGCGCAATCCTGTGGTTTTGGAGGCTGAGGTTTCTGTTTAGTTTGAAACCTGAGCTTGTGGTGAAGTGCAGTCATTGTGTTTAGTTATTGTTGCAGTGGTATAAAGCAGAATGTCTGCCCTGTCAGAAGTAACTTTGTTTTAGCTGTAGATGGACAAATGTCATCCAAATACTAAAGGTGTATGCAGTTTGTTTAATTTGCTTTCACCTAAATATGTAAAATTTCTGCACACTTGCACACAATTACATGATAAGAAAATCCCTCATTTTACCCTACATTTAAGCTCAAAGTGCACCCTGTCAATTTTTGAAGCAAGGATGCCTTTTGTGCTAAGAAAAAGTGCATAAAAAAGTAGAATGTTCTGTCCTTGTGTGTTCATGGTAAATAGTTACTGTGAATAGTGAGTAGTTACGCAGAGTCATGTAATTTGAAATTCTGTGGAGCTACTAAAAAACGATGCAAGTTTCTATGGAATTCCGGCAACAGTCAGAAAAATGTTCTTCCTGCCAGTCATGCTGTTTTTTTTAATGCTGATAGCACATTCTGCACTGAAAATTGGTGCAAACAGCACCATGCCGTGCACACGGGTACGGCCATTTTGTTTTAACTGTTTCTCCTTCTTGTCCTGGCCTGCTTCTAATCCTCCCCAATCTGGTCACCCTAATCCCACTTGTCATTTTTCTTATTTATTATCACGATCTGTGTATCTTACATTTCTGTCTGTGTTTTTTACTGTTCATGACTTTATTGTACTTTGTTTTTTGTTTTCCTTTCCTATTGTCCTTTTCCTCCTGTACCTTCCTTTTTCTTGCTATGGTAGAAGCAGAAAGCGGTGGCGCCAGTGCCACCTAAACCACCTGTGGGTGCTGATGGCGTGTACAGGTGCAGCCTTGCGCATTTTCAGTGAGGCAGAGGTGGCTGCACTTGTCTTTTGGGTACAGTGCCACCTCTCCCGCCTGTTGGCCGCAGGCACTTTAAGGGTTACTCCCTGCACGAGCATCAGCTGCTCTGGAGCATAGTGTGGCAGTGCATGTTCCACATCCACAGGGGTGCAGCGTACAGAGCAGCAGCTTATGCACCACTTGGCCAATGTCACAGACACGGAGCAGGACCTGCTTGACCTGGTAGGTGTCAAGGTTTCAGAGCTCGGTAAGTAATATTTAATTTTTGTTCTCTAGAAATTCAACATTTTTGTTCTTCAAATAGCATGCACACAGTCAGAGGTAAGTTAAGTTTACGTGATGTGATTAACTCTCTCTAGATAGATAGATATATATATAATATGTGTGATTATGTTTATTTATTTTTTCTAATGTAAAAATGCTTATATTTCACACTGGTTAATGTGTGTATTTATTTTTCATGTTTTCATGATGTAAGTAAGTATATATTAAATATATTTGTGAACTTGTTCATTGCAAAAGTAAATGTGTGCTATGTGTATTTATTTTATCTATCCATTTATCTAGTGTACGTATATATATATATATATATGTATATGTGTGGTGTGTGTGTATATGTGTGTGTGTATGTGTATATGTGTATATATATATATATATATATATATATATACCTTTGTAACAATGGCTAAGCACAAGGACAGTGTGTGTCACTTACCTAAATAAATGCACTTAGCATCCGGGAGTGCTTGTAGTTGTGTGTGTCCACTGTCTCTTTCTTTTGAAAGAAGTGTGCTTGTGAGCTAGTAATACATCATGGTTTATCATCTATACACTTTGCTGAGAGTATAGGGCACAGAGTAATAAAAAATTATTTTGCGCAGGGCAGCAAGATAACTTGATGTATTGCGTCAAAGGTAAAAGGCAGGAATACATCATATTTATTCAGTTATCAAGATATGTGGCATTCCTGCTCTCGCACTACGTTGCTACATCGATTGCTGCCTACCTCGCCAGTGCAGTCACTCTTGTGCAATAGTGTAAGTGTGTCACATATATTACGCTGCACCCTGGATGGTTTGTGCAGGCAGAGATACATCTTCCTGCACAAAAACAACCCTGATAGGCAAGGCTAACACAAACCATTGATAGATCTGGGACTTGGGCTGGGAGAAGTGGTGCGTTGTGTCAGGCACAGCCTGACAGGGAGGCTGTTGCACTGTAGGAGTGGGCTAGTGTCAAGTGAATGATATTGTCTGGATTCTTATCCAGCGTGAGCTATCCAGGTGCTCAGCACTCGCTTGGGCTGATTTAAGAAGTGATGCTGACTCCTCCTGTCACTGTTAAGACAGTATTATATCAGGGTGTTAGCATTCTTCTTTGTACATTTATGTAGCTCATACGGTCTGAATCTCCTTGATGTGTAGTATGCATTGCAAATTCTTGCTTGGGCCATAAAAGGGGGTGGAGAAGCAAAGATCATTAGTTGCATTGCATTACCAGTTCAAAATATAATTTTAGGTTTAAGAAGCTAGAAATAGGACAATAAAGTATTTAGAAAGTACAATGCTGCTGTGTGTGCCTGTCAAAATATTTTTGAGAGAATATCACTAGAGGGCATTGGAGGGTGACGAGTCTGCCACCACCAGCGCAGCAGTGGGAAGAACTAATACCACCAGCACCATGTCATATGGTTATGCTGGCCCCAGAAAGTCCTGTTATTATTATTTCCTACTTTTACCTCGCCCCTATAGTAAAATAATTCAGCATTGTGTATTTTGTTTTATACTGTCTACTTTTCTCAACTCTCCTATCTAATGTTTGTTATCCCTGTATTATCCAGTTTTTTTTCTATATTACCTGTTTCTGCAGCTGGCATTCTCCTCTCTGTAGCTTTCTTTTGCTCTCTATTTAATAGGCTTTCCCCATCCCTCTGTTACGTGTCTTATAGTATTGTAAGACTAAGAGAACAGATATTTGGTACAGCGAACATTGCAAGCCCATGTAAACTATTATTCACCAAACATGTTGGTTGAGAAGGCTTTCTTGATCAGTCAGAAAGAGACAGAGTGGACATGGTCATGGATCCCCTAAGGTTGTCTTATTAATACAGGATACCAGCAGTTTTCATGTGAGTGCAGCATGGCAGGAAAGGAATGAGGTCCCATTATCAACAGCTACCATATGTCCTTCATTGACCATTCCTTCTACCCCTTCATTGTGCTTCACTCTCATCCTTTCATAGCCTTGTACCTCTATTAGGAGAAAAAATGGTTTTGGTTGCCTTGACTACTTGGATTTTTTTAACATGTTCCCAACCAACAAACCTCTCAAGGTGATAGTTTCAATAGATCGATAGAAGATACTGCTAGCTGAACTGTAGTGAGGTATTGCTGTTGTACTTTGTGCAAAATAAATCCTTAGGTGGAGCATCTGGTATCTAAAATAGGTAATTTGTTGTTTTTTCCCTAATCATACAGACCTCAGTGCCCCAGCCAACACCAGCAGCCAGGCAGGGAGTAGGATAGGGGAGGCTCAAGTGTTCAGAGGGGGCGCAGTCCTGGCAGTGGCAGGAACAAGTGGTAAGTCACCTTGCTTGCTTATTGATTTATATTATATTTTTTAAGTGCAGCAGATATGCCACCCATCATCACCTTCCTGCCCACTACATTTCACCACCCATGACCTAACTGCAACATGGTTCAATTCGGTGCTGCAGTGTATGCTACGCAATGTGCACCTGCTTCAGTTAACAGTGTGGCATTACCAAATTTGCAGTGCTTTACATACCCGAAAACAGTGTGTTTCCCAGTGCCCACTAAGTGACCTACTACAAGTACTTAACTTCTTCATTCTTTCCTTCTGTCCCAGCCTACCAAAAAAGTGTAAATTTAATTCTCAACATGCCACATTTTTTCTGCCCAGGTGACTTATTTTTTTATGGCTTATATGACAAATCTACACCTGTTCTCATTTATCCTTTTGTCAACCAGTGACTGACTAAGCAAGGGCATGTCACACAATCAGTGACACCCACTATTCTATAGCTCAACCTATCTGTAGCCTAATCCCTCTAACTTACCTTTCAGTAGAGTAACCTTCCCTACTAAGTGAGGGTAGTTGTTGAAAACAATTTGTGGTGGAGGGCAAGGCCAGGGTGTAATGTGGGATTAAGTGCCTGATTTGGAGATTGGCACATGGGGTATTCTGTGAAAAACATGCCAAATAAAAATATTGTGTTCCCTGCCCTGTACTGCAGTGCATAATTTATAATTTGTGCACAGTCTACCCATGGCAGACAGGATATTCGTTATATGTCACATGTGTGACAGAGTATTCAATCAGCCTCTACGGTTGGGGTCAGGGTAGAATTGAAGAGGCAGTCAGAGGAGCAGAGCCATCAGAATTAATTATAAGTTAATAAATTATCTTTTCATCTTTTACAGCAGCCCCAAAAACATGCTGCAGTCTGCAGAGTAGGACACCTGCTAGCATGCTGCACATATACCATCAAGTATACTATTAATTGTACAGTGTATACACTGTACTCATTAATGAGAGATAATTTACACACAGTGTCTGTTTAGTTTCACTATGAAATCCTTTAAACAACTTTGATTATGGTGGTATCCTGGCTTAATTCCTTGCAATCAGTGCTATTATGTGATGCATGTGCAGGGAAAACTTATCCCTGTGTTTAATCACATCATAAATTCCAGTGGCCTTAGGGGACCAGCAGTGTTCTGCTACTGTGCTGCTATAAACTAGTGTTTGCAATGAGCATTACAATTTGTGTTTATTCTTTTTTTTTTTTGTTTGTTTTTTAGGTACTCCTGCTGCTGGAGGTCACCCATCCTGACAGGATAATAGCCACCCGCCTGTGGAGCCAGAGGTTGGAGGTCATTGTGGCCAAATACCACTGGCTGGTGGCCTTGGAGGCGGAAGATGCACGTGCCTCCAGATCCTTCTGACATCCTGGCCTGCCTCCATCCCAGCCACTCAAACCCCAGCACCACTGTTCAGTGGAACACCACTTCTCTCTTCTCTACATTGATCTCAATGACAGACCACCTTCTCCGCTGAGCCCGGCGTGATCTGGCACTGCTTCGGCATGATCAGTAGAGCCTGGCTCAGGAAATGGCCTGTCTACAGGCCTGAATGAATGTCCTCTGAGCGTTTTTTTCAATTAACTTTTTTTTGTAGGAGGGACTTTGTTGCTGTGGGTGGAGAGGGTGAGGATTGGGGAGGGAATCCTGATAGGGTTGGACATGACAGAAGAGTTGGGTGTATTTGCTTGGGTAGGGGGGTGGGGGCTTGTTTTGGGCACAGAGGGTGGGTTTCCTTTGTGTAAAAAAACAAAAAAAAACAATAAGATTTCGTTCTAATGCATTTCACTTGTTCACTTGCAATCTTTCTTTTGCTTTTGCACTGCTTTTTAGCACATGTGTTTTTTTTTTTATTGACAAAAAGCTGTCCTCTGAAATAGTTGCATGCTGTTCATCATCTTTTTTTTTCTCTAGACTTTCCCTACCTCATGTCCCTTGTTATATATTTATTTGTTAGCTTACTTACTTTACTTGCGTCCTCTTCCTGCAGTTCAGCATACCCAATACCCTGCTACCAAAATGGGAACAACAGGCTCAGTCTGTTTGACACATTGCTTGATGAGAGCTTGCCACTTTTGCAGCACCCATCCACTTATCAAAGTATATACTAGTAAGTTAATAATACCTTTTGTCTTGCTACCCTCTGTAACTATTGACCACTAGGGGATATGCCTATGCCTACAGCATACACAAACATTTTAATTTTACTTATCTATCTCAGCTTGCCTAAATAAATCTTCAGTATAAGTTACTAACTAGTTCACTTCTTAGTTCTCTTACTTTAATAGATGGAAGTTTAGCTGCTACCTCTCTTTATCTTCAAAAACATTATTGCAGTATTTCCCAAAGGGCCTTCTTAATGGTGGTGGTGGTAGTAGTCGGAAACTGCTAACAGGGAAGACATCAAAAGCAAGGTCCTACTCCCACCTTTTCCCAATGAGGTCAACTCCTACTCTAGAATTATTCAGAAGGATTATCCATCATATACAACTAGACTGACTGAAAACAGAGTTAGTGGGTTACTATCATAACTTATCAAAGGCTGAGATAAGATCACCATTATGTCAAAAAACTCATATAAAAAAACAAAAAAAAACAGTAGTAACTTCCAAACAATGAGGAGATAGTCTTTAATTTATTAAAACAATTAAGTCTGGACTTAGGAGAAAGTTAAGCATTTTAAGCCTCGACTAATTATTCTGAAAGGAAATATGTTACGCCTTTGGTGTTAGTTTACACAGTGTAAATGTATGACTAGTAGCCTTTTCATCAGTACCTTTATGAGAAATAATCTCTGTCACTTCAAAAGCAATTACTATTACTTATTACTAGTTGGTTACTACTAAGGTTACTTACTACTCCTAAAGCTTCTGGTAGTTTAGTTGAACTGCAATAGTGAACTTACACCAAAAGTGTAACTTTACCTTTGTGAATCAGGCTACAAAGTGCACACTAGAACTACCTATTGTGGTGACAGACATAGTGCAACTAAGAGTCATCATGATGTTGTTGTCCCTTTCACGCCTCCTTGTGTAAGTGGGGCTGACATGGGCTATTGTATTGTTCAGGTAAGACAATCCCACAGTGAGGTGTGTTGCTTTCACCACATCTGCCCCACCAAGAGCGTGATCCATTTATGGTGCAAATTCATCGTACCTCAATAAATCACACAACCTGGGGGAAGAGGGTTAGTGGTTTTATGAATGAATGGATGGGAATGGAAAGTGGGGGCAAGGTGTGACAGATAGAAAGAAAACAACAATACTCATTAGGTCGATAAGTAGAACATTGTCATCAAATCTGTTGCGGTAGGCAATGAAGGAATGACACAGTTTATGTAATAAATGCATTGCAAACAGTTCTTCAGCCCCAGAGCCTCAAGTTATTATCTAATTGTTCTCCATCACATGCAACTAGACTGAATGAAAACAGTTAGTGGGTTACTATCATAACTTATCAAAGGCTAAGATAAGATCACCATTATGTCAAAAAACTCAGATTTCAAAAATACAAATTAGGAAGAAGTAGAACCAAACATTGAAAAAAAATTATGATTGTTAAGAAAATAAAAACAATACTGTATATAAATGCCAAATTGGCCGGTGCAACTGCATTCTTCTCAGAATGTCCATCTTGGGTGCATGGCTGAACCAGTCCGGTAAGGTAAGCAGGAGTGTTATGGAGCTTTCATCCAGAAGGAAAAAAGGCATGTGGATTAAAAAACAGTAAACATTTATATTGTAGAGTCAAAGAGAAGGAACGTTTCATGAGGACCAGAGGCAGAGCAAGAGCATAGACTCCTACCATCATGACTCATGTACGACTAACTGGGAAGTGAGAACAGGTTCACCACCAATCCCAGACAAGTAGCATGTACCTGGCTGATCAGTCTCACAACTGCCATAACATTTAGCTGAGTGTGTCCATCATGTGATATGTCTCCACATGATGGACACACTCCGCTAAATGACCACAACCACTTAGAGGAGTTTGACATTTGAGCTAGCACACTACTACCAAAATCAACACTCCTCTCTCCAGTTCACAGGGCTGGGTAGGCCTCTTTGAGTCATTTGGTTTCCCTTTGAAGAAGATATGCATTGTTCATAACTTCCTTCTTCTGGCTGTTGAGGTAGCTCTGCCCTGAGTCCTGACTCCGAGTCTCAACTCCCAACCCAAATGACATTGATAGACAGAGACCTATAGTGCCCTGTTGTTGCTGACCAAGAAGAGCAAAAGAATTTGAGCATTTTGGGTAGGTTTGTTTACTAAACTAAGTTATTTGGTCTCTGAAGAACTTGAAAAAAGTTCAGTAAGGAGTGGACCATGTAGGTAAATCTAGCTAAGTGTGATAGGGGAAATTACATTGAGACAGAATCAGGCCCCAAACATTGCAAATCATTGAAATCAAGTTGCAAATTAGTTGAACAACACCCTCACTGTCTGCCACCACATGAATCTTCATTCATACTCACTGAAAAAAATATATAACTCATTGGTGTATTAGTTACCTGTTCCAAGCATAGTGGTATATATTTGTCTATTATATCTCCTGACTTCCCATGAAAGCAACAAACAGTGCCAGTCTTGTAAATTAATTACCTTTATTGGAGCAGCCTACAGAGGGAATAATAAAAAGGACATGAATGGGAGGCTTTGCCCTCATGCCCTTTAAGTGAATGGAGAGGCTTATTCTGTGCACAGTGGTCGAACTCCATTCCAGTCCATACATGTGAGTCAATGGTGAGGCAGCATAAGTCAGAGAGTAAATATTTAAATGTTCCTCTTGCTAAATCTATTTTTTTCTCAAAGCGGTTTGTTAAAGTTTTATTGTGGCCTACTCCGACAGAGAAGTAGTGTTCATCCTGAAACTCCAGTGACTTGCCCAGTCATTGGTCAGCTAACACACTTGAGGCTGGCCAATTGCTCTCATCCACCTCCTTTGCTGTTTATGGAACTATGTGATATTGTAGTGTGAAGTATTGGTTCATTCTAATTATGGTCACTCTCTTCACATGTTGAGGCATGAGACTGGTCTTTTTAACTGAACACAGGATCAGCAGACACAGTGGCTACTGTACTATCCAAATGCTTTGCCAGCCTGCTGAGCTCTAGCCATTGGCACATCTTTCCATTCCAATAGACCAATGGGTTTTGATCCAGTTAAACCTCTTTTG